>NC_091986.1:150466619-150780033 GCF_044704955.1 Pristiophorus japonicus | reverse complement strand
AGTGGTGTATTTGATGCTCCATGCAGGTGGCCATTTTTCCATGTAAAAGAACATCATTGCCATTGTCTGCGGTGGTGCTCATGTTGGAGACAGACTCCTCCAGTCTCTGAACATTTGCAGACACCACAGCTGCAAAAGTTGCCAGAGCCTCATGCAATTGTTGCTGCCTCTCTTTCTCGATGTCCCCCTAAGGCTCAGAATCTGCAAACAGCTCAGCAGAGCTTGGAGCATCCTGCGCCCTCCAGCGACAAGTCTCCACTGCTGTCCCTGTCAACACCATCTGCTCTTGCTCACTACTGAATTGTAAGACATCAGGTGAAACTCTATTCCAAGGCTCAAAGGACCCACTGAGGTGTGAGTATCTGCGTTGGGTGCGCTTGAGTCTGCTGAGGGTGCACCCTCAGAGGCTGGAGGCTCCTCTGAGGAGTCATCTTCTTCCTCTGGCTGTACAGTGGGTTGGGCGGTGGGGGTGGCTGTTGATAGACCTATTGGAGAGTAAAGAGATGAATTAAAAATGTTATAATAAGAATGGATGGTGTTACCCTTATGCACATGATGACATTTCACTGGCTGCTGACATCTGTCACCATATGAGTGACTGTTGTATGTCATGTAGCTTTATGAGATGTGAATCTGTCACCAGGTTTCTGGAATGTCCCACTCTCTTCACCTCCCACTGCCAGCATCTCTCTAACTCCCGAGATCTCCAGAGCCCCCGAATCTGCTGCTGTTGGCTGTGCAAAGACTGGAGGGCCAGCTCTGGTTCTCTGCCTCTCCTTGTTGTTCTGGGCTCTTTTCTCCTGCAAGGAGGGAAATAAGAGAAGTGTGAGAATGAGTGTAAGGAATGGATGGGTTACATCTGTAGAGGGCGACTATGAGGGAGCCAGTGCCCGCTGCTAGCCCTGGCCGAAGGGCCTCCTCTTCCCGATGCCGGTTACCATTCCTAGCTCTGGCCGAAAGGCTTCCCTTCCCTGCCGGTGCCGGTTGCCACTCCTAACCCTGGCTGAAAGGCCTCCCCCTCTCCCCTGCTGCTGCCTGGACCATGGAACTGCATCTGCTGCGTTGATTTTCTTACCTGCGCGATTTTCTTAACTGCCCAGAAGGTTTTCCACAGCGGTTACATACGCTGTCCTAAGAAAAACTGGAGTAAATCGGAGCTGGCCAAACTTGATTAAATGGCTAGAATTGGCGTGGGTGGCAGGTTACGCCCCCAATGACGCAATAAAAAAACTAACCTAAAAAAATCGTAACTGAGTTACATTGGCGCACAATCTTCGGAGAAACTTGGATATTTTAATTTAGGCCAAAAAACGCAGCACACGCCAAAAAAATGGCGCAAATCACTGGGGAAAATTGAGCCCTTTATTCGTCAGGTTCGACCATTCTTTAGCAACCTACAAATGAGTTGAGTACAAGGCTGCTTTAAATATCAGCGCTGGAAACGAGTCATCGAAAATGTCATCAGACACGCACCATTTAATAGGGCTGGGAAACATGCACGAGTCTTTCAACTGGGGCCATTGTTAAAGTCGCACTGAACAACACGCTGCTCAGAACATCATATTACCCACCCATTACGTGGTGTGCACGCATCCGGCCCGATTCCAAGGTAAGAATTCTGGCCAAGTTAACAACTTGACACGTACATTCATGGGAACAAGGATTTAAAATGATCCCCAAAGCTCCATGGCATTCTCAAAGAGGCCCACGAAGAAATCTTAGCCATATCTGCACTGAGATACTGCTAGGTATGGTTTTCCTGTGTTAGTATCTTTGTTGATAATGTTTAATTTGTTGCATTAATGACCAAAGATCAAGGACTAATTAATCTTACTCGATAAAATATTTTAAAAAATCAGGATTAATAAGAATTCAAACAAATAGCTCACATCAGATGACAAAGCAGTTTCAAATATTACGTTTGGAACCATTTTTGGATAAGTAATGCGAATTAGTTTCTCGAGTCTAAACAATTTCCATGGGTTCATAGAGGGAATGTATACAGAAGGGTAACTGCGTGCATGGACGGTATTGCTGATAACATGTTCTAGTAGTAACTTGTCTGCATGGAGATGGTATTCAATACGGCAGCTGTTAGAAGATGAGAAATAGGAGCAGGAATAGGCCATACGGCCCCTCGAGCCTGCTCCACCATTTAATAAGATCATAGCTGATCTGATCATGGACTCAGGTCCACTTCTCTGCCTGTTCTCCATAACCCCTTATTCCCTTATCGTTTAAGAAACTGTCTATTTCTGTCTTAAATTTATTCAATGTCCCAGCTTCCACAGCTCTCTGAGGCAGCGAATTCCGAGAGAAGAAATTTCTCCTCATCTCAGTTTTAAATGAGCAGCCCCTTATTCTAAGATCATGCCCTCTAGTTCTAGTCTCCCCTATCAGTGGAAACATTCTCTCTGCATCCACCTTGTCAAGCCCCCTCATAATCTTATACGTTTCGATAAGATCACCTCTCATTCTTCTGAACTCCAATGACTAGAGAACCAACCTACTCAACCTTTCCTCATAAGTCAACCCCCTCATCTCTGGAATCAACCCAGTGAATCTTCTCTGAACTAACTCCAAAGCAAGTATATCCTTTCGTAAATATAGAAACCAAAACTGCACGCAGTATTCCAGGTGTGGCTTCACCAATACCTTGTACAACTGTAACAAGACTTCCCTGCTTTTATACTCCATCCCCTTTGCAATAAAGGCCAAGATTCCATTGGCCTTCCTGATCACTTGCAGTACCTGCATACTATCCTTTTGTGTTTCATGCACAAATACCTCCAGGTCCTGCTGTACTGCAACACTTTGCAATCTTTCTATACTTAAATAATAACTTGCTCTTTGATTTTTTTCTGCCAAAGTGCATGACCTCACACTTTCCAACATTATACTCCATCTGCCAAATTTTTACCCACTCACTTACCCTGTCTATGTCCTTTTGCAGATTTTTTGCATCCTCCTCACACATTGCTTTTCCTCCCATCGTCAGAAAACTTGGCTATGTTACACTCAATCCTTTCTTCCAAGTCATTAATATAGATTGTAAATAATTGGGGTCCCAGCACTGATCCTTGCGGCACCTCACTAGTTACTGATTGCCAACCCGAGAATGAATCATTTATCCTGACACTCTGTTTTCTGTTAGTTAGCCAATCCTCTATCCTGCTAATATATTACCCCAACCCCGTGAACTTTTATCTTGTGCAGTAATATTTTATGTGGCACCTTGTCAAATGCCTTCTGGAAGTCCAAATACACCAGATCCACTGGTTCCCCATTATCCATCCCGTTCGTTACATCCTCAAAGAATTCCAGCAAATTTGTCAAACATGTGTTCCCCTTCATAAATCCATGCTGACTCTGCCTGACCGAATTTTGCTTTTCCAAATGTCCTGGTACTGCTTCTTTAATAATGGACTCCAACATCTTCCCAACCACAGATGTTAAGCTAACTAGTCTGTAGTTTCCTGCTTTTTGTCTGACTCCTTTTTTAAATAGGGGCATTACATTTGCAGTTTTCCAATCTGCTGGGACCTCCCCAGAATCCAGGGAATTTTGGTAAATTACAACCAATGCATCCACAATCCTTGCCGCTGTCACCGTCACTAAACATTTCTCTTCTCTCAACAACACATCTATGTTGCTAGCACCATTCATTTGTTCCCGTTGAACAAGAATACATGTCGATTGGACGTAGAGTTCAAAGAAACTCCTAGGTTCGACTTGGACCAGTGGCTCTAACTAAACACGCAAACACAAAAAGTGATTCAATGGCAGAGGTGATGGTAAGCCCAGAAATGAAGCTCCTTGCACAGTTATTTGTGCAGAGGGACGATGGGAAAGCAAGGCAAATGGAATTATCCAAAAACAACAATTCCTGTGTGCTTGGAGAAGAAAGGACCCCAGCTAAACCGCAAACAGAAACCCTTTTAGAAATAGGTGATGTTCTTCGCATTAAACAGCTGGTTCAGCATATAAAAATAATTATTTTCCCCACCTGGCTTCAGGTGTGGTGTCAGAGGACAGGAGGACTGCTAATGTGGTACCTTTGTTTAAGAAGGGAGAAAAGGATAGACCGAGTAATTACAGGCCAGTCAGCCTAAACTCACTGGTGGGAAAATTATTGGAAAAAATCCTGAAGGACAGGATAAATCTTCACTTAGAACGACACGGATTAATCAAGGACAGTCAGCACGGATTTGTTAAGGTAAGCAAATGGGGAGAAACATAAAATAAATCTGTAAATATACAAATCAAAAATACATCAAATTTAAAACTTTAAAACCAACTTACCTATCAGAAAAAATGACTTCAAGAAAAGCAAGTTGGCAGCTGAGCTGTCACAGAGAAGAAAGCTGCCACAGAGTCACCTGCGATTTTGCATTCAGCATGACAAGCTAACAGAGGCGAAGTTAATTATAAACGTGGACATAGGAAATTAAAACGAAGAGAAAGACAAAAAGTGTGAGACGAAAGTGACAAGGAGAAGTCAAGCGTGCAGGCAGAAATAAGACATTTTAAATATATCCCACCCATGTCTGTGCTGGGCGAGTCAGAAGGTTTGCTGGGGCCGAAATTTAGCGTCCTGGGAGGGGACGTTACCGCAGGTTTTCTGCGGCCAATCTGAAAAATCGATTGGCCGACACGTTGTGCTCTTTTGGCCCCACTGACACATATTCAGCTCGGGGCGGGGGGGGGGGGATTTCCAGTGGTGAGGACTTCCGCTGGAATCGGACGTCTGAAGCAGCGGTAAAGGTGGTGAGGCCGCGATGACATCATCAGGGTGTGCACAGCGGCCACACCACCCATTTTCAGCAATAAAAAGGCAGGTTTTTTTGAGCAGTGCCCCTGCCAGGTTTTTGTGTCGGTACACTTTGCCGTGATACACATCACCGCTGGAGGATGTCAACGCAGTATTCCCGCGATTGGGGTATTTTTGCAGAAAGGTTTTGTTGAAGTTTTTTTCATTTCATTTAACCGGCTGAGTGCTGTTTGTAGTTTTTGAGAGAGTTTTGAGGACTTTCAGCTCTCACACATTAGTGGAAGCCTGTGGGCCTCATTCTATGCTCCAGAGGCCTGCTTGTCAGAATGCAGCCTCAAAGAGAATGGGATCAGTGTTGTCAGGGGAATGCCTGGTACACCTAGTGAGATGCAGGGTGGCATGCAGGAGAAGGCGTCGCCATCAGCAACGTGCGAAGAGGCAGCAGGCAAGGGAGGAAGCAGCCATGGCTGCCCAACATCCACAATGGCCTGAAGAATGTACGCAGACCTGCACTGCACGTAGAGAGCGTGTCCAGAAGGGAGATGCCATCAGGAGGAGGGTCAAGCATGCTGACTCCCACCCCCAACATACTGGACCAGGAGCCTCGCCAGCAAGAGCCTGCAGAGGGGTCTGACCAGGAGGAGGACCACGGAGATGGCCATCATCCAGCTGCCTTGGGAGGTGGCCAACGCAGACCTGGGGGAAGGAGGCCCTACCCTCAAAGGGACTACAGAGCTCAGTTCTCCTTCCTCCAGCTCAGTGATGAGCAATGCCTGCGAAGCCTGAGATTCAGAAAGGAGGTACTGACGGAGGTCTGCAATGTGATGCGGCAAGATCTCGAGCCTCACACAAGGCTCAGGACCGCCCTGACAATTGAGACCAAGGCCTCCATAGCTTTGAACTTCTATGGCATGGGGTCTTTCCAGTCTGCCACTGCAGACATCGGAAACAGCGTACACAACTCTGTATACAGAGCTGTTAACTGTTACGTATGTAAACATTGTAACTGTAAGACTTGCCACTATTGGAGGCCCAAGGGTCACCTGCACACCTCGTGCAAGGGAATATAAAAGGTTGTCTGCCATGCTGCTTAGGCACTCTGGAGTTGCATTAAAGAGACTAAGATCACATCAGTTTTAGCTCACAGTACTCAGTGGAGTTTTTCCATAATTAACAATCGACGACGAGTAACAGTTTACGAACTTTCATGCAGTCATGGCTGCCATTGGTATTTTAGGATGATGATTGGGAAGTCTTCATTGAGTGTCTCGACCAGTACTTCGTGGCCAACGAGCTGGATGGGGACGATAAAGCGATCAAGTGCAGGGCGATTCTCCTCACCGTGTGTGGGTCCACAATATACGGCTTCATCAAGAATTTGCTAGCACCGGAGAAACCAGCAGAGAAGACATATACAGAGTTGTGTACGCTGGTTCAGAACCACCTCAAGCCAAAGGAGAACATCTTAATGGCCAGGTATCGCTTCTACACGCACCACCGCTCCGAGGGCCAGGACGTGGCGAGTTATGTCGCCGACCTGAGATGCCTTGCGGGAACTTGCGAATTTGCTGGATTTTTGGGGGAAATGCTGAGGGACTTTTTTTGTGCTTGGCATCGGCCACGAAATCATTCTTCGCAAGCTGCTGTCCGCCGTATCCCTCGACCTGAGCAAGGCCATCATGATAGCCCAGGCATTCATATCCACGAGCGATAATACCAGACAGATATCTTCCCAGCGTCGAAGCTCACCGGCAAGTACTGTGCATAAAATAACATCGCTAGCAGGCAGAACTGCATATGGCAGGACCTACATATCTGCAGCTGCAAGACCTAGGATGACTCAGAGTCCACCATCGGGCGTGAATGAAAATCCATTAGCACTATGTTGGCGCTGAGGGGGTAATCATCGAGCCCATCAATGTCGATTCAAGCACTACGTGTGCTGCGAAACAATGGGGCACCTCCAGCGAATGTGCAAGAGTGCTGCGACTCACCATGTGGCAGAGTCGGCAGAGGATGATCAATCTGGCGCAGATCACGCAGAACAAACAAGAGAGGCAACTCAACCCAAGGAAGAAGTGTATGGGGTACACACCTTCACCATCAAAAGCCCTCCTATCATGCTGAAAGTCAAATTGAACGGTATTCCGATATCAATGGAGTTGGACACAGGGGCGAGTCAGTCAATTATGAACCAGAAGGCTTTTGAGAAACTGTGGGGCAACAAGGCATGAAGGCACAAACTGAGCCCGATTCAGACAAAGTTGCGCACCTACACCGAAGAGCTCATACCAGTCATTGGCAGTGCGGCAGTTAAGGTATCGTACGATGGAGCTGTGCATGATTTATCACTATGGATTATACCAGGCGATGGCTCAACGCTATTTGGCAAAAGCTGGCTGGGAAAGATTCAATGGAACTGGGACGATATCAAAGCACTATCTTCAATGGATGATGCCTCATGCGCCCAAGTGCTGAGTAAGTTTCCGTCGCTATTTGAACCAGGCATCGGCAACTTCACAGGCACCAAGGTGCAGATCCATCTAGTCCCCGATGCAAGGCGCGCTCATCACAAGGCTCGAGCGGTTCCATATATGATGAGGGAGAGTGTCAAGATCACACTGGACAAACTTCAACGAAAAGGAATCATATCACCAGTCGAGTTCAACAAGTGGGCCAGTCCGATTGTGCCGGTGTTGAAAAGCAACGACACGGTCAGAATCTACGGAGACTACAAGGTAACAATCAACAGTCTTGTTACAGGAACAGTACCCGCTACCCAAAGCGGATGACCTGTTCGCAACGTTAGCAGGGGGGGAAGTCGTTCACCAAGTTGGACCTAACCTCCGCCTACATGACACAGGAGTTGGCTGAATCTTTGAAAAGATTGACGTGCATCAACACGCACAAAGGACTGTTCATATACCACAGGTGCCCTTTTGGGATTCTGCTGCCATCTTCCGGAGGAACATGGAGAGTCTGCTGAAATCAGTTCTGCGCACCGTTGTGTTTCAAGATGACATCCTGATCACTGGTCATGACACCACCGAACACCTGCACAACCTGGAAGAGGTTCTAAGTCGACTAGACAGAGTGGGACTCAGGCTGAAATGCTCCAAGTGTGTTTTCCAGGCACCAGAGGTCGAATTATTGGGGAGAAAGATTGCGGCAGATGGCATCAGACTCACGGACTCAAAGACAGAGGCCACCAAGAATGCACCCAGACCACAGAATGTGACAGAGTTGCGTTCGTTCTAGGGACTCCTCAACTATTTTGGTAACTTTCTACCCGGGTTAAGCACTTTGCTGGAACCGTTGCACATATTGCTACATAAGGGTGACGACTGGGTTTGGGGTAAATCTCAAGCGACAGCCTTTGAGAAGGCCAGAAACCTACTTTGTTCTAACAAATTACTTGTACAGTATGACCCGTATAAATGATTAGTGCTAGCTTGTGATGCACCTTCGTACGGGGTCGGCTGTGTGTTACAGCAAACCAATGTATCGGGCAAACTTCAAACGGTTGCATATGCGTCTAGAAGTCTAAGGCTGAAACAGCCTACAGAATGGTTGAGAAAGAGGCATTAGCATGTGTATACGGGGTTAAGAAAATGCACCAATACCTATTTGGACTTTGGTTTGAGCTTGAAACTGACCACAAACCGCTCATTTCGCTGTTTTCAGAAAGCAAAGGTATAAACACCAATGCTTCATCCCATGTCCAAAGATGGGCACTAACATTATCTGCCTATGACTATGTTATCCGCCCCAGACCAGGCACGGAGAACTGTGCTGATGCCCTCAGTTGGCTACCATTGCCTACTACCGGGGTGGAAATGGCGCAGCCCGCAGATTTGCTTCTGGTCATGGATGCTTTTGAGAGCATGGGGTCACCCATCACTGCTCGCCAGATCAGGACCTGGACCAACCAGGATCCTGTGCTATCACTTGTAAAAAGTTGCATCCTCAACGGGAGCTGATCGGCCGTTCCCGGGGAAATGCAAGATGAAATGAAGCCGTTTCACCGACGCAAAGATGAAATGTCCATCCAGTCGGATTGTCTCTTATGGGGTAATCGCATGGTTTTGCCAAAAAAAGACAGTGAAACGTTTATACACGACCTACACAATACTCACCCAGGCATAGTCATGATGAAGGCTATAGCCAGGTCGCATGTTTGGTGGCCCAGCATTGACTCGGACTTAGAGTCATGCGTACACCAGTGCAACACGTGCTCACAATTGAGCAATGCACCAAGGCAGGCTCCATTGAGTCTGTGGTCATGGCCCTCCAAACCATGGTCCAGGATCCATGTAGATTTTGCTGGCCCCTTTCTCGGAAAGATGTTTTTAGTTGTAGTGGATGCTTACGCTAAATGGATTGAATGCGTAATCATGTCATCCAGCACATCCACTGCCACCATTGAAAGCCTCCGGGCTATGTTCGCCACCCATGGCTTGCCCGACGTCCTTGTCAGTGACAATAGACCGTGTTTTGTTTCATCAGCTTGGTATTCAATGAGTTTATGACCCGCAATGGCATCAAAGCATGTCAGATCTGCTCCGTTTAAGCCCGCATCCAACGGTCAAGTGGAACGGGCAGTCCAAACTATCAAGCAGAATTTGAAATGCGTGACAGAAGGCTCCTTGCAGATCCGCTTATCTCGGGTTCTGCTCAGCTACAGGACGCGACCTCACTCACTCACTGGGGTTCCACCTGCAGAATTGTTAATGAAGAGAGCACTCAAAACCAGGCTCTCCTTAGTCCACCCAGATCTAAATGATCATGTGGAAACCCGGCGTCACCGGCAAAATATGTACCACGATTGTGCGGCTTTATCATGTGACATTGATGTTAATGACCCTGTGTTTGTCCTTAATTACGGTCATGGTCCTAAATGGGTTGCTGGCACTGTCTTGGCCAAGGAGGGGAATAGAGTGTTTATAGTCAAACTATTGAATGGACAAACGTGCAGAAAGCATTTGGATCAGACCAAACTGCAGTTCACCAACAACCAGGAACAACCTGAAGAGGACATCACCATCATCGATCCACCAACACACACCCAACCAGCAATCGACCTCGCTGTCAATCAAGAGGATGAACCCACCATTCCCAACAGTCCTGTCAGACCAGCCGCGCCGCAGTGCAGCAATGGTCCGACCAACTCACCCATGCCAGAGTTTGAACTCAGACGATCAACCAGGGAGCATAGGGTCCTGGATCGTCTCAACTTGTAAATAATTTATATCAAAGACTTTTGGGGGGAGTGATGTTATGTATGTAAACATTATAACTGTGTAAGACTTGCCACCAGTGGGCGCAACTGTTGGAGGCCCAAGGGTTTTTGTGCAAGGGAGTATAAAAGGTTGTCTGCCATGCTGCTTAAGCACTCTGGAGTTGTATTAAAGAGACTAAGGTCACATCAGTTTTAGCCCACAGTACTCAGTCTTGTGGAGTTCTTCCATACTTAACATTAACTATGCGGGAGGCGGACTCCTCCACACTCCTGGCCACTTCTGACAGGCTCTCTGGCACCCTTGTCAGTTCCCCCAACATCTGGGAATGCATGGCCTCCAACCTTCTTTCGTATGCCGCTACATCGATGGCATCATCTGAGTCCTCATCAGCAGAACTCTGGTGCGGACTCGCCACCCCCCCGCCCCCCAGAGAGGTGGCACCTGAGGTTGCCTAGCCCCATCACCATGCTGCAGCCTGCTAGTCCCCGGTGCAACACCCAGTGCAAACCCCTGTACTACCTCAACTACAGCAGACCACGCACTCCCAGTATCTGAGCTGGCGCATGTGGGTGGAAGCAGTGACGCGTAGGTGCCAGCAGTATCCTCCTCTTCCTCCTCAGTGGAACTCCCAAACATCAGAGTGATGTGGATACTCACAGCAAGGCTTGAACCCGCAATTTTCTCACTGCTACAACTTGAAATTGGAGGGCTTCTGTCGGCACAGCTGTGATGCAGGCCTCCAGCTGGTCTGCGACGTCTCTCGTGATTGCCGACTGTGCTGGGTGTGCTGACATTTGGCCTGTTGTCTGCAAGCATAAATGGGAGAAGAACTGCTGTGAGCGGGAGGTGGAGGATGGACACATGGATCCTGCAACTAGCAGACTTCCAGAAGGAAAGGCACAGTAGGCGCTGGTGAACTCAAGGAGAGAGCGCATTAAAGGAAGGCCTTCACTTACCCACATCAGTGTCAGCACTACCCTGGCCCACAGGGAAGCCACCATGTCCACTCATGAGTATCTCAACCCTCTCCTCCAAGGGTGTGAGGACCTAGATGTCTGCCTCACCACCACCAGTCCTCCTTTGCTTCATTCTATTATTATGAGCCAGTTTGGCCTGCAAAACAAAGAATGGTTGGTGAGTACCACTGTGATGATGCATCAGAAATGAGTGCACAAGTGTGTGTCCCTGACATGCAGCTGTAAGTATGAGATGAAAGGGAGTCTCCATTGCGAGAACACACACACATATATGCAATGAACAATGAAATGCTGCTTGAGTGACTAAAGAGTATGGGAAATAAGAGCATGTTGAAGGAGAGGCTCGCAGATGCAAGGTCATCAGTTGGTGGAAGATGTAGTCATTTTCATAAGACAGATAATGTCATGGAACTTTTTCCTGCACTGCACAGCAGTCTGCTGATGGATGGAGGTGCCTGAACCTACCCTGCTAGCTACCTCCATGCATTATTGAGGACCTCCCCTTGTTGGTCTCCCCATGTCCGGATACAGGAGTCTTCTCTTGTCCTCCACACTTTGCATCACAGTGTCCAGCTCCACATCTGTGAAGCAGCTTGCCCTCCTTGCTCGTCTCAGAGCAGCCATGGTCAAACTCAACTCCTTCCCCTTCTCAGGGCCTAGCTGCAAACCCTGGTCTTTAAGAAGGCCAGGGAACAGCTGGCTCATCAGCAACACATTACTAGAATGCTGAATTTCTCTGTGGGGATTCCACTGCTGTTAACAGCCACACCGCAGGAAAAAGCACTTTGGAAGGGCTCCTTAGCGCTGGAACCCTTTTTTCCATGTAAAAATCAATCGGGCCATTGCAGAAATGGCCCCAAAATGTCAGGAGGTGCATCAGCTTTCTTGCGCAAGTGAATTTTGGCTCCGTTTTATAACTATATCGGGACGGGGTTAAGCCATGTCAGTGATAACATTAGGACTGCTGATTTACACTGACTAAAAATAAGTCAAATTCCATTTTTATCAAGTGTATTGAGATTTTTACTGATGTTTTTGGGATTCAATTTCACAACTCTATCAATCTGTGAAAACTATAAATGGGATTCCTCGTTACATATCTTAATGCATTCATTTACCTATACATATTTAACTTATCTCTTACTATTTTTAAAGCTGTCAATGCCAAGCAAGAAGGTATGCAAAATGTACTAATTGGAGGTGGATATCAGGGCCTCGAGATTCCATCATTGTTAGCGCGAATGTTCTCTGGATGAATCACTCATCACTCTGGGTCGGTTCCATACTTCAAAACGGTTTATTACGCCGGCGGGGAGATGAAGTCACTGGTTCATCCAGGCACCTCTCTCCACTGAACAAAGGATTTCATGGATATTTATATGTTTTACAACAGTTTACTACAGTTACATCAGCCCATTTCGGCTGGACATATCCAATCATATTGATTACAGATACATATAGATTCAATTAGGCCAATAGAATTGGTCTCTAAACATCAGGTGGCTGTGTGATCGTCTCATGTGTTACTAAGGGTTACTCATAGTCTTGTGACATTGTCCAGGCCTCCCTTATCTTACTGTCCTTGGGTGCTGTCTTTGTGTTGTTTCCTTATCTCAATCCTGTTACAGGAGTCCTGTTGTTCTACCCTTCTACCGGGACATCTTGTCTGGGGCCTGGAAGCCTGTTGATTAAACACATCTGCTCAGCTCGTCTTTTCTGTGTATTCCTGTGTGAGGAACGGCAGTTATCAGTAACTAGGAATGTGGTCAATTCTGCTAGCTGTACTCCCTTAGTGCTTTGCTGAATCACTGGCAGCCATCTTCATACATATCCTGCCACCAGTTTACATACACATATTTAATTCTAACATTACCCACATATTTAATTCTAACATTATGCCACAGGTGCTTTTGCTCTTCAACAATCCTCCCTTTCGGTCAAGGGGCTAGTCCAAGCCCCCTGAAACCGACACTAATTTATATTATATTATTTATGGTTTTGTATCACCTGGTACTCCCTGCTTCAACGTGCTGGCCAATCATGCGATTTCAGGAGTCCCAGTTGTTTAGATCAAATTGATATAGTTCGAATCACCCCTTTCGCCTGTCACACAGACTTCCTTGCTTATCTGAGCTTTGGTGCTAAACTTCCGTTGTTGTGCACAATATCTGCAGGACCGGCAGGCCATGACACCTATGTTAATGCTAGGACTAGCTGTATTCCAACCAGTATATGTGATATAATTCGAATCCAGGGGTGGATATTGACATTCATCCCCCAGTTCCAAACCCTCCTCCACCAACTCTCATCCTGCAGCTCTGTGTCGGTGTCTTTCTCCAGTATCTCAATCTTTGTCCGTAGTTGGTGGTAAAGTTTGACAGATTGGCCGACGCTGAGTCTTCGTTCCCTTAACACTTCAGCTAAATGGGGGATAGGGGCCTGTTCTGGCTCGTCATAGTCCTGCAGTTGATCATGGAGCTGATCGGTAACATTAATGATTTCGGTACCTCGCTGTCTAACTTGGATAATGTGAGCTTGTCCTATAGTAACGGGTCGTAGGGGTGTAAAGCAGATGTTTGGTTGCGGGGTCTGACATTGCAAGCCATTATAATGATATGAATGTTCCGTGGTGGAGACACAGTATCTCCCTTTGCCTCCGTACCCGGCCCGGGCAAAATGTGTAGGGGCAGGTACTATTTCCAGAACGCATCCATTGGTTCGATTAAAACCACACTCATCTAACTCTCCCTGTCCCACCGGGTGGGGGCACACTGTGACCTCGCCCCTTTGTTTGCACCCTGTCAGGGAGACGCCGTATAGCATGTTATCTCTACAGATAGCAGAGTCTGCGGTTAAATAGTAACGGAGGGAGGCATTGTCCCGTACAACCCCGATATTCTCCAGTTGATAAAGGGGAAATGGACCTGCGTCTCGTGTGACTACAGGGATCATCAAGATAATCTCCACTCCCGCAGCTGTGCCCATTTGGCAGTTTGGGATTGCTGGGTATACTCTGGTTAGTCCCTTCAGAGTGCAGTTATCCAGTGTCCCCTCCAGCTTGGCTAGCTGAGCCAGATGTGAGCTCTCTATCCAGTCTGGTACCTCCCCCCATTGGATCTGATCGAGGTTGTGTCGTATCTGTCCCACCATCCACAAACCATAAGCGTGACAGAGTTGCCCTTGTCGGAGCTTTCCGGCATCTTCCCTTTCTCTGTCAATTAGGCGATTAATTGTTTTGGCATGTGTCTCGATTACTGAAATTCCATCTAACTGTATCTCCATGCCTTCCCTTCCGAGGTCGGCTTGGTCTTTCTGATTCTGCTCTGCCCACTCTAGTAGTTCCCTCATCACCCCTTTAAGTTGTTCCACCTTTTCATTCAGTCCTTGTATATCCAGTGAATTTACTATGGAGGTCCCGGTATTAAAACCGGTAGCGGCATCATTAACTATTCCCCTCTTATTCCTATGCACCTGCTCTTGTCCTCGGAACCTACTGGCGCCCATGGCATTGGCAGCCTGCTGCATTACTACCTTACTTAATACACTATACATCTTCCTTGCCTGTTCAGTACCACAATCCGGCATTCGTATGCCTGAGATATTGATCAGAACAGGCACAATTTCATGCTTAACATTACGCGTTAAAATAAGTTCTGTCCTTGCTCCAGTCCTTGGCTGCTGGGATACATATTCCATCAGTTAAATTAAACAAGATCCCATAGTTCATGTAGTTATGTCTTTCCTGCGTGTGCTATATTTCTCTTAGTCCGTCTGTATTATCCAGTGCTTGCGTGGGCCTTAAGGTTCCCAGTATCATGAGTCCCCAGAGTCGAAGTAGCCACTGCGGTCCCATCATGGTGAGTGTTTTATCTGCAACTTTTAAACAGATCCTGGTCGTCACCAGGTGTTAGGTTCTGGTCTACTCATCTTTTATCCATGCATGTCGAGGTCACTCTGTGAAATCGGAGGTAAGGGTTAGATTGGGTTTGTGGACTCCACTTACCCACCGTGGGGTACATTGGCTCTATTGCCATAGGTGATGGTGCTATGGCTGTGCACTGCACTATCCGTCTGGTCCCGTTTTTAAAAAAATCTCTTCCAGCTTATTTATCTTAGCTTTTAACTCTTGAATTTGTTTTGTTTGAGTATCTATTTCTTTATTTGTATCAGGCAAGGATTATTACATAGGCTAGTTCTATTTTATTTTTATTCTGACTATCCCACCATTTCCTCTGTCAGGTGAGTCTTCTTTATTCTATTAAGAAATCCAAATTAATAATGTCCAGTATAAAACAGCTGTCAATGGGAAGGGTTAACTCCTTTACAGGTTTGTAAGAAGGCCTGATGTCATTTCGTGACTTCGCATAATCATCCGAAATTTTTTCCAAGTCTTTGTGCCTTCAAAACTTGCTTAGAAATTAGGAATCCGTTAAAACAGTAGAAATCATTAGTAAAGCCATCATAATAAAAATCTTCTCATCAGGAAAGACAGCATTTTAGATTAAACTCCAATTTTTTCTAAACTTCTAATTCAAGTACTTGCCAAAGATTTTTTTTTAATTGATTTAACACGAGACCACACATTTTTAATGGCTATTTTGTTTACTGAAATCCAATTTTCACATAAGCTGTATACATTCCAACATTTTTTTTTTTACGGTCCCGTTCATTGGGCAAATCTTGTGTTTTATTTCTCTCTCGGCACAAAATCTAAACTTCCGTGCCAGTTCCATTTTCTATAAGAATTTTAAAATTCAGTAAGATTTCCTAATTCTCCGTTTTTTTTCTTTCTGTGCTGAGTTCACATAGCTTAGATCTTTTCTCCTCATTATTTTCAAAACACTCCTGCTTGTTTAGACTGTTCGGAACTTTTCTTGATAAACAACGTCCATTTTGGAAATCTTTTCAAACTGCAGTGAAACTTTCTCGTAATTTAAAATCATTATCAATGTTGAGTGTCTTTTACTTCTTCCAATTTTTTTTTCCTTTTCCCAATTTAATGAATATCTTTTTCACAGCCAATATCAACTAGTATTTAGTAAGTTATGTCTTTTTCCATCGCAAACACTTTTTTTTTCATTCAGGTCTCCTTTCTTCAAATTAGGTTTTGTATTTTACACAGAGGGCTCGTGTCTCCGTAAATTTGTTAATTTAAAATCATCAGACAATCGAAAACACTTTTTCTTTCAAATTCATTCAATTTGTTTTCTTTCAAGGTTGCGTCTTTATCTTTTTTTCGTCTTTTCCATAACTAGAACAGAGTCTAGCACGTAGGCTTTGAAAGCTGCTTTTCGATATCTCAAATATTCCAGTTTCATGGCTGTTACAATGTCCTTTGTTCTAAACTGCTAAAGCTTGCCGTTTTAACATTTTTTTTTCAAAATCCCTTTTACACTTTTGCAGATAACTCACCATTCGCCCAGGAGTTTGACCTGATCCCTGAAGGTATGTCTAGATTGTTTCAAAACCTTTTAGTTTTATTTCTTTTTTTTAAGAGATCAGATTTAATTTTTTTAGTTTGAATCTATCTCAGTATTTTACTGTGCCTTCTCTTAATATCTCAAAATCCCAATTCAAATTTTGTACTGCCAATCTTTTATTTAAAACTCTTCTTACTGAGCTAGAAGTTTTCGTGTCAAGGTTTTACACAAAGGAAAATAGGAGCGTACTTCACCAGCCTGCAGCCTCGAGAGATCCACACAGGCTTTTTTTAAAGGCATTACAACTTCCCTTCTCCATTCTTTATCTCATTCCTAGACTAAATTTATGTATTTCAACCCAATGTAATCAATGATTGCGTGTTTCCTTTCGACAAGTAAGTGAGCGTGTCAAATACATTTTTTTTTAAAACCACCGGGACCATGTATTTTTATAATCTTTGCTCAACAAACCTGTCCTTTGTGATTTCCTAGCTTCATAACATCATCCAAATAAATATGCACCTGCGTTTCTAACTTAAAATGTAATTCAATTTTAGGTTCACACTTTCTTAAAACTTCCTACATACAGGACAACACTGCAAAGGGTTAAAACAAACTTTCACTATGTTTGAAAAAGTGGGTGGAGCTAAAACCAACAGACAGCTCCACCACTTTTCCAAACAGACTTTCAGACACGTGAAAAATTCATTCCGCAGTCAAAAATCACACAAGCACTCTCACTCAAAGACAGACATTCACAAAAGTCTCTCTTCATTCAACAAAGCTTATTGTTTGGCCGGCTCTATTTTTGGATCCATACATCACTTAAGATAGTCACTATCAGGTTTTTTTTTAAATAAATTAATACATGATGATAGATTAATACATGATTGATTTACTTTCTCTGTGGGCTCGAAGAATCAGAACCCAGGCCTTTTCTATTACTTTCTTTTGTTTCTCCGCCAGGTGGCGGGTAAGGGACCTTTCTGGCCCCCACTCGAGTTTTGTTGTTAGATTGGCCATATTGGGTATGATTAGCTCGTTAGGAATCTTACTCTCAGAGGTCCGCTTTTACCCAGTGCGACTTGTAGTAGACAGTCTCTAGCTGCTGTCAGGTCACACGTCTGCTATTACACAAACGTATACAATTCTTAAAGTGCATTTAAGCAATTCCCACAGTGCCCTACACCTCCTTAATGACTACCTACCACCGTTTTGCCTGTTGGTCCGACCCTTCTCATAGGTTGGATATTTTGTCGGCCTCTGGACACCACCTGGTCCCTTCCCCCCGGGATCTACTGCCAATTCCCTTACTGGGTCCGGGAGGTGTCGCTCGGTCTCACGATCCTATGGTCTCAGATGGGGTTCTCTACACCTACTTGATCCTGGCTGTCACGTGGGACTAAGTTCTCTTAATTCAGGCTCAGGCTAGGTGTGTGAGATACTGGACCATTCATCCGTGTCAATCAACCTGTGCGTTCATCTCCAGCACCCCGCTATAATTTTTACTCGGACTTATACTCACCCGGATTCTCTAGGGGTGTCCCAATGGCTTCCGCAATATCCTGCCGACTACGCCATTGTTAGCGCGAATGTTCTCTGGAAGAATCACTTATCACCCTGGGTCGGTTCCATACTTCAAAATGGCTTATTACGCCGGTGGGGAGATGAAGTCACTGGTTCATCCAGGCACCTCTCTCCACTGGACAAAGGATTTCATGGATATTTATATGTTTTACAACAGTTTACTACAGTTACTAAGCCCATTTCGGCTGGACATATTCAATCATATTGATTATAGATTACATATAGATTCAATTAGGCTAATAGAATTGGTCTCTAACATCAGGTGGCTGCATAATCATCTCATGTGTTACTAAGGGTTACTCATGGTCTTGTGACATTGTCCAGGATGCCTTATCTTACTGTCCTTGGGTGCTGTCTTTGTGTAGTTTCCTTATCTCAATCCTGTTACTGGAGTACTGTTGTTCTATCCTTCTACTGGGACATCTTGTCTGGGGCCTGGAAGCCTGTTGATTAAACACATCTGCTGAGCTCGCCTTTTCTGTGTATTCCTGTGTGAGGAACAGCACTTATCAGTAACTAGGAATGTAGTCAATTCTGCTAGCTGTACTCCCTTAGTGCTTTGCTGAATCACTGGCAGCCATCTTCATACATCTTCATACATATCCTGCCACCATTTTACACACACATATTTAATTCTAACATTATGCCACAGGTGCCTTTGCTCTATGGAAACGCTCTTCAACAATCATCATAGGCAGTCCCTCGAGTCGAGAATTACTTGCTTCCAAGCCAAAAGGTTCACAGGGGTTTCGATGAAGGACCTAATATTCTAGGTCCCGAACGTCCTGAAAGGTGGAAGATACCTGTGCATGGATTTTTTTAACATGTGGTGGTCGTTGCATACCTGCCACCACACGGGCTTGCCAGAGCCAGGTCTTGGTCCAGTGGCAAGGATTAACCAAGACGACTGGAGACTTGCTCTGCTGCATGGACCTAGTGCGCACACATATCGCAGTGTGGGCTAGCCTGTGCTGCCCCTGGGCCCTTGCCTCTTCTGGGCCCCATCACGTCCCTCTACAGTCTCTTGCCGCTCCTGCTGTACCTGCCCACGCTCCAATCAGTGACCTGGATCTTGGTGACGTCCAATCCAGTCACCCTCTTCACTGCCATTGCTCTCCTGCTCCAGCACGTGCTGCTTTCTGAAGTGGTATGCCGCCACATTGCTCCCTCCGCTCCCCGGCCTGCTCTGATGGTGCTCGCAGGCTGGGGGCCACGCAGCCTGCTGGGTTAGGCCACCACGCTGCTCCCTTGCTCCCCGGCCTGCTCCAATGGTGCTCGCAGGCTGGGGGCCACGCAGCCTGCTGGGCTAGGCCACTACGCTGCTCCCTCGCTCCCCGGCCTGCTCTGATGGTGCTCGCAGGCCGGGGGCCGCACAGAGTGCTGGGCCTGGCTGCCATGCTGCTCCCTCTGCTCCCCGGCCTGCTCCAATGGTGCTCGCAGGCTGGGGGCCATGCAGCCTGCTGGGCTAGGCCGCCACGTTGCTCCCTCACTCCCCGGCCTGCTCTGAACCATCAGTACAATTAAGGGAAGGCTGAGCAAGCATGAGGGAGAAGGGAATAGAGGGCCACGTGGATAGAGTTAGCTGAGGGGCGAGTACAGCATTATCCCAGCATGGCCTGGGTGAGCCGAACGGCATGTTTCTGTGCCTATATCCGATATAATCCCATGTACTTTGTTCCTTTGTGTTGGTAGTGTGGAGCCATTCCACGCTGAAGATGGACAGTGGCACTTGAGGCTTTTCTTCAAATGTCCTCCGGGGGCGGGGGGCCAATTCATGGGACCACTCATCCACTCATGTCAGTGTTGCTCCCCAGAGACGAAATGCGCTGATCCACTGTAAGTGATGGAGTCACCTTATTTAAATATCAATTGGCTCTGTTCAGCAGCATAGCTCCCATTTGAGATGAGTGAATATGCAGGTAGGCTTAGAATTTAGTAACCTTTAAAAAGTCAAGAATGACTGTAGATTGCAGCAGGAAGTTTGGTGAGCACCAAGTAAGCAAGCAGGAGTTGACTGGTAGCTGTAACAGATGCCTCATGCATGATTTTTGTTACTTTTAAACTGGGTCTCCAAGTAGAAGACCAGGCACAGACACCCAAAGAAGGGGGTCTTTGTACATTGTAAGGAGACAGAATGAAGAGTGCACGATTTCAATGAGTCTGACCTTCGGATATTTCTGGATGAGATGCAGCAAAGGAGATAAACACTGCTGGGTATCCATGGGAGAAAACTACAGAAAAAAATGTATTTTGTGCCCTGTGAAGGGAGGTGTCTGTGGCACTGATAACCATCCCAGCTTCAGAACTGCAGATTAATGCCGGTAAACGTTCAAAGACCTGGCAAGGGCAGGCAAGTCAACACACGAGCCACTGTCTCTTTTCACCTTTGGGCACCAGCACATGGTTCACACTCTAAAATTAATAGTTATACAAGTCCAGGCATTAGTTTCATCAGAACTTACAGGTGCACTTCTAAAGAAAAAAATACTTGGATTTATATAGCGCAATTCATGACCACCGGACGTCTCAAAGCGCTTTACAGCCAATGATGTACTTTTGGAGTGTAGTCACTGTTGTAATGTGGGAAATGCAGCAGCCAATTTGCACACAAGTAAGCTGCCACAAACAGCAATGTGATAATGACCAGATAATCTGTTTTTTTGTTAAGTTGATTGAGGGATAAATATTGGCCAGGCCACCGGTGATAACTCCCCTGCTCTTCTTCGAAATAGTGCCACGGGATCTTTTACATCTACTTGAGAGAGCAGATAGCCCTAAGACTGCCCTAAGTGGAGAAAGTGCATCCGGGAGGGCGGTGAGCACTTCGAGTCTCAACGCTGAGAGCATGCAGAGGTCAAGCGCAGGCAGCGGAAGGAGCGTGTGGCAAACCCTTCCCACCCACTCCTTCCCTCAACGACTGTCTGTCCCACCTGTGACAGAGTCTGTGGCACTAGTATTGGACTGTGCAGCCACCAAAGAACTCACTTCAAGAGTGGAAGCATGTCTTCCTCGATTCCGAGGGACTGCCAATGATGATGATGATGATGAGGGCCTAGTTTAATGCCTCATCCAACATCTGGAGTGTCAGCCTAGATTTTTTTGTGCTCAAGTCCCTGGAGCAGGACTTGAACCCACAACCTTCTGACAGGCTGACACAGTTGACACTGTGGCCCAGTGGGTAGCAATTTAACCATACAGTCATTGCAGCTAAATGTAAGGGAACCGTGCACCAGTATAAGTCATGGAGGCAAAAGTTGCTCTCGTCTTGGCTTTGATCAAATTCTCAGATACTGTTTGTAAGGGACAGGCACATTTTTATTGAGTGTGTGAGGTTGTAGCCCCTCTTCCAATGTCTGAAGGGGCTGCTCCTCAAATTCTGGTTGCACTTCAGTCCCACACTCCTGATCTGTGGGCACCCTGTGCGGACGGGAGCGGGTAGGTCGGAAGGTCTCTTCGTAGGACTGCTCCTCGGCATGGCCAAGGGGGCCATCTTCTGTTCCAGGCAGCGGGCGGTCGAGGGGGTCGTTCAGCCCGACTGCCTGCCTCTCTTCCGCGGTTAAATCTGAGCCAGGGTGTCCCTGGAGATGGAGCACGCGGTGTCCACCGGTATGCTCGCGGCCTTCCGCAAGGAGGTAGGCGCCGAATGGACTGGAGTGCATCATCACCCCCGGCAACCACATTTTAAGTTGAACCATGTCCAAAGTTTAATTTGTTTAAGTTTGTTGGTTTTAGTGCGCCCCCTCCCCCGTTTTAGCTAGGGGGCACTTGTATAATTTGTATTTTTAGTGCCCTCAAAAAACAAGGGAGCACTTGAAGAGGTTTTAGAGTGTGATCCCCCTCCCCCCTTTAATCAGGGGGCACTTCATTACTGATACAACACAAAATAGTTGTAAGGGGCAGGGGCAGTCTTTAGCGAATCCTGTAAGGAACTTTCTATTAGGTGTGATAAGCAATTTGGACCATGATCCTCTTTGTTGCGTGGGCTCCAATACGTATACACTGACAGAGTCAAGCCAATAAGGATGCCGACTCTGACACTGCTAGTATTGTTCCCCGGAATTTGTTGAAATATCGACCACCCCACAAGTCTAAAACATTTAGATCTTCATTATTATGGTTGGAGATTGTGTAGTTCTTATCCCTAGTTGGGATGTTAAGACATGGAATGCCCTACCAGAAACAGTGGTAAAAGCAGAATCCATAAAAGGGAAGTGGACAAATATTTAAAAGAGAAAAACAAGTTAAAGGAGTATGGAGAAGAGGCAGGGGGGTGGGATAAAGTGGATAGCTTTTAGCACAGGAAGGACCGACTAATACATTCTGGAAGTTGTGAGTACAAGCCCGGGTAGCATAAACTCACAGAAGAATTAACACATGACCTACCAGTTTAAGGCTTTGGTACGGTCAAAACAACTTTGATAACGAGCAACCTTCATCGAGGTCATTGAAGTCAATTGTAAAATCAAGGATCTGAATATCAAGAAAAAGATCAACAAGGGACTGTTCAGCAGTAGAGAACGTCCCTCACACGGGGCATCAAACGCGACTGCCCGGCTAGCATTACTTTGCGGGGAAACAGAGAAAGTATTTAGTGATGTTGATGAGCGCCATTGTACAGAATTTCCATTTTAGTTTTTTTCTTCTCTCCTTTTCCCCGCCATGAATCTCTGTTGGTTTGAAATCAACCAGCGTGTTTAAAGTGATTGATGTAAGAACTATTAACAAAATGGTAATTTTTGTTACAAACTTTGCTCAGTACCCGACAAACGAAGCTATCATAAATGTATTGGGCACTTTCAATCACAACGAATTTTCTTCGTACACCACTGATTGTATTTACAAAATTAAAAGAAAAATTAACGCAACACGTGATCCTTATTGAACTCCAAATAAACGGTTGTCGAGTAATAGTTGAAAGTTAACCATTTCTCTTCTATCAATTTCAAACTAGTCCAGCCAAATGCACTACAGTATTAAAAAACATAAGTACATTGATTCAAAAATCCATCTGTCCCTTTTTATGGAAATTGTTTTTTAAACACGAATTCATATTTTCCAATGAGTAAATATATTGGTGTGTGGTAAAATTGACTCACGATTGAAAAACAAGAACGTCAGACTGTTTAAATGCAAGCTATAATTATAGTTCAGCAAAATCAAATAAACCTGTACCATCATTGTGAATTTTAGTGTTACGATTGGTACAAGGGTTTTTACTGTTAAAATACTTAAACTTTCTAATAAATAAATCCATTCATTAATAGACATCAATTAATATATGCATTGTGTAGATAAGCGGTGTCCGGGGCTACTTAAAACCACAAGGGCAATACTTTCTGGCGATCGAGGTCACAAGATTTCCCTGGAGATTAAAACTTTTATCCTTGTGAATCATCAACTACCGACGGTAATAATTTAGCCCAGTCTTGCAATACCTGTTCTGCAAATTAATCCAAAAAATATCGCAGCACTCAGTGCTGATAAATGCTGACAATTTAAAATAAATTACAAATAAAAATGTTCTTTGCGAATAGTGTTAGTTTAGTGTTGGACAAATCTGGTGTTAGGCTTAACAGCATTCTCAATCATAGAATACTTTCCAGCAGTAATGGCAAGCCGAACTAAAATATTAAATAATGGGAAGTCTTCTTTGGAAGGAAAATAAGTTGATTCAAACGAATTTTAATAAGTATTTATTTAATGGGATTTTAAGAGAGCTCCGTGACATTTATAATCCAGATGGCGAACTATTAATAACAAACTTCTCCGAAGTGGTTAATCGTGCAAAGGAAATGATGCGACTCGTCAGACTGTGGCAGCTGTAAATCTGACGGCAGGAAAATTGCTAGATAACTGGCTGGTATGTGATGGTTTGTTCGGGTCCAACATGCAGACAGACGGCCGTCTCTTGGGAATTTGCTTTTCAGCACCACAGGCAATGGACAGCTCCATGTTAAAAATGGCGCGCCAATCACAGGGGCCGTCAGTTAGAAGCCCGTTACTCTCGAAATATACAAGGTGGCAGTAATAGTAACGTCTACAAAGATTTCCTTTACTCGTTGTCGATCGTAATGAATTATTTAACAAAGTCAGTGCAGTATTGATATAGTGCATTGCAAAAACCTCTACGTTAAACATTTTGGGAGTGAAACATCATTACTGTAAAATAAAATCATCAAAATGCCATTTCAATCACATCAGATCTAATTGATTGCTACATGTTCCAACAAAAGCACTGCGTGGTGGAATTTTACAAAATGGAGCCATAAAACTTAGGTTCCTACATTTTTCACATGACTCGAAATTTTATTGTTGAAAGCCAAGCCCGCAACGCCCAGAAAGCAAAATACCCATGGACCGCTAGAGTACCGCCTTTCATTGCTAGTTTACATTAACATTTCACCTTACATGAAACGGCTTCTTAAATAAAAGCGCTGCTTTATAATAACACTTCAGGCAAACGTTTCTGAGGATTTGAACAGGCCCAGATAATTCCGTGGAGTGCCACGTCCCCTCCCCCCCCCCGCCCCGATGCTGCTCTGATGCAATGGGACCTATATGTTACCAATGATGCCACAAAGACTATTTTAAGAATATAAGAAATAATAGCAAGAGTAGGTCATTCCGACCTCTCGAGCCTGGGCCATTCAATAAGATCATGGCTGATCTTCTACCTCAACTCCACCTTCCTGCACGATCCCCATATCCCTTGATCTCTTTAATATCCCAAAATCTATCGATCACTTGAATATACTCAAGGACGGAGCCTCCACGGCCCTCTGGGATAGGGAATTCCAAAGATTCACAATCCTTTGAGTGAAGAAATGTCTCCTCATCTCAGTCCTAAATGCTCTTAAGGACGCGCATTAAACTTTTAAGGCAGCTTTTCATAAAACGCTGATATTGATTAACCAAATGACCTCGTCGCCACTTAGTATCCAAGTGCGTATTTTTCAAGGTTTATATCAGTGTATGATTTATATTGCCCATCTTGTAATTGCATATCAATTGAAACGTTTGTTCAAACTCAAAAAAAATCTTATTGTCGCTAAAGTGGCCAATATCCTCCAAAACTGAAGGTTTAAATTAACTTAAAGAAAGGCTTTAAAATGGCGACTGGCCATACATAAAACAACATTGAAATCAGTAAGGCTAATTGCTAATTTTGAGTCTTATAAATCTGGACATAACAGCGTTAGATCATATAGCGAACGAATCCACTCCTTGCTATTTTCTTTTGGGCTGGTTGTATCGTTAGAATCGCGGTTCAGAAAAAATGTGCCCAGTCTTCGAGAACACTGAATTCAAAGCTACACTTACAAAAGGATCGAACATCGTAATATTTGGAAAGCTGAATAAAGCAACTGGAAAGTTTGATGGTTGCCTTTATTTATACAAATATATTATAATCAATTGACAGCGCCTCAGTCCGGTTGCGATGGAGTCCGCGGGTGTCTTGGGTGTATAAAGTCTCCAAAGTGAGTGTTGGGATAATGTCCCCGTTGGTCTCCACCGCTCATTTACACTTTACATACACCGTGTGAAACTGGCCGGGTGCCTCGGACTTTACATATAGACGATCAAATTACGAAATATACATCTAAGTGGAAATCCAGAGTTAACTGACATACATTTCTGCTATATGTGCGTCTTCTTTATAAACACAGATATTTAATTTCCAGAAATAGGAATTCGGGCTTAATGTGATTTGCCATGCGCCGTGTTTGTCGCCGCCCCTCCCCCCTATTTTCTTGAAACTATGTTATGTTCAAGTATTTTACACAACAGTCCTTTTTCTGCAGTCAGGCGATAGTTCATTACAAAAGCATGGATTGGAAGACTGGATTGCTCGCGGTATCTGTACAGTGAAGGTCCGATTGCGAGCCTTCTATCTCGGGAGCGGTCCTGGAGTCGAGTGTCTGTGTTTTATTGTGGCAGGCTGCTGCCGCCTTGGGACCCGGGCTCACCATCACACTCTCCTTCTCCAGCGGGGAGCTTTTCGCCGCCTCGGGGCTGCAGTGGTCGCGCTCGTACTCCTCCTGAGCCCTCTGCATTTTCCGCTTCTTCATCTTGCTTTTGTGAAAGTGGAAGGTGACGAGAGAGACGGCGATCACACCGAATATCAGCGTCACTAACACGATAAGAACCACAGTGGCGGAGAACGAGTGTATTAACTTTCCCACCTCGGTCACACAGGTACCATTGCTTTGAGAAAAGTTCCTGTTTCCAGTGCAAGAGGACAAAGAAAGCGCCAAATCCTTGTGTATCCTGGCACTCATTTGTTGGGCAGTAAAGTATCCGTTCTCAACGCTGCCGGTATGCCGAGCTCCTCAGACTGACGGTCGACCTTACGATAACCAGTCGCACCAAATAAATTGCTGTCCTCTTCGGTATTGCGTGGAAAAGGGACCCTGTTAGAGGCAAAGAGAATTCCAATGTACAAGTTTAAGATCCGGTAACGGTACAATATGATATCAAAGGAAACGCAAGGCCGCCCGAAAGCAGTCTACACCCGAACAGTATTTAGACACAACTGAACTGTGTAAAAACAAAAAATTGTTTTGAGAATAAAAAGGTCGCACGGCGGTTGGCTTTGCGATGCAAAAGAAATGCGAAGAGAAAGCCTGGTCCACCGATGGTGGTGTAATGCGTCTGTGTGCGTCTGTCTAATCCATAACACTGTGCAATGAAGCAATCGCTTGGGGTAACAAAAAGGCTAGCGACGAGAAAATCATTCACCTAGACCAAATCACCCTCTGCTACTGCCAGACACGGGAACCTCGTCTGCTCACTTTGATTTACGCTACACTCAGTCAGCCTGACAGGTGCAGTTTTGTTTTCAAACATTAGTTGATAGCAGTCAAAATAATGTTGCACGACATTCCTGAAACAGGCTTCCAACGTTAGGGTGCACAGGTTCAAGCTAGTTCTACAATATTAATGCTGGGAGCCGGCTGGCGGCTTTGTCACATATCTTTTACACGTAGCTAAGCTTGATTTCCAATTCGGTTACATCACTCACTCACTTACAGCCCAATCTCTGCAATCACTTCATCACTTTTATCCCCGCCGTTTCAGAAGGGGAAACGGGTGATCTTTACAAAGACAACGGCTATGCAAAAAAATCACAGCCTTCATCGGAATACCATTTGCGAGTCCGGGCAGAGCACAAAAGTAACGTTTGGCGGATGTTATTAAGGAGGCAAAAGTCATTTGCAGCATTAATAAAGGAAGCGGATTAAACTGCCAATCATCCAGTTTTGCGGAGCGGTGGGACACGCAAGCACCAAACATAGAACTACAGATCGATATAGAGATACATCTTTGAGGAACATTTGCTTAAAAAAGAATAAATAATGCACAAATACTCAGTTCTGCACAAAGTGACTTCAAACGCTCTTTGGTTGTAGTTGAAAATGAAACATTTCCAGATGTGTATTCCTACCTTGGCTGGGTGGCGAGTCCTGCTGCTCCGGAAGCCAAGAGCTGAAGTAACGAAATAATAATAAGGCAGTTCGGTGAAACAATGTGAACAGCACAGCCCCAAAAACCGGAAGTACGTATTCTCTTAGACAACCAAAAATATCACTGATCTCATCCAGTTACTTGCTATTTCCAATTCATTTCAAATACTCGCCGTCTTTTGCAGTCTCCCCTCCCAAATTTCACTTGCTATATTTTTCACTATACCACTAACTAATGAGGGGAGGGGGGGAAAGAAGCAGAAAATATGCTAGTAAATGCTTTGTCCCGAAAAAGAGCTCTCATATTATCCTTAGCTACAGCAGATACAGGTGCCGATTGATTATTTTCTTTTATTCACCTCATCCAATTTCCAGCGGTACACTTGGATCTCTGTGCCCTCTGTCGAATCTGCCAGTAACATCATGCAGTTCATTTCATCTGCACCGACAGACCATCCCATCTGCTCCTATTAAGACCAATTTAATCTAAACCAATCAGAATTAGATTTCGGTTCCCTTTTCTGTAATGTGATTTGGTTACACAATTAGTTTAGAATGTTGAGCTAGGTTTGGAAATTCCAGTGTTGTCATATGCATGCCAGAAGTTTTGATTTTAGTTTATAGTATTGCAGTAAAAGGATTGTGACTGAATGGCATCACATATGTAACGTATAACATCAAATCAATTGAGGGGCAGTAATGATCTTGGAGGTGAGTGTCTGGAACCATCAACTCATATTGGAGTTTTCCATTTGAGGTTAAAGCACAGGATTTAATCTGAAACATGTTACAAAGCACATTTGTGGTTTCTATCCAGGAATATTCTAGTGAGATTGAAAACTACTGATATCAGTGGCTTGTTAGGTAGTGCACATATATCAGAGGCTATGGAGACCTGTGAAGTAATCAGAAAGGAATCAACTTTACTTTTCTCTTGTGAAGATTGTGTGGGGGCTTCATCATGGAATATTGTAAGATTTTGGGGAAACCCAGTTACTTTGTTTTCACCAACTTTCATAAGACTTTCAACCAAGTGTCTCACACTGGCTTCATGGAGAAGCTGGATGTTGTTGGGAGTATGTGGCCAAGCCTTGGATCTTATCCAAAATGTTTACTGTAGCTCCAAAACTTGTAGAGGGGTAGATAAAAAAAACCTCACTGAACCCATTCCTTTTGAAAGAGTGAAACAATATTATCCACTGTCACTCATTTGATGCAATGTTGTCATCAATTAAATTGCTGAATAGCATCTGGCATTTATGACAAAAAATCCTGCTACTTTATGCTAATGATACTGCATTGTTGATAGACATGCCTAGGGACCTAATGAATTTTACTCATCAACTTGAACAATGGGCTAAAAAGTAGGATGTGATGGTGGCTGCAGTATTATTGCTTTGCTCAGCTCAAAAGGAGTTCTTTAAGATATTGATCAAAAGTTACAAGGTTCATCTGTCTCAGTTGTTAATTCATATTAGTACCTGGGTGTTAGATCTCTTAATTTCCAATGAAATACGAACTCCGATGGTAGTTTTAACTTTTTAATCGTGGCAGAGAGTAACAAGCTGCTGGCTGATTGCCAGTTTCTTTGTCTTACTGAGACACATGGTCAAAATGGCTGTATTTTATACCGGGTTCAATTTACAGAAAAGAACTCGCCTTCTTTGACCTTATTGGCTCAATCAATATTCTTTTAACGTTTTAATTGGCTCGCTACCCAAGGTCCGAAAATGTCAAGTTGATTGATGAGTTAATGCAACATGCCGAACTGCATGTAGCAGCCTTGACTTGGAGGTCTGTGAATTTTCACAGTCTGTCTAAATGCAGCCTGTTTGAATACTCTATCAATCCCCCCTTTGATTCTTTCACAAACTGAATCATAAAACTTCAGGTATCACTGGTTAAACATTCTACAAAATAATTTCATACATGTTAATAGAGTTTCCTTCTAAAATTTGTTGATGTGTTTCGCCACATGTCCGGACTAGTAGCTTCCACACAAATTTATACCAACCCGAGTTCCATCGTGACCACAATGGAAATCTGGTTTTAGTAGGTTAATTAACCTTATTCCAATTTAATCCAAATCAATATCTTAATTCAACCAGTAAACAACCTTTCCTTAAGCATAACATACCCCTGTGCCATGTACAGACGGTCTGCTGGGACCTGCAAGGTGTCTCACCTGCGGGACAGCAGCTACAGCCGCCTGGTTGCAACAACATTTAATCAACATAAACAAACAATATAAAAGTAAAAGGTATTTACATGTAATTCCCTTGCTACCCTACTATTCCCCTTTGGTGCAGAGGGTCGGCTAGTAAGAAGTAGGCCTATGCCTAGAATACCTACAATCAATACTACAGTAAATTTATACATTTTCGCAAAAAATAATTGTCCTTATTAGATTTCAGCTTCAGTTACGGGTGCTCGTTTAACGTGTGAAGCGTGGATCCAGGCTTTCTTTCCTTGGACTTTAACAGCTGCCTGAGTGGTCAATAACACTTGATAAGGTCCCTCCCACTTGGCACCCAAAGGTTCTTTATGCAACTTTTTCACATACACCCAGACTCCCGGGATGATGTTGGATTACCCCAAGCTGCCGATACCTGTCGAGAAACAGAACTAATAGCATTAATAGGTCTTCCTGTTATAATTTCAAATGGGCTTAGACCTGTAGTTCTGTTCGGGGTTGCCCTAATGCTACATAGCACTATTGGTAGTGCCTGGGGCCATGGTGTTCCTTCTTGGTGATATTTGGCAAGCCGTTGTTTCAGAGTTCGATTCATTCGTTCTACTTGTCCTGATGATTGTGGATGATAAGGACAGTGTAAATCCCACGTAATGTTCAGTAACCTGCAGACTTCTTGGCAGACAGCACCTGTGAAGTGTGTTCCCTGATCTGAGTCAATACTACTCGGGACTCCCCATCGGGGAATGTAATCCTTACATAAGACCTTTGCAGTGCGATTAGCTGTGGCTCTTTTAGTTGGGACAGCTTCTACCCATCTAGAGAATCTGTCGACCATGACAAGAATGTTAGTGTATCCTTGACATGAAGGAAGAGATATATAATCAACCTGCAGATGCTGGAATGGTCCGACAGGGGCAGGGGGCCTCAGTTGGGGCATTACCGTGATGGGTCCAGGATTATTTTTCTGGCAGACCACACAGCGGTCTGTTACCAGCTGGGCATGTTTTTTAAATCCCCGACCCTACCAGCTTTTCTGGAACCGTGCCGTCATCTGTTGTGAGGCCAAGTGTCCCCACGAGTGGATCTGTTGGGCTAAAAAAGCGCTTGTGGCGCGACTGGCTTGTCGGTAACTCTTTGTCTCCAGACACCATCTTCACATAGCTTAATTCCTGCCTCAATCCATGTCCATTTTTCCTCTCGGGAGCACTCGCCTTGCATTGTTTGAAGGTCTCATGTCAGAGTCCTGAGTGCTTTCAATCTGCATATCTGTGTTGGTTCTTCTGGAGGAACGCCCTGTGAGGCGGCATCTTTAGCTGCCTGGTCGGCTAGGGCATTTCCCTGTGCTTCTGTGGTATTTTCCTTGGTATGGGCCTTACACTTCAGGATGGACACTTCCTGAGGTAATTGTATGGCCTCCAGTAAGTCTCGGACTTCTTTTCCATTTTGGATACGTGTACCAGCAGCAGTGAGGAATCCTCTTTTCCACCATAACATACCAAAGTCGTGAGCGACTCCAAAAGCATAACGCGAATCTGTGTAGACATTAGCTGTCTGTCATTCTGCTATTCGACATGCTTCTGACAGGGCCCGTAACTCGGCCTGTTGTGCTGACGTTCCTGAGGGTAAACATCCTTTTCACACTACCTCATATAAGGTTGTAACTGCCCATCCTGCTTTTCTGGTACCATTGTCAACAAAGGAGGAACCATCTGTAAACAGGATGAGGTCTGGGTTGTGCAGATGCTCCTCTGCTGCTAAGGCTGCTTCTTCTGTTTCTTTTAAAATCTCCACGCAGTCATGCTCTTCACATTCTCCCCCCTCTTGCTCCCTTGATTCTGACATCGGGAGCATAGTTGCGGGATTAACCGGGCTGGCCCGGACGATATGGAGATTAGGAGCTTCCAAAACTGCTGTCCAGCGGGTCCATCTTGCTGCTGTCATCTGAGACATTCTATTCATAGACAGCAAAGCGTGTACGGTGTGGGGACACAGGACAATCAGCTTTTGGTCGAGGACTAGACCCGCAGTGATCATTACCGCTCGACATGTAGCTTCCATGGCCCTTAGGCAACTTCCCCATCCGAGGGCTACCGCATCCAGTTTTGCCGAATAATAGCCAATAGGTCTTTGCCGATCCCCATGTTCTTGTGTCAGTATAGCTGTCATATATCCTTCTTTCTCATGGATAAACAGGGTAAATGGCTTACCACTGTCGGGGATTCCCAGAGCCGGTGCTGAACACAAAGCCTTTTTCAAACTCAGGAAGGCCTCTTGCTGTTCCTTAGTGAGGGTGATGGCTTCTTTAGAGGCACGTTTCCCCTTTAAGATATCATTCAATGGCTGAGCAAGCTGTGTGAAGGAGTCAATCCAATTTCTGTTAAAGTTACACAATCCCAAAAAAGACCTTAGTTCCTGAATAGTGGTGGCTTTTTTAGCAGCCCGATTGGCTGCAGTTCTACCCTGGGTAAGTTCTCTCTTTCCTTGTGAAATCTTTTGTCCCAGGTATACAACCTCTTCTTGGGATATTTGTGCTTTGTCGATGCTGGCTTTATGTCCTTTCAACCGAAGGTGGTCCAGCAAAGCTTGTAAATCTTGTTCATGCTGTTCTTCCGTGTTTGAAGCTAGCAGGATATCGTCTACATATTGGATGACTGTGGATGACAGGGGAGGTAATTCTCGCAAATGGCTTTGTAAAGCCATGTGGAATACTGTAGGGCTGTTGTGGAAACCCTGTGGTAACCGGGTCCAAGTATACTGTTGTCCTTGGACAGTGAAAGCAAACCACTGTCGAACCTCCGGTGCCAGAGGCACCGACCAAAATCCATTGGCCATATCTATAACCGAGAAATATTTATGTTCCGGTTTGAGGGCATTAAAAATGGTGGAGGGATCTGCGACCAAAGGAGCTTTTTGATCAATACACTGGTTAGCTTTCCTATAATCGACAGTCAAACGCCAAGTCTCATTAGATTTCTGTACCGGCCACACGGGGCTATTGGAGGAGCTATGCGTTTTAATAAGCACCCCTTGTTTCTCCAATTGCTGAATAACCGGTAAGATTCCCGCGATGGCAGTTGGACTGATGGGATACTGTTTAGTGCATGGAGGCTTGGTCCCTGTAAATGACGCAGGCTCCATCTGGAGTAGGCCACAATCGTTCTTATCTTTAGCCCATATCGGGTGTTCCTTCAATTCTTCTTTCTTCAAAGTTCTAATTGACCATGTCACCCGACCATCCTCGAAATGCAACGATGAATCTATTTGGATTAGAATGTCCATTCCCAAAAGGGGTTGATCTACTGGGCCTATCCAGACCGGCGTGGTTAGTTCATGTGGACCCAGCCCTATAAGTACCGGTGTTGTCCTTTTAATTTTCATTTTATGGCCCCCAACTCCATAGGCTGTACGTGCCCTACCATCCAACGGCAAAAAGTCTCCATATTGTAGGGGTAAGCATGTTAATTCCGCCCCTGTGTCTAAAAGACAGTCCACATCCTTATCGCCCACCCTCACAGTTATATATAGCCCATCTCCCCTTTGTTGTATTAGTGCGAGGAGGGGGACCAGGGTGGGCTCTAATTGTTTTTTGCTATCCCAAGTAACTCCTTCTGTTGTTGTATTGTCAGTCGCTTAAATGCTTCTATGAGGTCGTTATCTTGTGACAAGCCTGGCTTGTTGGCTGAATTGTATCCCTGGCTGCATCCTCTTCCCCAGCCACGACCTTGCTGTTTTGTCCTGCACGTCTTGGCCCAGTGACCTTCTTTCCCACAATAATGACATTTTCCGGGTAATTTTTCTAATGACTGTTTATCGGAATCCTGGGATTTCCATCCCATAGCCTGTACAGCTCGGACTTTAGCTCCCATATCCCGATCTAATTGATTACATCGATCCATCAATGCTGCAAAGGTAGTTCCTCTACCTTCCCAGTCCGGTAACACGACCTTAAGCATTTTGGACAGTTCTGGCTTTAGACCTGCCACAAAAGCTGCTTTCAGGGGTCCAAACACTTGTTCATCCATTTCCTCATCCGTATTATTCATACCCGAATGTTCTAGCCACGTTCATCTAAACCACTCGTCATACTCCAGGACCTCCTCTGTTCCTTTCTGTTGGCAAGCTGCAATTTTTCCCCAGTCTGTCTTAGCTGGACTGAAGGCTTGCAGCCAGTGTTTAATCGCCTCCCATCTTGCGTCTGATTTTTGCTCATTCTGCCCCAAAGCTTTATCTACCTTGTCATGCAATTTTCTTCCCTGTGTTTTTGGCACCATTATGGTCAAAATTTGCACTCCATCCCAGGGATGAAGTTGATATATATTTCTTAAGCGGTCCAATTGGTCCCACGTTTTTACTCCCCCTTTCTTTGGATTGGGCAATTCCTTGGACCATTTATCAATTTTCTCTGGGTCTGCCGGAGCATGAACTAAGTATTCTGCATACACCCTTCTCTTTGTTTTTTTGGTTCCGCCCTCATCCGCAGTCTCTTCTGATTTGACTACAACTCATCTTTTTTTAAACAGGGCAAAGCGCACCCCTAATTCTTCATCATCTTCCGACACTGTATTGTCGGAGGATTCAGAAACCGTATCTATTCCTCGGTCGTGTCTTCGGGTTTGCGCTTTTAATTTATCCAAACATGGGTACCCTGGGAATTGATCAATACATTTTCCTTTTCCTATTACTGTCTCTTGACCTAATGATTTTTTCCATTCTTTAATTTCACCTTTAAGATCTTTAACTTCCGCTTCCAGCTTTTCAAGTTCAAGCTTTTTCTGTCGCAGCTGTGCACAAACTGCTTGCAATTGATCCTTTGTACTGGTCAGTTCTCGATCATGTTGGGAACGCATTATAATTTCATTCCAGTTTCGGATCTGGCCCATAACTGCTAGGGACCATCTAGTTCGCTCTTTATTTTTCATACGGGTCGTTTTTCCCCAGACCCTTTTAATCTCGTCCAAGGACCATTGTCCTTTGGAGGTTCCGTACTTTTGTTCGATCTTAATACAGGTTTTAGATAAGTTGAATTGTTGCTCTATGTATTCTTTCAACTGTTCGAGAATTAAATCTAGCGAAACTTCAGGTGGTGCCTGCCCACCTTTAACAGTTGTAGGCAATTCTTTGCCCTTATCTCCTGCTACCATTTCTTTACTGAGTTCTTTACTGGGGTCTCGAGTCGTAGGCCTGCTAGCCGATCAATAGGTCGGTGATTAATTAACTAACACACCGCCGAAGTTTAGACGTCTATGGGACCTCGAGCCGACTACCAACTGGAGGGTTCGCAAACCGGAGGCTTTCGGAATCGCGTAGAAGGAGAGGCGAATTTAGACTTTTGACCGAGGACTTTTTAAAAAAAGAGGAGTCCTTACCTCAATATGTAGGTCCGATGTCCAAAATTCAGTTTCTTTCCTCAGCGACCCTGCTCGCAGCGCCAAAATTGTTAGATCTCTTAATTTCCAATGAAATACGAACTCCGATGGTAGTTTTAACTTTTTAATCTTGGCAGAGAGTAACAAGCTGCTGGCTGATTGCCAGTTTCTTTGTCTTACTGAGACACATGGTCAAAATAGCTGTATTTTATACCGGGTTCAATTTACAGAAACAAACTCGCCTTCTTTGACCTTATTGGCTCAATCAATATTCTTTTAACGTTTTAATTGGCTCGCTACCCAAGGTCCGAAAATGTCAAGTTGATTGATGAGTTAATGCAACATGCCGAACTGCATGTAGCAGCCTTGACTTGGGGGTCTGTGAATTTTCACAGTCTGTCTAAATGAGCCTGTTTGAATATTCTATCACTGGGCATTTTGGTTGACTGTGACTTTAGCTTGGAGTCAATTCTTCAGAATTGAGCTGAGATGAGCAAAGGGGTTATGATATTTCTCAGCTTTCCTTAATGACAGCAAAGCCTTAATGCAGGTAAAGTTTGTGTCGTATAAGATGTGCCTCGAAAGAATTGTTCGTCATGATTCAGAATTCCTAAATATTCATCTGATAGACTTCCTTCAGCCCATATGTGAGGTGAAGCTGTAAGGTGGATTTGTGGCAAAAAGGGAAAGTGGCTGCAGGAAGGGATGGCATCAGCCCATGCTGTCCTGCCATTTATCATCATGAAAAGTGGGCCAACCTCTTGGCAAGCACATATTTTTGCTAAAAAGCCTCTCACATAAGGATCTTTAATCAACAGTTAGCAATTAATAATCCTGGTATATGGCAATGGACTTGGACATATAGAACATTAAAGTGGGTAGGTGTTTCTACTATGCTAAAGATATATGTTCATCTATAGCATACTGATGAAACATTGAAGCTTGACATGACAACTACTGAAGGTTTTGGCTGAAGATTGGTTATAAGAACATGCACTCATATATCTAGGGCTCAATGTTTACCATAACCTGGTTGCAAAGAGGCAAGTAATTGCTGTTGAAATTTTGTATCTCCAGTCATCACAACAGTCCTTCAATAGCGTATGGTATGTGTCCTAGCTTTGGTCAAGGAGCTGGTGGCAAAGCACTCTCACATTTCATGATGATTGCGTTGGTCACCATGTCACTTGTGAGAAGTTCATGGTATCCTAGTGGGTTCAAACATGTTTGTCAGTTTTATGGGGCTAGATTTTCCATTATTTTTGCATGCATAGTGCCCACTTAACATCCATTTTACCGCTGAATTGAGGTGTAACGCCCAGATATCGCCCATTTAGCCACAAAATGGAAACCGACGCCCATTTTTCGGACACTTATCGGCGAGCGTTACTTTTGCCATGTACGTAAAGCCAGGAAAAAAGAATACCGCCCGCTCACTTTTTTGGGCAGAATCATCAGAATGGGCAAAACCAATGCCCATAATATCGGCCAGCGTTACTTTTGGCACGTAATTCAATAATACCGACCGCCCACTTTTTTTTTGTCGTAAAGATCAAATTTGCCAAAACTAACGCCCAGCGTCACTTTTACCACCTCGCCCACAATATCGCTCACCCAAAACACCGCTCTGAAAAAGTGGAACTGTTCTGATCTAATCACATTTTTCAAATCACAGGTCGCTTCATTGAAAAGGCTGCTTAACTTCGGGGGAGTTTGGATTGACTCTGGAGTTCTTATCAGGTGAAGTGACCATCAAAACAGATATCTTTTCAGACTGTGGATGATTGGGTTTTACTGTAGGTGTCTTTTAGTGTGAAAATTATTGCTTCTGATCAATCGGTATGACACTTTCATTGGAATGGGACCAACCAGACTGCATCGATTAATACGCAGATGCTCCAGACTGCTAATGGCACAACCATTATGTGCCCAATCTAAGATGTGCCAGAATGAGGAGGAAGTCCAGACCATACACACCCCGCAATTACAGAGAGAAGAGGTCTTACCTCGACATGTCCGAGAACACTTGCCTTCAGAGACTGCACTTCCACAAAGTGGTGATCACTGAAATATGCCAGCTCATCAGGGCAGATATGCAGCCTGCCATCAGGACATCACTGTCCATCGAGGTCACGGTCACTGCTGCACTGTCATTCTAGTGTCCGGTTCCTTTCGGGCCTCCGCAGTCGACATTTCCCCTCTGTCTCACCATACCACACATCGCTGCATTAAACAGGTCACGGAGGCCCTTTACGCGCGTAGGATGGAATTTATCAGCTTCCCCATGACAATGGAGGCTCTGACTGACAGGGCTGGAGCATTCTACTGCATTGCTAAGTTCCCCAAGGTTCAGGGAGCAATACAGTGCACTCACATCACCATGCGGGCACCTTCTCAGGGCCCAGGGCTTTTTCGTAACAGGAAAGGATTTCACTTCCTGAAGGTCCAACTAGTTGTCGACCACAACCAAATCATACTGGCAGTGAATGCCAAATGTCCGGGCAGCTTCGATGAGGCTCACATCCTGCATGAGAGCGCTGTCTCTGACATGTTTAAGAGTCAGCCACAAGGACAATGCTGAATGCTTGGTGACAACTGATATGGCCTAGCCACCTGGCTGATGACCCCCCTGCGTGCACACTGAGGCTGAGGAGCAATACAATGAGAGCCACAGAGACACACGCAATGTGGTCCAGAAAACAATTACTGTGCTTAAGCAGCGTTTTAGATGCCTGGAGCACTCAGGAGGGGAGCTACAATACAACCCTGAGCAAGTAGCAAAATTTGTGGTCGTGTGCTCCATGCTGCAGAACCTGGCTATCAGGAGGGGACAAGAATTGCCAGAAGGGAATGATGGTCCACCTCAGGAGAGAGAGGAAGAGGAGGACGAGGGGTTGGATGCTGAACTAGGGCCAGGCAATCAGGCTGACTATGCAACCATGCCCACGCCCCCCTCCAGACCGCAGGAAGGGACCCGTGGTGGCTACATAGCTGCGACTCTTACGTCAGGAGCTCATAAATGAGCTATGTTTCTGAAAGAATGTTTCTGTAATTGACAAAGCTGACACACTGCTGTGTGTATGCAGCTCAGGCATCAATAGTGGGCATCATTTTGATGCCAGTTAAAGTTTAAATTGATTCAAGTTATGTTTTATTTAACCCATTCATGTTAAGGAATCACCAGTGTGTAACAGTCCAGCTATCTGAGACAATGCGCAACAAAGTTATGTTGAATAAAAAACATTTAATACGACCATTGATCTGAAATCAGAAGTATCACAGGCAAAAACATCCCACCTCCACCCCACTTTTTCGATCATTGACATCAATCAAATGTTCAACATGTCCAACAACACAGAACACAAATGCAAAGCAGGTGGGTGCCCCCCCCCCCCGCCATACATTACAACAAACTGCATACACCCAGATGGAGATATAACACAGCCATCACCTGTGGACATGCCTCTCACGTTCTTTCCCCCTCCCCTTCTTCTCTCCACCTCTACCCCTTTCCCTTCTCGCTCCACACTGCCTGGCCAAAGAGCTCGTCAGGCAGTGCCACATTGGGGGGGGATGAAGGCAGAGGCGGTGGTTGCATGGGTACGGGAGCGGGGGTGCCAAGGTGGGAACATTCTTGGATCCAGAAGCAGGATCTTGGTCCTGCCTCTCACGTGTCATTGGCACTGGTGGTGCGGAACCTAGGGGTGGAGTGCCGTGCTCCGTGACCACTGTGCCAGCAGTGTTCCTGGCTATCGCCTCCAGAGCCCCCGCCATCCGTGGAACGTACTCAGCCATGGTGCCGGAGATGGTGGCCAGCTATCGGGATATGTCCCCCGATGCATTGAGGATCTGGTCACCAATATCTATAGTTCTCTTGGACAACTTAACTATCTCTCCGCTCTCATGTGGCGCTCATGGACCAGACCTGCCGCGTCCACGAAACCTCCGCGGGGTCGGTGCCGTCCTGGGGACAAATGAGGTGCCATGTGGCGAGGTGCTTGGGCCCGGTACTTCCAGAGTGGAGGTGGGAATGGCCGGAGGAGCACTAGATGGCCTTTGGCCTTGGGGTGAAATGCCTTCTGGAGCCTGGCGATGCAGGTTCCTCGAAGTCGGCGCTCTCATTCGTAGAGAACAGACCCAGCGGATTGACGGGCGAGAATCGGAGCTCCTCAGCACCAGATGTAGGATCGTCCGCTGAGTCCGGCCTCTGTGGTCTTGCCTGGGGCCGCGCTGCTGGCTTAGCTGCAAAACACAAATGAGGTTATTAGAGGAGAAGGGGGTGCTAGGGTCACAAGGTGAGCCCAGCGCTACACACAGCATATGCATGGCAAAAGTACCACCGCTCTCAAAATCATTACAGACATCACATTTCATGACCATCAACACATTGTGCATTGCAATTATTTTCATTAAGCTAGCATTATTTATAGGACAATTTTAGAAACCATCTATCATTTATTATTGTTCGGATATGACTGGGTGTGGCATCAATTGACTTTAGATCATGCAATGATGTATACTTTACTCACGTGGCATCACTTCATGATCTTCAGCTGCTTGCCTGGCCATCCGGGTGTGCTTCCCCATGAGTGTGAGCACCCTCTCCTCGATGTCAGTAATGTCGCTGATGACTGGTGGCCCCCCACCCATTGGCCTCTGCGCAGACCTAATCATCGATAGCCCCTTCTGTAAAAAGTGACAGGACGACATGGCATGAGATCATTGTGTGATATCATTGCTAGGTATTGTCACAGAGATTGATACAACACATAACCGACAGATTATTAAGATAATTATCATTTTTTACCTAAAGAGGTGCACCCTGACTGCAGGCTTTGAGTACAACATTCCTGGTAAAAGTGAAAAACCTCACATCTGATTATAGTCACTCATGACTCTTATAAATAAAATTATCTAAGTATATAAGTACATGTAAATAAATGTAATACTCTTGCGGATCCAACAAGGTCGTTCCATCGGTTGCGGCATTGGTTGCCCTCACACACCCCGTTGGTCGCCGACGAGACCACCTCTGCTATCTCGGCCCTTATCTTCTGGCAGGCCTTTGGGGTGTGCTTCCCACATCCTCCCTGGGTCAAATCACCGCAGCATAACTCGACCTCCTGCAGGAGGGAGGCATTTGCCTAGTCCGAGAACCTCCTCACTCTTTTGCGCCCTCCAATGTACTCCTCTCCAGCTCACTGCTCTTGCCAGCGTCAGTCTCCACAGTGTGCTGTGTCGCCTCCTCCTTTCCCTCCATTATAGGCAACAAATTCGGGCAAATATCTGGCTGGTAACGGCTAATTTTTTTTTCCCAATTTGCTATAAAGCTAGAAACTCTCCCTCCTTCCTCCCAAAGCAGCCACACCACACCCACACACGCCTTCACTCCCTCTCAGCTCCCTCTCTCTCTGTTTCCTCTTATGCGCATGTCATGATGACCCTTGACCTCCTGAATCGCGGGAATCGAGCATTGCCATGCTGTTATTAATGATGGCGACACTTTACAGCAGAAGTTCAGAGAGATTTAACGCTAACACCCATTTCATATCGCTCGTGGTAACGCCCAATTTCAAAACTGGAGACTAGGGGCTTTGAGAATGGGCGACAAGCCGGCGATCTGAAAACCCATTTTTACTGCTCATGCTGAAAATAACACCCATTTTTGGGCTATCTGCACAAAAGTGTAAAATCTAGCCCCTTGTAACCAAAATAGAGACTCTGTTCCAGGAAAATGGAAGGTAAACAAGATTGAGTTGGAAGATTGTGACTGATTCAACCGTCTAAGGCATAATCAGTAATCAGATAACTCAGCCATTTAGGTCCACAATATTCCTGAGTGCTGTTGATGATTGACTAGCCAGCCTGGCTCCTTAATGAACTCTGGAGGGGTAGGCATGTCAAGTGAGGCTGAAAGTATTCCTACTTGGGGCTTTGATTAACACTGCAGATCAGTGCCTTAAGATGTTAGGTACCTCTAGCAGAGGGAAGACCAGCACACATTAAAAAATTGACGCAGAAAGACGCCATTAGTTTTTTGCGAAGTTTTGGAGGGAGTCAAGAACACATAAATATCCATAATTAAGCTTACATTTTTAAACCTTAAAATGCAGGAAATGGAAGTTTAATGGAATTCTTTCTTTAAGTTTTCATTATTTTAAAACTGACAGGTCACCACCGAACGTCTCCAAGCCAGGCTCAAGGGTCAGAGTGTCAGCCGGCAAAATCGATCCCTCGCCCGGACATAGGGGCTCGGGGCTCGGTTTGAAAAGAAGCCCGGGGGAGTGAGGGGTTGTGGAAGCCGAACGGAAGGCACGAGAAGCCTACACTACACATCAAATGAAGCCCCAGGGGAGGTTCCTGATCAATGCGCCTGCTCAGACCTGGGTGTTGCCCATACTAGAGCGTCGACCTTGAGGAGAGAGAACAAAGAACCTTGTCCTGCCTGCCATTTTGAGCTTCTTGCAAAGGTAGAAGTTAATCATGGGGTCAATACTGACAATGCTATAGCTTGTGCAAGCCTTCTGCATGATGGTGCTGCGGAGGAGACAAATGATGCAATGTCATCACATGAGGAACCTCAGAACACGTAGGGTGATGGTCAGGAGGCCTTACCCACGTCGGGTATATCAAGACAGGCGTTCATACCTACACCTGAGTGATGCAGACTGTGTCAGAAGGCTGCCTTTCCGCAAAGAAGTTGTAACCGAGATCTGTGAGTTAGTAAAAGCAGACCTGCAACCTAGAAGCGTCAGGAGGACTGCTTCGTCAGTTGAAGTGAATGTTACAGCTGCACTTTCATTCTATGCATCTGGATCGTTCCAGGCTACAATTGGGGTTGTGTATACCATTTCTCAACATACAACACATATCTGCATTCAGCAGGTGACCGCTGCACTATATGTCTGGAGGAATGACTACATAAAATTCCTCATGACTGCCCAGGCAATACGTGAAAGGGCTGTGGGCTTCTCCAGGATTGCTGGCTTCCCAAAGGTACAGGGCTGCATTGATTGTACCCACATTGTCTTGCGAGCACCTTTGAAGGATTCCGAGATGTACATGAACAGAAAAGGCTTCCACTCCATTAATGTGCAGTTTGTGTGTAACGACATGCATCGCATCATGTCAGTTGATGCAATATACTCTGGGAGCACCAACGATGCGTTCATCCTATGCGAGAGCGTTATATCTGCCATGTTTCAGCAGCAGCCAGAAGAGCAGAGCTGGATACTGGGAGACAAAGGGTACGGCCTCGCCACCTGGCTCATGACACCCCAACGTGTAAACTGGACGAAAGCTGACCGGGAATACAATATGTCGCACATTGCGATGTGCAGCATAATAGAGAGGATCATTGGCATCTTGAAACAGCATTTCCGATGCCTGGACCATTCCGGAGGCTACTTGCAATACTTCCCTGGGATTACCGGTCAGTTCACTGTTGTGTGCTCCATGCTGCATAACTTAGCCATCATGAGGCAGCAGCAGCTGGTAGTAGAAGATCAACCTGAGGTGAGAGTGGCTGATGATGATGAGGAAGATGCAGATGATGAGGAGGAGGACAAGGATGAGGAACCCATGCAACTACCTGAATCCAGAGCACGACAGCAGAGGAGGGCGGGCCGTCATGCCCCTTTAACGATTGCTTGAGCCTTGCGACAGCAGCTCATCCGTGAATGCTTTGCTGCCTGAGCGCTCAGCGGCAACTATTCCAAATGCACCATGTTTACTGTTTGGACCTGTTCTGTAATGTTATGTTGTGTTAATGGAACAAATGATGGAAATGATTCTTATTTACTTCAAAAAGTTGTGCTAGTAATGGAACAAATAATATAAATGATTCAGTTATAATTTAAAATATATTTTATTCAAAAGTTTAACAAACATTTGTTTGTACTTAACTTATATAAAAATATTCTTGCATCAAACGTTAAAGTTTTCACTTAAGATCACTTACAAACTTTAAGATCACTTACAAACTCTAAGATCACTTAAAAACTTCTAAACTTGTAAATTTACATAACTTACCAAAAACTTTTAATTTGAGAACATTAACAACAATAATAATAACAACATCAACAGCAAAAAAAGGCTACACCCATCTCTCCTCCACCTTATTCTAAGACCGCCCACTGCACTTGATCTTGGTGACTGCACCACAGGCCGCAGGGTTGGTACCAAGCTTATTCTTTCGAACATCTTGGGTAATGCGCACTTCTTGATGGGGCGGGGGGGGCACAGGCGGTAATGTGGAGGGCCTGGCGTGGGCCTCTTCAGAGGCTGGTCTAGGGATTGGAGTGGGAGTGGCAGTTGATTCTGTCAATGGGCGCGGGGTATAGGCGTGTTCCCTTACTGCAGCAGCTAACTCCAACATTCCCTCCCTCATGTGCTCTGACAGTATGTCAACTACCAGCAACATTCCTTCCCTCATGTTCGCCAACAGTGTCTCAGCTACTTGTGACATGCCCTCCCTCATGTTGAGCAACAGTGTGTCAACTACCTGAAACATTCCCTCCCTCATGTTTACTGACAGCGCATCAGCTACCTGCGACATCTCCTCCCTCATGGGCACCGACATTGTTTCGGCTGACTGAGTCATTCCCTCCCTCATGTTCCCATTTCTCGTGAGAGTGTTGTTACTTCTCCCGACAGTCCCGATACCTCATCATCCATCCCATTGATGGCGTTCAGGAGTGATCATGTAAGGTCACTGTTCTCCACACTCATTGCCATCATCTGAACCATATCTGTTAGATCCTGCACCTCAGGAGAGCGCTGTCGAGCTCTCCTTCCCCTCCTCACCCTGGGTATGGCTTGCTGCATCCCACTGGGATGCCCAGTCTCAGACGGTGGGGTCTTGGGTGTGCCTCACTGCATCCCACTGGGACCCACAGCCTCGGACGGTGGGAAACAATGGAATGTCCCACCAACATTCAAACCACTCAGTGAAGGGGTCTGGCACCTCAATGGGCGGCACCTACACCTCCTCCAGAGTGAGTACAACAATGGGGGATTTATCTGTCCTCTCCCCCTCCCCCTCTACCCCATGCTCTTGGTCTGGAAATGGGATTGTAAGATGTTCTCCTCTTCAGGCTCGTCCACGCCTGAATCTTCTTCTGCATCATCAGGGTTACCCTCAAGTTCTGCAAAATATAACAGAACACAGACAAATGGTTAGCAGCAGAGGAGGGGGCAGGGTGGGTGGCATGAGTAGGCTCACACAGTGCAGGCAGCAGGCTGATTTGAAGGACCACGATGAATGATAACACATTGCATCAACCGAAGCGTAGCTGACAGAGACATCCCTATGAACTGAAGCATGGTTAGCCTGCGCAGTGCTTAACATTTAGCAAAGCCAGACTGTGGAATTTGCAGGACTAGCCCTCTCCCTCGAGTGTGTGCAGTGGTGGTTGCTTTTCTCTAGGCAGGATCCATCAAAGCAGCGATCCTCTCTTCCAAGGGTGTCCGTGGCTGCAGATTTGCCGGGCCTCCTCCTGTTCGAGTTCTTTCTCACTTGTTGTGTGCCACCTTCCTCTGCAAAGATGAAAACATAACTTTTTAGAGAGGGTGTCTTTCTGCTGGTTGGACATATTCAGCTGGTCACATTTACAATTGCAATTCCATTCAATAAATGAAAATATTACTTATACTAACTACTTGACCAAGGTCCTGCCACTTCTTTTTGCACTGGTCTCCAGACCTCTAGGCGGTCATCATTGCACAGTAATCTTGTGCAAGTTGGTTCCAGTGTTTCTTCATTTCTTTTGGTGGAACTTTAAGTGACCTCTGCTGGTGTCCAGCTCGTACCATCTGCCCTCAATCACAGTAACTAGTGCCTCCACTTCATCCTGTAAAAAATTCTTGGTCCTTGAGCCGCGTTGCATCTTGTATTGCAGCTCCGATTTTTCCAATGAGAAGTAAAGTTCTCACACACAACTGGCTCTTTAAAAATGGCCGAGTGAGACCGGAAGCTGTACTGGGCATGCGCGCCCATAGGAATCACGTCAAAAACATCCTTTTTTTCATGCATGTGCAGAAGGGGGCGCCATAGTTTTTTCGGCGCAGACATTAGGCTCCACCCCCGAGGATATAGGACAGGCTGCATGGTGCCAACTTCAAAAAATAGAATGGGGAAACTTGATACTTTTTTGGGGAATAGTTGGGGCCAACTAAAAATCGGCGTAACTCTGGCAATACACCAAAAAACGGCATTGGGGAAAATTGAGCCTATTGTACGGGGCACAGGAATACTATCAAGGGTGTAGCAAAATAGGTAATAGAACTGAAATTCGAAATGTCATATGCTAATTAAACTTTACATGAAAAAAAGTGTATTGTAGAAAGGAATTTCCATGGGCCAAAGCACCATGGGCTAGATCTTACACTTTTATGCAAATCGCCCAAAAATGGACGGTATTTCCGGCGTGGGCGGTAAAAATGGGTTTTCAGATTGCCGGATTGTCACTCATTTTCAAAGCTCCTAGTCTCCATTTTAAAAATTGGGCGTTACCACGAGCGATCTGAAATGGGCGTTAACGTTAAATCTCTCTGACCTTCTGCCGTAAAGTGTCGCCGTCCTTAGCAACAGCATGGCAATGCTTGTTTCCCGCGATTCAGGACGTCAGGGGTCATCATTACATGCGCAGAAGAGGACACAGAAAGAGAGGGAGCAGAGAGGGACTGAAAGCATGTGTGGTGTGTGCTTGTTTGGCTGTTGTGGGAGGCACGAGGGAGATTCACCAGCAGCAAAAAGCCTACTAAGCACCAAGAACATAGTTGGCACCGAGTTTCTGTCCAACAAATAAGATTATAACATGGAAGGGATGGAGGAGGACCTGCAGCTGTTAGCCAGCAACACTGGTGGCAGAGGGCTCCCAGTGGTCCCGAAGCGTGACACTGCACCCCAAGGTGCCGCACCCCCATGCCGACGACACATGAGAGCCAGGAGTAATATCTTGCTTTTGGCTCGGAGCACATTCCCACCTTGGGACCGTTCTGTCCCATATCCGTCCAAGCAGCGGTTCTGCCGTCATCCCCCCCCCACCCCCCCACCAGTGAAGCAGCGCCTGAGGAACTCCTCAGCCAGGCGGCTTGGAGTCAGGAGGGTGTGATATATTCACAGAGCACAAGCACACACAGCTTCCAACATGGCAGACAGCTCTCTCAGGAAGCCTCCAGAAATCTGCCAAGTTCTGTTTATTATTAACTATGCAGTTGCAGTACACAATACGTCCATATCCACAGTGTGGTGCTACAAACATTACAAGCTTACAGACATTACACTTTTCCCTCCTTAATAAGAAGTTATTATAACAAACATCATACATAACTTTCATGTTTTTCCATAACACAGGATATAACTTATTTTTTTAATATTTACAAATTTAACTTTACCACTTGTTTTCTGTTTTGAAGAGGATACCTTTGCTCTCGAACAGAACCTTCCAAACATGGCATCGAATCCAAACTCATTTGAGGTTCATCCTGAGGAACGTTTTCCTCCACGGAATTTCCTTGATTTTCATTTGAACTCACTCTAACTTCAGGCTCTTTGTTTTCCTGACTCGGACTCAAACTTTCATTCTGATTCTCTCCTGGATTTGTTTCCAGTACATTGGATTTAGGATTTGCTACTGGTGTATCAAAACTATCTGATGAGTCAGAAATAATTGAATCATTCCCATCTTCAACTCCTTCCATGTCTGTAGGTAAAATATGATCAATATGAACAAACCTAACTGTCCATTATCAAACATCTTTACCAAATATGTGCGAGAACCACATATCTTCACCACTCTTCCTGGTAAACACTTTACCCATTTATGGTGATGGTTCTTCACTCTCACCTTCTGGTTTAATTTCACACTTCTCTCTTTTACTCTACCTCTATCATGATTCTCGTTCTGTCTTACTTGTGTCTCTTCTACAGACTGTGCCAAATTTGGCTTTAACATGAGAATCTGGTTCATGGCTGTCATTTGGGAAACAACTCTGCTGGTGTTCTACCTGTAGTTGTATGAGGAGTATTTCGATATGTAATCAAAAAATTAGCCAATTTGTGATCTAATGACAACTGTCGTTTCCTTGGATTTGGATCTAACATTTGTTTTATGAGGGCACGTTTTACAATTTGTACAGTGCGCTCTGCTGCGCCATTCGAAGCAGGATGGTATGGTGGAGCCTTGGTATGTTTCACACCATTTTTGCTCGTGAATTGTGCAAATTCTTCTGAACGAAATTGTGGTCCATTATCCAAAACAATCTCTTCAGGGAGGCCAAATGAAGAAAATAATTTTCATAAAATGTCCAATGTTTTACTTGTTATTTTCCACATTGGAAACACCTCAACCCACTTTGAATGACTATCAATCACAATGAACAATTGTTGTCCTTCTAACTCAGCAAAATCAATATGTAGCCTTTGCCACACTCTGAGAGGCCATTTCCATGGCTGTAATGGTACTGGTGGTGGTTGCTTGCTTACTGATTGACATGTCGTACACTGACTCACGATGTACTCTATATCTTTATCAAGACCTGGCCACCATAAGTAACTGCGTGCAAAACTCTTGGTCAAGCACATTCCCAGGTGCTGGTCATGGAGGTTTCCTAATAATTTTGACCTGAATATATTTGTTATAACCACTCTTGCACCCCACATGATACAATCTTTATCGACTGATAATTCATTCCTACGAATGAAGAATGGATGTGTATCTTTGTCTGTTACCTGGTTTGGCCATCCATTTGCAATATACTCATACACCTTTGACATCACTGGGTCACGTTTGGTTGCTCTACCAATCACTTCAGCTGTGACTGGCAGTTCATCAATGTATGTAAAATAAAACACTTCTTCCCTATCGGGTGTAACTTGTGATGGGGAAGACAATCTAGACATTGCATCAGCATTACTGTGATCAGCTGATCATCTGTATTCAATATCATATGTATATGCTGACAAAATCAAAGCACATCTCTGCATTCGGGCTGCAGCTAATGTTGGAATTGGGGACTTTGGATGGAGGATTGCTGTTAGGGGCTTATGGTCCGTAACGATGGTAAACTGATGACCATACAAGTATTTGTGAAACTTCTTGACACCAAAAATTAATGCCAAAGCTTCCCTTTCAATTTGTGCATAATTACTCTCACTGGCACTGAGAGTGCGTGAAGCAAAAGCAATTGGTCTCTCCTCCCCACTACTTAATACATGAGAGATTACTGCCCCAACTCCATATGGAGAGGCATCACATGCTAGCTTAATCTCCTTAGATATGTCATAGTGAACTAACATGGTGCTCTCTACCAATTTGCTTTTACACTCCTTGAATGCTGTATCACATTCTTTTGACCATTTCCAATGGACCTGTTTTTTCAATAGTTCATTCAGTGGATGTAATACTGTAGCCAAATTTGGTAGGAACTTCCCATAATAGTTCAAAAGACCCAAGAATGAATGCAGTTCAGTGACATTCCTGGGAGTGGGTGCATTTCTGATCGCATCCAATATTTCCATGGTTGGATGTAAACCATCTTTGTCTACTCTGTATCCTAAGTACCCCACTGAGTTTTTAAATAACTCACACTTATGAGCAGACACTCGTACTCTGTGCTTCTCTAGTCATTTGAGGACTTCATTCAATATGTTATGAATTTGCCTATTTGGTGCTGAAATTAGTATGTCATCCAAATAACATACTAACCCTTCAATACCTTGCAAAATCTGGTTTATCACCCCTTGGAATATGGCAGGGGTGGAAGACACTCCAAACAGTAGCCTATTAAATTGATATAGGCCTAGATGAGTATTTATAGTCAAACATGACTTGGACTCCTCATCTAGTTCAACCTGTAAGGAGGCATTTGTAAGATCCAGTTTTGAGAAGATCTGACCACTTGTCAGTGTTATGAACAAATCTTCTATATTCGGCAATGTATTTGGGGACAGTACCCTCTAGAATCTGGTTTACGGTTACTTTATAATCACCACACAATCTTACCTTACCATAGGACTTAGGCACAACAACAATCAGTGTAGCCCAATTACATCGATCTATCTTACAAATAATGTTCTCAGTCTCTAGTCTTTTGAGTTCTTGCTCAACTTTCTCCTTGAGTGCATATGGTATGGAATGTGGCTTGCAGTAAACCGATCTAGCGTCCTTCTGCACCCTAACACTCGCCTTGAAGCCTTGGATCGGACTGCCCGTTTCGCAGAACACCTTCGGATACTTCTTGATAGCCTCATCCGTTGATGAAAATCTCGCTTCCACACAGAAAATCTTACGCCAATCTAGCTTCAGTGAGCACAACCAATTTCTTCCTAGTAAGGCAGGCTTGTCTCCTTTCACTACTATTAGAGGCAAGTTCTGAAATCGATCTTGATATTTCACCGGTACGGTGATACGACCTACCACATGAATTTTCTCTCCCAAGTAGCCTCGCAGCTCTATCTTGGATTTCGCCAGTTGGAAATCACGCAATGTGTCGCAGTATAGTGACTCCGGTACTACATTTACGGATGCACCCGTGGCAATTTCCATTAGTATCTTGAATCCCGCAACATCTATATGGATTTTGATGCTTTCCGAATCGCTGTCCGTTAACCTCGTGCTCCTGATGACGTGTAACTATAACATCTCCTCATCCTGTTGTTGTTCTTCCATGCTATGTAGTCTCTTGGGATTTCTACTCATAGCTTTGAACGCTGGACTCATAGCTTTGAAAGCTGATTTACCCTTCAGTCGGCATGCCTTCGCAAGATGCCCAGTCTTTCTGCAGAAGAAACACTCTGCCTTCGCGTATGGACAACTTTGAGCAATGTGTTGTCCCAGGCACCTATAGCATGACTTCGACGCTCTGTTAGAATTTCCAGTATCTGAGACTTTGGGCTCCCACCGTCTTTTACCTTGAACCTGCAGGTGATTTACCTCGGTTGACTGACGACCGTAATTATTATTTAATTCTCAGGAATATTGTTTGGCCATGCCCATCGACCTCGCTGTCTGACAAGCAATCTCAAAAGTCAAGTCATCCGTCGTCAATAACTTCCTTCTGATCGCATCATTTTTCACCACACAAACAAAACGATCCTGTAATGCGTGGTTTTGAAAGTTTCCAAAATTACAGTGCATCGATAGCTTTTTTAATGCTACGATATAATCACTGATAATTTCATCAGCCTTTTGATTTTGAATTCCGAAACGATAGCTTTCAGCAATTTCTAACGGTTTGGGGTTATAGTGCTGCTCCAGCTTCGTTAAAATTTCTTTAAGCGTTGTGTCCTTTGGCTCGTCAGGCACAAGCAGATTTACAAGGGTTTCGTATAATGCCGGACCCACCTCCGATAAGAAGATCGCTTTCTTACATTCCAACACGGCCCGGTTCTGGACTGCATTGTCTGGAACTTCGATTATGTTATTTGCATATGCTTTAAAACGTTCCTGGTCGTGTCTATATTCCCCCAAATGTCCGATTACCCCTGCCATTTTAATCTCTAGCTGTTCACACCATGTGCTGTATTTTACCTCGGATTTTGTAGCTTTTTCCAAAGACAGAAACTTCCAAAGTCTCTCAGTTGGCTGACTGAATCCTTCACCAACAAAATTTAAGCTTTAAATCATCCTAAAAAAAATCCCATCCTCGTCGCCAAATGTGATATATTCACAGAGCACAGGCACACACAGCTTCCAACATGGCAGGCAGCTCTCTCGGAAGCCTCCAGAAATCTGCCTGGTTCTGTTTGTTATTAACTATGCTGTTGCAGTACACAATACATCCACATGCACAGTGTGGAGCTACAAACATTACAAGCTTACAGACATTACAGAGGGGAAGGGAAGGGGAAGGGGAAGGGGTAGAGGTGGGGATGAGAAGTGGGGGCGGGGGGGGAATGGTTGGTTTTTACAGATATACTTATAATTTCAGACAAATGGTCAGTTTAAATGTTTTTAATTTAACATACCTTGTTGGGCATTGGCTCACCGTTACACGCTGGTGATTTCTTAATATCAAAGGATATAATTACACTTAACTTCAATCTACTTAAATTTTAACTGTCACCAAAGTGATGCACACCCAGCAGTGTGTCCGCCTTGTAAATACCACCAACGTTCTTTCAGGCAAAGCGCTCATTTATGAGCTCCTGACGTAAGAGTCTTGCAGCTATGATGCCACCACGGACACATTCCTGCAGTCTACAGGGGGGCAGGGGCATGGCTTCAGCGTCAGCCTGATTGTGTGGCCCGATGTAGGTGTCCGTCTCCTCGTCCTCCTCTTTCTCTCTCTCCTGAGGTGGACCGTCACACCCTTCTGGCAATTCTTGTCCCCTCCTGATAGCCAAGTTGTGCAGCATAGAGCACACCACCACGAATTGAGCTATCTGCTCAGGGTGGTATTGGAGCTCGCCTCCTGAGTGATCCAGGCATCTAAAGCGCTGCTTAAGCATAACATAAGAACATAAGAATTATGAACAGGAGTAGGCCATCTAGCCCCTCGAGACTGCTCCGCCATTCAACAAGATCATGGTTGATCTGGCCGTGGACTCAGCTCACTTACCCGCCCGCTCCCCGTAACCGTTAATTCCCTTATTGGTTAAAAATCTATCCAATAGTTTTCTCGACGATATTGCAAGTGGCTCTGTGGCTCTTGTTTTATCGCTTCTCGGCTTCGGTGTGGGTGTCACGCAGGGGGGTCATCAGCCAGGTGGCGAAACCATATCCTTTGTCACCAAGCATCCAGCATTGACCTTGTGGCTGATTGTTAAACAAGTCAGATACAGCGCTCTCACGCAGGATGTGAGCATCATGGATGCTGCCCGGAAATTTAGCATTCACTGCCATAATAATTTTCTAGTGGTCGACAACGAGTTGCACATTCAGGGAGTGGAATCCCTTACGGTTTCTGAAAACCTCTGCATCCTGAAAAGGTGCCCACATCGCGATGTGCGTACAATCTATTGCTCCCTGCACCTTGGGGAAGTTAGCAATTCGGTAGAATCCTAAAGCCCTCTCAGTCTGAGCCTCCCTGGTCATAGGCAAGCTAATAAAGTCCATCCTGAGTGCGTACAGGGCTTCAGTGACTTGTCTAATGCAGCAATGTGTGGCATGCTGAGACATGCCACAAATGGCCTGAAAAGAACCCGACCGTGCCGCGGTGACTTTGGCCTCGACGGACTTTGACCTCAGACTGAGAGGGCGGTCCTGAGGGTGCTGGCAGGCTGCAGATCTTTCCTGATGAGCTGGCATATCTCACTGATAACTTCTTTGTGGAAGCACAGTCTCCGAAGGCAGCTGATGTTGGACAAGTTGAGGGAAGACTGCTTCTCTCTGTATTTGCGGGGGTTGTAACGTCTGGTCCTCCTCATCAGTCTATTACGTCTTCGGCACATGATGCTGTCGAGCGTACCTTCTGCCATCTCTAATCTGCAGCATGTGAGTGGTCATCAAGAGAGGGTGAGAAGGGAGAGTTCCCATTCCAATAGCTCTCTGTTTTCCCCCGATTGTTCACAAAGAATGAATGTCCCCACTGTTGTGTATCTGTAAAGCATGCAGTCACATGTTCTGCCACTCGGGAGCTCATCCCCTGAAGTCCCAAGGGATCCCAGCATCCCTTGGGAGCACTGTATATAAGCCGGCCGCTAAGGCCTGTTCCTCACTCTGGAGTATCTTATTAAAGACTGAGGTCACTGTTACTTTAACCTCCCTGTGTGCAGCCTCATCTGTGTTAGGAACACAATAACTGGTGACGAGAATACGAATCCAACGCAAAGATACAGAAAACTGTGGGCATCCTGGAGAAGTTCACGGAGGGTGTGGACTGGGAAGCCTATGTCGAACGGCTAGACCAGTACTTTGTAGCCAATGAGCTGGACGGAGAAGGAAGCGCTGCAAAAAGGAGAGCGGTCCTCCTCACAGTCTGCGGGGCACCGACCTACAGCCTCATGAAGAATCTTCTGGCTCCGGTGAAACCCACAGATAAGTCGTATGAGGAGCTGTGTACACTGGTTCAAGAGCATCTTAACCCGAGGGAGAGCGTGCTGATGGCAAGGTATCGGTTCTACACGTGACAGCAATCTGAGGTCAGGAAGTGGCGAGCTATGTCGCCGAGCTAAGGCAACTTGCAGGACAATGTGAGTTTGATGGCTACCTGGAGCAAATGCTCAGAGACTTTTTTGTACTGGGCATTGGCCACGAGACCATCCTATGAAAACTTTTGACTGTAGAGACACCGACCCTCAGTAAGGCCATTGCGATAGCAAGGCGTTTATGTCCACCAGTGATAACACCAAACAAATCTCTCAGCACACAAGTGCTAGCAATGTTCATAAATTAACTGGAACTGTGTTTGCGAGCAGAAATGTACAGTGCAGAAACCACGAGTCTGCAACTGCCAGCAGGCTTCAGGTGACCCAGATGACTCAGAGTCCCCAACAAAGGATGAATGAAAGGCAATTCACACCTTGTTAGCGTTGTGGAGGCTTCCATTCAGCCTATTCATGCTGCTTCAAAGGGTATGTTTGCAAGAACTGTGGAACAATGGGACACCTCCAACGAGCTTGCAAATGAGCTGCAAGCTCTGCAAAACCTGCTAACCACCACTTGGCAAAGGAAAATCAGTTCATGGTGGATCAAAGCAATTTCAAGCCTCAGAGAGAGGAGGCAAATGCTGAAGTACACGGGGTGCACACATTTTCGACGAAATGTCCACCTATAATGCTAAACGTAAAATTGAATGGCTTACCCGTAGCCATGGAACTGGACACTGGCGCTAGCCAATCCATCATGAGTAAAAAGATGTTTGAGAGACTGTGGTGCAACAAGGCATTCAGACCAGCCCTGAGCCCCATCCACATGAAACTGAGAATGTACACCAAAGAGCTTATCACTGTCCTGGGCAGCGCCATGGTCAAAGTCACCTACGAGGGCACGGTGCACGAATTGCCACTTTGGCTTGTCCCCGGCGATGGCCCCACACTGCTTGGAAGGAACTGGCTGGGCAAAATCCACTGGAACTGGGATGACATCCGAGTGCTATCACATGTCGATGAGGTCTCATGTACCCAGGTTCTTAACAAATTTCCTTCCCTTTTTGAGCTAGGCATTGGAAACTTTTCCTGGGCAAAGGTGCGGATCCACTTGGTCCCAGAGGCACGACCCATTCACCACAAGGCGCAAGCCCCAGTGGAATTCAGCGAGCGGGCCAGCCGATTGTTCCAGTACTCAAAAGTGATGGCACGGGCAGAATTTGCAGTGATTATAAAGTAACTATTAATCGTTTCTCGCGACAGGACCAATACTGCTACCTAAGGCAGACGAGCTATTTGCAACGCTGGCAGGAGGCAAGACATTCACCAAGCTCGACCTCACTTCGGCCTACATGACGCAGGAGCTGGAGGAGTCTTCGAAGGGCCTCACCTGCATCAACACGCACAAGGGACTGTTCATCGACAACAGATGCCCGTTTGGAATTCGGTTGGCTGCAGCGATCTTCCAGAGAAACATGGAGAGCCTACTCAAGTCGGTACCACACACGGTGGTCTTTCAGGACGACATATTGGTCACGGGTCGGGACACCGTTGAGCACCTACAAGACCTGGAGGAGGTCCTCCAGCGACTAGATCGCATAGGGCTGCGGCTGAAGAGGTCGAAATGCGTCTTCATGGCAACAGAAGTGGAGTTTTTGGGGAGAAAGATCGCGGCGGACGGCATTCGGCCCACAGACACCAAGACAGAGGCTATCAGGAATGCACCCAGGCCACAGAATGTCACGGAGCTGCGGTCGTTCCTGGGACTCCTCAACTATTTTGGTAACTTCCTACCGAGATTAAGCATCCCTTTAGAGCCCCTACATGTGTTACTGCGCAAAGGTGAGAACTGGGTATGGGGAAAAAAACAAGTAATTGCTTTTGAGAAACCCAGAAACATTTTATGCTCCAACAAGCTGCTTGTATTGTATAACCCGTGTAAAAGACTTGTGCTCGCATGTGATGCGTCGTCGTACGGAGTCAGGTGTGTATTACAACAAGCTAACATTGTGGGGAAGTTGCAACCTGTCGCCTATGCTTCCAGGAGCTTGTCTAAGGCCGAGAGGGCCTACAGCATGATTGAGAAAGAGGCATTAGCATGTGTATTCGGGGTAAAGAAAATGCATCTGTACCTGTTTGGCCTCAAATTTGAGCTGGAAACCGATCATAAGCCCCTCACATCCCTGTTCACTGAAAACAAGGGGATAAATACTCAGCCCGCATACAAAGGTGAGCACTCGCGCTATCAGCGTATAACTATACCATCCGCCACAGGCCAGGCACTGAGAACTGTGTGGATGCTCTCAGTCGGCTACCTTTGCCCATCACGGAGGTGGAAATGGCGCAGCCTGCAAACTTGTTGATGGTGGCGCAGCCCGCAGACTTGTTGATGGTCATGGAAGCGTTTGAAAATGATAAATCACCTGTCACGGCCCGCCAGATTAGGACTTGGACCAACCAAGATCCTCTGCTGTCCCTAGTAAAAAACTGTACTGCATGGGAGCTGGGCCAGCATCCCCGTTGAAATGCAAGAGCCAATCAAGCCATTCCAGCGGCGAACGGATGACTGTCCATTCAGGCAGACTGCCTGTTGTGGGGTAACTGTGTAGTGCTACCAAAAAAGGGCAGATGACGTTCATCTTGGATCTCCACAGCACACACCCGGGTATAGTAATGATGAAAGCAATAGCCAGATCTCACGTGTGGTGGCCCGGTATCGACTCTGACTTACAGTCCTGTGTACGGCAATGCAGTGTATGTGCTCAGTTGAGCAACGCACACAGAGAGGCACCACTAAGTTTGTGGTCCTGGCCCTCCAGACCATGGTCGAGGATCCATGTCGACTATGCGTGCCCATTTCTCGGTAAAATGTTCCTGGTGGTGGTGGATGCTTTTTCAAAATGGATTGAATGTGAAATAATGTCAGGAAACACCGCCACCGCCACCATTGAAAGCCTGAGGGCCATGTTTGCCACCCACGGCCTGCCTGACATAATGGTCAGTGACAACAGACCATGTTTCATCAGTGCCGAATTTAAAGAATTCATGACCCGCAATGGGATCAAACATGTCACCTCAGCCCCATTTAAACCAGCCTCCAATGGGCAGGCAGAGCGGGCAGTACAAACCATCAAACAGAGCCTTAACCGAATCACAGAAGGCTCAGTCCAAACCCGTCTGTCCCGAGTACTGCTCAGCTACCGCACGCGACCCCACTCGCTCACAGGGGTGCCCTACTCATGAAAAGGACACTTAAAACCAGATTCTCGCTGGTTCACCCCAACCTGCACGATCAGGTAGAGAGCAGGCAGCAGCAACAAAATGTAAACGATGGTCGCGCCACTCACAGGAAATTGATCTGAATGACCCTGTGTATGTGCTAAACTATGGACATGTTCCCATGTTGATCGCGGGCATGGTGATAGCTAAAGAAGGGAATAGGATGTTTGTAGTCAAACTAGACAATGGACCAATTTGCAGAAAGCACCTAGACCAAATGAGGCTGCGGTTCACAGACTGCCCTGAACAACCCACAGCAGACACCACCTTTTTCGAGCCCACAACACACACACAAAGGATCAACGACACCACCCCGGACCAGGAAATCAAATCCATCACGCCCAACAGCCCAGCAAGGCCAGGCTCACCTAGTAGCCCTGCAGGGCCAACAACACGCCAGCCCAGTGAGGGCACAGCCAACACACCAGAACAGACATTTGTACCGAGGTGGTCCACCAGGGAAAGAAAGGCTCCCGATCGGCTCATCTTGTAAATAGTTTTCACTTTGACTTAGGGGGGAAATGATGTTGTGTATCTGTAAAGCATGCACTCCCATGTTCCACCACCAGGGAGCTCATCCCCTGAAGACCCAAGGGAGCCCAGCATCCCTTGGGAGCCCCTAAGGCCTGTTCCTCACTCTGGAGTGTCTTATTAAAGACTGAGATCACTGTTACTTTAACCTCCCTGTGTACAGCCTCATCTGTATTAGGAACACAATACCCACTACGACACCTAGTAAATTCCAATCGTCCACAATATGATAAGATGTTTGTTCAGATGTTCACATCATCTCCAAAGGCCTCCAGAGTACATCCGAACTCTCCCGAGGTTGAAGCAGAGCAGCCTTTTAAATGATGCGACATGTGATTTAGAACATGGTGTCCATACCGCTGTGAGTAGTTCCGGTTAGTTCCACTTTTTCCCAGCGGTTTTCTCGGTGAGCAATATAGAAACATAGAAACATAGAAACATAGAAAATAGGTGCAGGAGTAGGCCATTCGGCCCTTCGAGCCTGCACCACCATTCAATGAGTTCATGGCTGAACATGAAACTTCAGTACCCCCTTCCTGCTTTCTCGCCATACCCCTTGATCCCCCTAGTAGTAAGGACTACATCTAACTCCCTTTTGAATATATTTAGTGAATTGGCCTCAACTACTTTCTGTGGTAGAGAATTCCACAGGTTCACCACTCTCTGGGTGAAGAAATTTCTCCTCATCTCAGTCCTAAATGGCTTACCCCTTATCCTTAGACTGTGACCCCTGGTTCTGGACTTCCCCAACATTGGGAACATTCTTCCTGCATCTAACCTGTCTAAACTCATCAGATTTTTAAACGTTTCTATGAGGTCCCCTCTCATTCTTCTGAACTCCAGTGAATACAAGCCCAGTTGATCCAGTCTTTCTTGATAGGTCAGTCCCACCATCCCGGGAATCAGTCTGGTGAATCTTCGCTGCACTCCCTCAATAACAAGAATGTCCTTCCTCAAGTTAGGAGACCAAAACTGTACACAATACTCCAGGTGTGGCCTCACCAAGGCCCTGTACAACTGTAGCAACACCTCCCTGCCCCTGTACTCAAATCCCCTCGCTACGAAGGCCAACATGCCATTTGCTTTCTTAACCGCCTGCTGTATCTGTATGCCAACCTTCAATGACTGATGTACCATGACACCCAGGTCTCGTTGCACCTTCCCTTTTCCTAATCTGTCACCATTCAGATAATAGTCTGTCTCTCTCACCATTCAAATAATAGTCTGTCTCTCTATTGTGGGCGAGATGTGTGCGAGGTGCCAAAAGTAAGGATGGGCGATATATTGGGCATTAGTTTCGACAGATATGATCTTTACGACAAAAAACTGGCCGGGCGGTATTATTAAATCTCGGCGTTGATTACGTGCTGCAAGTAACGCTGGGCAATATTATGGGCATTGGGATCGCCCATTCTGATGATTCCGCCCAAAAAAAGTGGGCGGGCAGTATTATTTTTTCTGTGGGTCATCACCCCATCCCAACAGCACCATACATATGCTCAATATGCAGCCACATTTAAAATGGTAGAGACCCCTTCCAAATGGTGTCCCTCAGCATGGGCTAGCATGGATATTTCGGGGCACATCAGGGGCATGCAATCTCGCAAAATAATTTTAATTCTATATTAATATAGTATTTAATGTTCTAACATTTCATAAATGACAATTTATATGGGATTGATGACTGCAGTTATACATGTTGTAAAGACAACGAGTATTTTTACTGTGAGTTTTCACTGTGTAAAGTAACAGTTTATAATTTTATATTGTGAAAATTCATCACTTCTGACTTTATTAATATTTTTCTGAAAAATACTAAATGTTACTGTGACCAGTTACGGTTACCCTTACATATCAAAACTCACTCCATTAATTTGAAATATATGTAAAGCTAGGGAATTATATTCATACTTCTTCCAGAGGGGGCCACTTGTTCAATTAAAATGTGCTTACTGTGCAGTTTCCCCCTTGATAGTTCAAAAATCAGACAAATTAACCTCATCCATTCTATACTTTATCAATCTCCATATATTAACATTTCAAATAGCTGACAATAATTGAAATCACATTTTTCATCTGTTGACTACTGATATAAGTCCGAGTTCAGTTCATAAAAGCACACAAGCCACCCAGAATGTTGTTTAAGTATATTAGTTGGACTACCAGATGCATCAGCCATCCAAAGTGTGTACTCTCATCTATCGTATCAATTGTGAGAAAATGGGGAACCATCAAGTACACCCTACAGTAGTTCATACCTTTATGGCAAGAATGGATTCCATTTAGCATAGGGGACAGAGGGGTTTAATTAAAGTTACAATGTAGTTGCTGTAGCTCATAGGGGTTCTCATTCAAGGAGGTAACTGATTGGTGGCTCAGTGAGCCAATCCTCAACGAAGACAGCTGAGGAAGGGGTCAGAGGTCACCTTTTTGTCTCTCTGGCGAAATTAGTTATTAGTTTTTAGTCTGAAACAGCAAGAGAGATAGAGGTCCCACTTTCCAGCCAGTGAGCAAGGCTATGAGACTCCAGGCTGAGGTATGAATGCATGTATCTTATAAGAGTAAAGGTTAATGCCAATTTGAACAGGGCGGGATATAACTGGTGGCCAATCCGCGATTGCCCTTTTTGTGCCTCCACTAAAGTTGAATTTTACCCCAAATTTCCGTATTAATCATAGGATGAAAGCTCTTTCATTATAATCATTATAACTCATTTCTACTTTTTCTCAAAGTTAGCAGGAATATTGGGCCCATAAAGACAAGAAATATGAAGAGAGAAACTGAGCTAAAATACACAAGAGAAAAACAAAGATAAAAGGACTGTAAAAGAAATGAACAGGGAATCTGCATGATGAAGATGAGAGGGGGAAAACAGTGAACCAGGAGTGTAGACTGACTGATGTTGACAACAAGATTTAATGAATGGAAGGCAGAGTATTGTCTAATGAGAAAGCGAATGTTCAAATCCATCATTACTTTTTATTCTTCTTTAGATTGTTCAATATTCATAGTAAAATCAAAAATAATTTTGTGTTCTTAATGTAAACGGTGAAACCTTTTGAGCCATGCTGGAGCGATGTTTTGTCCAGGATCCAGTTACATCAATTTGAGGTGAAATTGTATAGATTATAGAAGAGAGATATCACTTTGCCATGGAATTTATATTAACTGTTTACAAATATTGAAAATAAAGTTATTTTATATGTCACGTGGTACCAAAGAACATATGTGTGAACATTTTTTGCTACTTCAATCAGCATATTTATAATGCCTGTGTTTTCTTTCTGAAATGGGTCAATTTTTGTAGGAATACATTCATATTCTTTCTGAAAGTGAATTTAACTCTCAAATGAAATCAGGCACTAGTTACAAAACTGAACCTTCAAATGATATGAAAATAGAAGATAGAGCAAATAATGAAGGTCTTCTTCTGAACAAGTGTAGTTTGTAGTGACTATTCATAATTTGTAGGACAACGTGGATCAAGCTTTAAGTGGGCTATAAATTACAAAACTGAAATCAAAGTTATAGCCCAAACATTACAGGTAATTGTAGAAATGATTACCTTTCTGCTGGCTAGAGGGAAAATTATTTTCATAAACAACAACCAAGAAGGCAAATCCAAGATAATCTATGGGTTCCCGTTACTTAAAAAAAAGACTTGCATTTATATAGCACCTTTTACAATCTCTGGTTCCAAAGTGCTTTACTGCAAATGAACTACTTTTGAAGTGTAGTCACTGTTGTAATGTAGGAAGCATGACAGACAATTTGTACAAAGCAAGTTCCCACAGATAGAAATGTGATAATGACCAAATAATTATTTATGTTTTAGTGATATGGATTGAGGGACAAATATTGGCCAGGACACTGGGGACACCTGTTCTTCTGCAAAATAGTGCCATGGGATCTTTTACATCCACCTGAAAGAGCAGATGGGGCCTCGGTTTAACAGTTCATCCAAAAGAAAGCATCTCCGACAGTGCACTGTCATCTCTGAATCAGAAGGTAGTGGTTTCAAGTACCCCTCCAGAGACTTGAGCACAGAAATCTAGGCTGACACTCCAGGTAAGGTGCATTCTGCATTCAGCAACTACCGGACATACTTGTCCAGGTAACTGTGACTTAGTAATTGCTCAACAGGGCAGAGAAAGAGCACCAAGGTTCTCTGATGCAGCACTAGAGGCCTTAGTGCAGGGGGTTGAAAAGAGGAGACAGCTCCTCAACCCGCAGAGGGCCAGGATCCCTCCAGATACAGTCAGAAGGCAGTGGGAGCAGATAGCTGAAGTCTTGTGGTCTTGCCCCGAGGACCTAGATCCAGTGCCGAAAGATGCTCAATGACCTCACATGAGTGGTCAAGGTCAGTGAATGCATCTTCAAAAGCCATCTCCCACCGACTGCACCACAAGCCTCACACACTGCTCCATGCACCACACCCCCATCACTCTCTTACCAACAACTTTATCAAGCGCAATTTATACCTCACATTTATGGCTTCACATCGCCCTCACTTACCATTGCTGCAAGTCTCACACCCACATCTCACACCTTGCACACGCTGCCAGCTATTGAACCATGACAGGCACATCACCCAAACACATCTCACCACACTCATTGACACACTTCCCTTTCTCTTGCAGGGCAAGGTGGATAACAACCGCAGACAGCAGCAGCTAATTGGCAGGGGACAGGAAAGCCTGCATATACCAGCTTGACATTGTCACTGAGGCAGTGGCGATCAACAAGGCTGAAACCATTGAAGATGAAGGTATGCTCATACCTTATCCTCCTTCCCACATCCCACTTTATCCCTCATCCCACAATCTCTCCTCATTTACAAATTGCTGATAGTGTAAGCATGCATGCCTTGGTTTCCCCCCCCCCCCCCTCCCCTGACCACAAGCCTACCCTTGTGCCCTTCTTCTTTCAGGAACCCAAGAACTCCAACCTAACCAGCTAGCGCAGGAAGAGCAAGAGGAGAGTGATGGAGAAGAAGAGACAACATCACTCGATCTCACATTCGCAGGCACCAGCTCAGAAAGTGGCACTGCGCATACTTTAAAGTACAGAGGCAGGAACTGCACACGGTGAGTCACCGGGCATGAGTGGCCTGCAGCTAGGGCAGGGGGAAAGGGTAGCACAGGTGCCAGCTCCCTGGAGGGCAAGGTCACACACGAGTTCTGTTGCAGAAGACACAGATGAGGACTTTGATGGGGTGACCTACAGAAGAAGGGTGATGGGCATGCACACAGAAATGCTTGGTGCATTAGTAGGCCTGCCTGGGAGCACGTTGTCACTGTCAAGGAGCATGGAGGAGTCCACCATCAACTTTGCACAGGGCTTTGCGCAGAGCTTGGAGCCCATGATTTCCAGGATGGAAGTGATAGGTAACTCCATTAGCATACTTGTGGACCCAACCATGATGCTGGGTCTGATGGGCAAGGTCTCACTTTCCATTTCAGCATAAGTGACCAAATGTCTGAGTACTGCAGTGGAAGCTCAGATTTTTGTTAGGCAAACTCAGCTTGCTACCATGCAAGCTCAGACTGCTGCCATCGTGGCTGTGCTCACCAGTATGGAAAGGGGCTTGCAGGATGTCCCAGCAGTCCAGCAATCTGTCCAACAACATATTACTAGGATTACTGAGGTGCCATCCCGAGGGACTGGCAGTGGCTCCGCAGACCACAAACCCACTGTCCTCTCTCAGAATGACAGCATTCATACTTCCACTACTGCCACTCCACCAGTGCCCTTGCTGTTGCCTGTCAGTCAGCCCAGACTGCTGCTGCCCATGCTGAGGTGGTGCAGTCTGTAGCCGGGTCTTCTAAGCCCAGAGCTGTCTCGAGGTCATCCTGCAAGGGCATCTGCAGTCTCCCCCACGGAAAGTCAGTAGCCTTCCACCAACCATGCTGCCGCCACTGGGGTAGCACTTCGTAGGAGCACTAGGACAGGCAAAGGCACACAAGTTTACTTTGTTATTTGTTTTGGATTGAATGATTTATAAATGTGGTTTGGAATGCTTGTTTTCTGTTCATTTTCATTTCAGCATTATGGCCAAGAAGATGCTCTGATGTTCTGTGACAAGGATGGTAAGGTTAGGAAATGTTGAGCAACGGTGATCCGGGGTTTCATTGAGGGGTACCGGAGTTTGATGATGTGCTCACAGACAGCCCATCTGGAATGTAGATGTGCAGGCTGTCTCTTCCCTACCTCCTCCTCTTCTTCTTCATCCTGAGGTGGTCATGGAACCTGTGGTGGCAAGGGCTGTGCCTTCATGATGGCTAAGTTGTGGAGGATACAGCAGGTTATCACGAACTGGGACACCTGCTCCGGCGAGCACTGGAGGGCTCCTGGTAGGAAGTGTTAAGGAAGTGGTATCAGGACACTTAGAAAATCATAATATGATTAGGCAGAGGCAATGTGGTTTTATGAAAGGGAAATCGTGTTTGACAAATGTATTGGAGTTTTTGAGGATGTAGCTAGCAGGGTAGATAAAGGGGAACCAGTGGATGTAATATATTTGGATTTCCAAAATACTTTCAATAATGTGCCACATCAAAGGTTATTACACAAGATAAGGGCTCTTGGGCCTGGGGGTAATATAGTAGCATGGATAGAGGATTGGTTAACGGACAGAATACAGGGTTGCCAGGCTGCAACTAATGGGGTGCCACAAGGATCAGTGCTGGGGCCTCAGCTATTTACAATCTATATTAATGACCTAGATGAAGGGACTGAGTGTAACCTATCCAAGTTTGCTGATGATACAAACCTAGGTGGGACAGTAAGCTGTGAGAATACAAAGAGTCTGCAAAGGGTTATATATAGGCTAAGTGAGTGGGCAGTAAGAAGACAGATGGAGTATAATGTAGGGAATTTGAGGTTATTCACTTTGATAGGAAGAATACAAAATCAGAATATTTTATAAATGGTGAGAAACTTTTAAATGTTGGTGTTCAGAGAGATTTTGGTGACCTCACAGAAACACAGAAAGCTAGCATTCAGGTACAGCAAGCAATAAAGAAAGCAAATGGCATGTTGGCCTTTATTGGAGTATACGAGTAAGGAACCAATGCAGGGAGACAGAGGGAAACAAACAGGAGACTAAAGCAAAAGACAGAAAGGAGATGAGGAAAAGTGGCGGGCAGAGAAACCCAAGGCAAAGAACAAAAAGGGCCACTGTACAGCAAAATTCTAAAAGGACAAAGGGTGTTAAAAAAACAAGCCTGAAGGCTTTGTGTCTTAATGCAAGGAGTATCCGTAATAAGGTGGATGAATTAACTGTGCAAATAGATGTTAACAAATATGATGTGATTGGGATTACGGAGACGTGGCTCCAGGATGATCAGGGCTGGGAACTCAACATCCAGGGGTATTCAACATTCAGGAAGGATAGAATAAAAGGAAAAGAAGGTGGGGTAGCATTGCTGGTTAAAGAGGAGATTAATGCAATAGTTAGGAAGGACATTAGCTTGGATGATGTGGAATCTATATGGATAGAGCTGCAGAACACCAAAGGGCAAAAAACGTTAGTGGGAGTTGTGTACAGACCTCCAAACAGTAGTAGTGATGTTGGGGAGGGCATCAAACAGGAAATTAGGAGTGCATGCAATAAAGGTGCAGCAGTTATAATGGGTGACTTTAATATGCACATAGATTGGGCTAACCAAACTGGAAACAATACGGTGGAGGAGGATTTCCTGGAGTGCATAAGGGATGGTTTTCTAGACCAATATGTCGAGGAACCAATTAGGGGGGAGGCCATCTTAGACTGGGTGTTATGTAATGAGAGAGGATTAATTAGCAATCTCATTGTGCGAGGCCCCTTGGGGAAGAGTGACGATAATATGGTGGAATACTGCATTAGGATGGAGAATGAAACAGTTAATTCAGAGACCATGGTCCAGAACTTAAAGAAGGGTAACTTTGAAGGTATGAGGAGTGAATTGGCTAGGATAGATTGGCGAATGATACTTAAGGGGTTGACTGTGGATGGGCAATGGCAGACATTTAGAGACCGCATGCATGAACTACAACAATTGTACATTCCTGTCTGGCGTAAAAATAAAAAAGGGAAGGTGGCTCAACCGTGGCTATCAAGGGAAATCAAGGATAGTATTAAAGCCAAGGAAGTGACATACAAATTGGCCAGAAATAGCAGCGAACACAGAGACTGGGAGAAATTTAGAACTCAGCAGAGGAGGACAAAGGGTTTGATTAGGGCAGGGAAAATGGAGTACGAGAAGAAACTTGCAGGGAATATTAAGACGGATTGCAAAAGTTTCGATAGATATGTAAAGAGAAAAAGGTTAGTAAAGACAAACGTAGGTTCCCTGCAGTCAGAATCAGGGGAAGTCATAATGGGGAACAAAGAAATGGCAGACCAATTGAACATGTACTTTGGTTCGATATTCACTAAGGAGGACACAAACAACCTTCCGGATATAAAAGGGGTCAGAGGGTCTAGTAAGGAGGAGGAACTGAGGGAAATCCTTATTAGTCGGGAAATTGTGTTGGGGAAATTGATGGGATTGAAGGCCGATAAATCCCCAGGGCCTGATGGACTGCATCCAAGAGTACTTAAGGAGGTGGCCTTGGAAATAGCGGATGCATTGACAGTCATTTTCCAACATTCCATTGACTCTGGATCAGTGCCTATCGAGTGGAGGGTAGCCAATGTAACCCCACTTTTTAAAAAAGGAGGGAGAGAGAAAACAGGGAATTATAGACCGGTCAGCCTGACCTCAGTAGTCGGTAAAATGATGGAATCAATTATTAAGGATGTCATAGCAGCACATTTGGAAAGAGGTGACATGATAGGTCCAAGTCAGCATGGATTTGTGAAAGGGAAATCATGCTTGACAAATCTTCTGGAATTTTTTGAGGATGTTTCCAGTAGAGTGGACAAGGGAAAACCAGTTGATGTGGTATATTTGGACTTTCAGAAGGCTTTCGACAAGGTCCCACACAAGAGATTAATGTGCAAAGTTAAAGCACATGGGATTGGGGTAGTGAGCTGACGTGGATTGAGAACTGGTTGTCAGACAGGAAGCAAAGAGTAGGAGTAAATGGGTAATTTTCAGAATGGCAGGCGGTGAGTAGTGGGGCACCGCAAGGTTCTGTGCTGGGGCCCCAGCTGTTTACACTGTACATTAATGATTTAGACGAGGGGATTAAATGTAGTATCTCTAAATTTGCGGATGACACTAAGTTGGGTGGCAGTGTGAGCTGCGAGGAGGATGCTATGAGGCTGCAGAGTGACTTGGATAGGTTAGGTGAGTGAGCAAATGCATGGCAGATGAAGTATAATGTGGATAAATGTGAGGTTATCTACTTTGGTGGTAAAAACAGAGAGACAGACTATTATCTAAATGGTGACAGATTAGGAAAAGGGGAGGTGTAACGAGACCTGGGTATCATGGTACATCAGTCAAAGAAGGTTGGCATGCAGGTACAGCACGCGGTTAAGAAAGCAAATGGCATGTTGGCCTTCATAGCGAGGGGATTTGAATACAGGGGCAGGGAGGTGTTGCTACAGTTGTACAGAGCCTTGGTGAGGCCACACCTGGAGTATTGTGTACAGTTTTGGTCTCCTAACTTGAGGAAGGACATTCTTGCTATTGAGGGAGTGCAGCGAAGGTTCACCAGACTGATTCCCGGGATGGCGGGACTGACCTATCAAGAAAGACTGGATCAACTGGGCTTGTATTCACTGGAGTTCAGAAGAATGAGAGGGGACCTCATAGAAACGTTTAAAATTCTGATGGGTTCACACAGGTTAGATGCAGGAAGAATGTTCCCAATGTTGGGGAAGTCCAGAACCAGGGGTCACAATCTAAGGATAAGGGGTAAGCCATTTAGGACCGAGATGAGGAGAAACTTCTTCACCCAGAGAGTGGTGAACCTGTGGAATTCTCTACCACAGAAAGTTGTTGAGGCCAATTCACTAAATATATTCAAAAAGGAGTTAGGTGAAGTCCTTACTACTAAGGGGATCAAGGGGAGAAAGCAGGAATGGGGTACTGACGTTGCATGTTCAGCCATGAACTCATTGAATGGTGGTGCAGGCTAGAAGGGCCGAATGGCCTACTCCTGCACCTATTTTCTATATTTCTATGTATGTTTCTATGAAGTCTTGCTACAATTGTACAGGGCCTTGGTGAGACCACACCTGGAATATTGTGCACAGTTTTGGTCTCCTTATCTAAGGAAGGATATACTTGCCTTGGAGGCAATGCAACAAAGATTCACTAGATTGAGTCCTGGGATGAGAGGGCTGTCCTCTGATGAGAGATTGTGTAGAAGCAGTCTATGCTCTCTGATGTTTAGAAGAATGAGAGATGATCTCACTGAAATATACAAGATTCTGAAGGGGATTTACAGGGTAGATGCTGAGAGGCTCTTTCCCATGGCTGGAGAGTCTAGAACTAGAGGGCAGAGTCTCAGGGTAAGGGCTTGGCCATTTAAGACCAAGATGAGGAGAAATTTCTGCACTAAGAGGGTTGTGAATCTTTGTAATTCTCTGCCCCAGAAGCTTGTTGAATGCTGAGTCTTTGAGTATATTCAATGCTGATATAGATAGATTTTTGGATTCTAGGGGTATCAAGGGATATGGAGATCGGGTGGGAAAGTGGAGTTGAGGTTGATGATCAGCCATGATCTTATTGAATGGCGGAGCAGGCTTGAGGGGTTGTATGGCCTACTCCTGCTCCTATTTCTTATGTTCTTATGTCTTGATGTCCTGAGCAGTCAAGGCAGAGAAACTGTTACTTCAGCAATCCAATGGTCTGCTCAATGATTTTCCTTGTGGCAGCATGGCTCTGATTATATGAGTGCTGGCCACGAGTGGTGGGGTTACGGAATGGAGTCATCAGACAGGTGTAGTGCGGATAGCCCTTGTCGTCAAGCAGCCACCCTCGGGTTCGAGGTGGTGGCTGGAAGATTGCTGGCACAGTGCACTGGCGCAGGATGAAGGCATCATGACTGCTGCCAGGTTAGCAGGCATTCACCAGCATGATGCGCTGGGCGTGTTCGCACATCAATTACACATTACATGAGTGGAACCCTTTACGGTTATGGAACAACTCACCATTGAGATGCAGCACCCGCAAAGCCGCATGTATGCAGTCGACGGCACGCTGCACCATGGGGAAGCCCTATATCGTGGCAAAGCTACATGCACGCTCCTCCTGCTTCTTTCTGTTTAGAGAGAAAACAATGAAATCCCCTCTCCTAGCCTACAGAGCCTCTGTGACCTCCCAGATGTACTGATGCATGGCGAACTGCGAGATATTTTCTATGTCACCTGTTCCTGCCTGGAAGGATTCGCTGGTGAAAAACTTGAGGGCCACGGTCACCTTGAGGGCCACTGGCAGTGCCATCATCGCCCTGCTCTGAAGCTGCAGGTCTGGTTCCAAGAGGTGGCAGAGTTCTGTGACCACCTCCTGGGTGAAGCGGAGCTGCTCCTGGCATATGTGCAGGGAGGAGAAATGCTCCCTGAAGACCTTAGGTGGGTAAGGCCTCCTGCTGAGAACCCTCCACCCTCTCCTCTTCCTCCCTCTGCAAGCAACTTATCTTTGCTGCCTCTGCTCAAGCTCCCTGTCATGCTGCAACGCAAGGGGACTGCAACTAGAGCCACCATGACTGAAGTAAGTGGTGTATTCAGAGGCCTTCTGGTAGCAGCCAACACCTTCCCATCATTCCGTAGCACTTCCTGCACACTCTACCAACCTCGTAAATCTCTTCCAGCAACCCAGTGCTCCTGTAATCTCTGCAAGAGCTAGTACAAAAGCAATAAGCAACTTACCTCCAAATTAGATGTCTCATTTTAAATAGCGCTAGTGGAGGGTCCTTCAAGCAGCTGAACGCTGAATGGAGAGGCGACATCAAAATTTGCAGGTCATGCGTCAAATCAGCGTCAAATTACACGGTGGCTGATGTCACAATTTGCCTACTCCGCAGCCTGCAGGCACATGCACGTACCGCCGGCCCTGTCACCCTCACCAAGGTGGTGAACAGCTTGGGCCACACTGGAAGTGGGCATAAGCGAGGCAGACGACAATTGTTTTTAAAATGGCTAAAACTACCGGCGCTACAGGGTTGAATTTCGTGGCCATTGTTTTCTCAAATGCATGATTTGATATAGGATTCAATTATAGTGCATTGCATGGATTGTCATTCTCTATTTCCTAGTTAACTGAGATTGGATAATGGATAACATTTTAAAGGAAAGCAGTTATTTACTGAGCCTCTTGAATATACTGTTGTGACTTCAATCATGACCTATGAAATCTGAGTTCTAATAGCACAGAGAGAATGTGTGGAAATAATTGTTTCATTTTGTTGTTCTTTTGCAGTTTGATCTCTACACTCCATTCCCAAATAAGTTGTTCTGGTATGAACAGCTTTTACTCAAAAACAAGTGCTAATTCAGAAAAATTCAATTATTTAATACTAATAGGCATAATGAACCAAGCATCTCTGATAAACATTATTTGCATTGGATTATAACTATTTCTAATATATCAAGAGCTGAATTTAAACTCTTATTTTAGATAGAATATTTTATCATAATTTAAGAAAAAACTAAATTAAACACATTGGGGTGGACATTCGGTTGTCTAGCACCTCAGTTAGCGGCCAGAAGGAGAGATTAGTGCGAGCATAATAGCTTAGCAACCAGGCTCGCAGCTTTTAGCGCCCCGGGGGAAAATTTAGTGGAGGTTTACCGGGGACGCAAAACGCTGGCACCTGGCTACTGACTATCAGTCCTATTATGATGTCAGTACTGGTGCAGTGCCCAAGCTTGTGCCCCACTCACTAAATTAGGTGCGGCCGCCTCATTTAGTGACTGCCACTAATCACGTCTGAAAAAACAGCTGGTACAGCCTTCCACAGTCGTTAACTGGTGGCTGCTTAAAGGGATGAGGAAGCGCTACCCTCGGAGGTCACAATCAGTGCAATGTTTACACAGAGCACGGTACGTAAGCCTCCGGGTTTGCAACAGCAGATAGACATAACAATTCAGCTTGAGAAAAAGTTATTTTGAAAACTTTAATGGGTGCATTACTAGTTCGCCAGCATCGCATTCTACATGCTCTACTAAGGTGGCGTCAAGAGAGAAGGGCTGTTAATCATGTCGGGGCAGAAGGAGGAGAGTCCCTACATGTTGGGGAAGGAGGCCTTACCCTCCACAGCTTTATCGGCAGCAATGTTCATACCTGACCTGTCCGAGGAGCAGTGTATCAGAAGACTGCGCTTCTGAAAGAAGGTAGTTACAGAAATATGCCATCTCCTGCATTTAGACCAGCAGCCTCACATCGGCACCAGGACTGTGATGCCCGTTGCAATGAAGGACATGGTGGCACTCACCTTCTATGCCTCCAGCTCCTTCCAGGCTGCAACAGGGGACATATGCAATGTCTCACAATTTGCAGCACATCGTTGCATCAGCAACATCACACAGGCTCTCTACACATGCAAAATAGACTCATTAACTTCCCAATGACCATGGAGAATCAGAAAGCATGCATGTGGGTTTCCCAGGATAGCAGGCTTCCCGAGGGTTCAAGGAGCAATTGACTGCACGCATGTGGCCTTGCGAGCACCATTCCAGAATGCAGAAGTCTTCGAAGCAGAAAGGGATACCACTGCCTAAATTTGCAACTGGTGTGCGACCACACGCAGTGCATCCTCACAGTCAATGCTCGCTATCCGGAAGCGCATATGATGTGCTTGTCCTGTGCCATGACTGTTTCAGCCACCATGGGAAGGCCAAGGCTGGCTGCTCGGGGACAAGGGATATGGCCTCGCCACCTGGCTAATGAACCCCCTCCGCAACCCCACCACAGAACCGGAGGAACACTACAATGAGAGCCATGCTGCCACCTGCAACATCATAGAGCAGGTAATAGGGCTGCTGAAGCAGTGATTCTGATGCCTGGAATGCTCTATTGGAAGCCTTCAATATTCCCCTCACCAGGTCTCACTATTCATTGTGGTGTGCTGCATGCTGCACAACATAGCCATCATGAGGGCCCAGGCCTTGCCAATGGGGATTGCAGGCCCACTTCAGGAGGGGGAGGAGGAAGAGGACGAGGAGGAAGAGGAACAGGAGCCTGGCAATGCTCCAAATGTCTGATAAGATGATGAGGACCAGCAACAGCCACGGAGGAGGCAGCGTGCCAATGCTGGCGGTGCAAGGGCTATTCGGCAATGGCTCATGAGGCATCGGTTTGCTTAAATGGAGAGAGCTAAGCAACGCAGCTAATAATGACTGTTCATTGTGCCACGATAATGCCACATCTCCATCACAAGTCCACAGTCATACACCAGAGGCTGAAGGAGACGGTCAAAGTAACATTTTATTTCTTAACATCCCTCAAACAACCCCAAATAACCCACATCAACAAATAATAAAAAAATGGAGCCACACCCATTCAAAGACCACAAAATATCATTATCATCCAGAACATATGTCCAGAGGTCTCAGACCCGCAACTAATAAAAACTCTGCATCTGAGGGAGACAGGACAGACGGCCTATGTTGATGCCCCGCATGAGCTGTGGGCCTGAAAGGCCCGACTGCTGACTGCACCACCTCAGGATGGGCGGCCGTTTTGGGATAGCTGGGGTGCAGACGTTGATGGGTGCAGAGACGGACTGGCAGTGGCGAGAGCCGGAATGCTATCATCGTCAGGAAGGCCAGCACCTTCCATTTCCAGCAGCACACTGCCACTCCTCCGGGGCAGAGCCAGAGCATCAGGAGCAATATGTGCCACCTCAGATTGCTGACCTCCTGTGGCACTGTCTGCTCCCTGTCCAATTGTGGATATGAGAGAGAAGATGGCAACAGACACTGCTTGCATGGCATCACTCTGAGACTGTATAAGCGCAGATTGTGCTTGAAACGCTGCAGCCTAAGAGTGCATGCCAGCAACCAGTGTCTGCATGACATCATGAAGACCTTGCGTGGCTCTGGCCTGTGATGTCATGGCTGCTGCCACTTCAACCATGGCACGTGCTATAACCTCTGTGACCCCACTGTCGCTCGTTGAGCCCACTTCCTGGTTTAGCCGGGCAAGGATGGGCTCAGTGGACTGCTGAGAGGCAAGGGCAATGCTTGAGGCGGCCTCCGTCACACTCACAGCAAGTGCATTCACGCTCTGCAGCACCCTCCCCAGTGCACCCATAAGCTCATGGTGCATCTGTGTGAACTCCCTGGACATAGCCTCCCAATCCAGGTCCTCATCTGTCTCTCTCTGAGCAGGACTCCTGGGCTGACTAACCCTCCGGAGAGCTGGCCCCCGAGCTTCACCTCGCACTACGTGTTGCTGCAGGCCACTGGGACCAGGAGCTTCTGCATCTGGGAATCCCAGCAACGTGGTCTCCTCCACCGAGCTGGTCTCCCCACTCGCTGGCACTGAAGCCGGGTCCTACTCTGTGGCCACACTCATCTCCACATCCTCCTCACCTTCCCCTTCGAGTGATGACAGCGACTGACGGGCAGGCTGCGGCTCATCTGGCTCATCATCTGTAAGCACCAGAGTGTGACAGGAAGGAACAGAGCGTATACACATAAGACAAAATTAAAATCTCTGTATCTGAATGCACGCAGCATTCATAACAAGATAGATGAGTTGACGGCACAAGTAGAAATAAATGGGTATGATCTGATTGCCATTACAGAGACGTGGTTGACAGGTGACCAAGGATGGGAACTGAATATTCAGGGATATTTGCCATTTCGTAAGGATAGGCAGAAAGGAAAAGGAGGTGGGGTAGCTCTGTTAATAAGGGATGAGATCAGTGCCATAGTGAGAAATGATATTGGCTCAGAAGATCAAGATGTAAAATCAGTTTGGGTGGAGATAAGAAATAATAACGGTAGGAAGTCATTGGTGGGAGTGGTCTACAGGCCCCCAAAACAGTAGCCACACTGTAGGACAGAGTATAAATCAAGAAATAATAGAGGCTTATAAGAAAGGTATGGCAATAATCATGGGCGATTTTAATCTTCTTATTGATTGGACAAATCAAATTGGCAAAGGTAGCCAATAGGAAGAGTTCATGGAATGGATGCGGAATGGTTTCTTGGAACAATACGTTGGGGAACCAACCAGGGAGCAGACTATTTTAGATCTGTAATGTGTAACGAGTCTAGATTAATTCATTATCTTATAGTGAAGGATCTTCTTGGGAAGAGTGATCATAGTAAGGTAGAATTTCAAGTTCAGTTTGTGGGTGAGTAAGCTAGTTCTCAAACTAATGTACTGAACTTAAATAAGGGTAATTACAAAGGTATGAAGGCAATGCTGGTTAACGTGGACTGGGAAAATATATTAAAGGGTAAGACTGTTGAAAAGAAATGGCAAACATTTAAGGAGATATTTCATAACTCTCAGTAAAGATTTACTCCAGTGATAAAGAAAGACTCTAAGAGAATGATGAACCATCCGTGGCTAACTAAGGAAGTAAAGGACGTTATCAAATTGAAAATAAAGGCATACAATGTTATGAAGATCAGTGGAAGGCCACAGGATTGGGAATTTTTTAGAAATCAGCAAAGGACGACTAAAAAACTGATAAAGAGAAAGAAGATAGCTTATGAGAGTAAACTGGCAAGAAATATAGGGTTAGAACCTTCACATTTTTTGCTTGTTTAACTCCCATTTAACGCCCATTTTACCACTGAAATGATGTATAACACCCAGATATCGCCCATTTTGGAACAAAATGGAAACTGATGGGCATTTTTAGGAAACTTATCGCCGAGTGTTACTTTCCCCATGTGCTTAACGCCGGGAAAAAATATTACCGCCCATGGAATCATCAGAATGGCCAAAATCAACGGCCATAATATCGGCCAGTATTACTTTCCGTACGGAATTAACGCGAGATTCAACAATACCGCCTGCCCACTTTTTTTGTCGTAAAGAGCACATTTGGCGAAACTAACGCCCAGGAGATCACCCACCTTCACTTTCACCACCTCGCACACATATCGCCCACAATATCGCTCACCCAAAAAAATGGCCAGAACGAACGCCACAGGTCCTTTCCTGTGGTGGCTACATAGCTGCAAGACTCTGGAGTGAGGAGCTGATATCTGAACAATTTGTCTGAAAGAACATTGATGTGAGTGACAAAACTGACACACTGCTGTGTGTGTGCAGCTCAGACATCAATGGTACCCATCACCTTGGTGCCAGTTAAAGTTTACGTTGATTGAAGTTAAGTTGTATTTAACCCTTTCATGTTAAGGAATCACCAGTAGGTAATGGTCCAGCTATCTGAGACAATGCGCAACAAGGTTATGTTCAATAAAAAAAATGTTATACCAACATGGCAGGAGAGTCCAGACCTCTGTCATGCTCCTCCTGTGCTATGTGGGAAGCCAGGGACGCTTCCAGTGTTTCTGATGACTACATGTGCAGAAGTGCATCCAGCTGCAGCTCATGAGAGACCACATTGCGGCACTGGAGCTGTGCATTGATTCACTCTGGAGCATCTGCAATGCTGAGGATGTAGTGAGTTGGTCACACCGCAGGTAAAGGTTACTCAGGCAGTTAGGGACCATCAGAAAGAGCAGTGGAAGGAAGGTAGTGCATGGGTCCCTTGCGGGCATCTCCCTCCAAAACACATACACCACCTTGGGTATTGTTAGAGGAGATGATTTATCAGGGGAAGGCAGCAGCAGCCAAGTCCATAGCACCGTGGGTGGCTCTGCTGTACAGGAGGGCAGGAAAAAGAGTGGGAGAGCTATAGTGATAGGGGATTCTATTATAAGGGGAATAGGTAGGCGTTTTTGAGGCTGCAAACGAGACTCCAGGATGGTATGTTGCCTCTCTGGTACAAGGGTCAAGGATGTCTTGGATCGGTTGCAGGGCATTCTGGAAGGGGAGGGTGAATAGCCAGCTGTCGTGGTACATAAAGGTACCAACGATATAGGTAAAAAATGGGATGAGGTCCTACAAGCTGAGTTTAGGGAGCTAGGAGTTAAATTAAAAAGTAGGACCTCAAAAGATAGTAATCTCAGGATTGCAACCAGTGCCACGTGCTAATCAGGGTGGGAATGGCAGGAAAGCTAAGATGAATACACGGCTTGAGGAATGGTGCAGGAGGGAGGGATTCAAATTCCTGGGACATTGGAACTGGTTCTGGGGGAGGTGGGACTAGTACAAACCGGATGGCCTGCACCTGGGCAGGACCGTAACCAATGTCCTAGGGGGAGTGTTTGCTAGTGCTGTTGGGAGGGGTTAAACGAATAAGGCAGGGGGATGGGAACCTATGCAGGGAGACAGAGGGAAGTAAAATGGGGGCAGAAGCAAAAGATAGAAAGAAGAAAAGTAAAAGTGGAGGGTAGAGAAACCCAAGGCAAAAATCAAAAAGGGCCACATTACAGCAAAATTCTAAAGGGGCAAAGTGTGTTAAAAAGACAAGCCTGAAGGCTCTGTGCCTCAATGCGAGGAGCATAATAAGGTGGATGAATTAACTGTGCAGGCAGCTATTAACCAATATGATATAATTGGAATTACAGAGACATGGCTCCAGGGTGACCAAGGCTGGGAACTCAACATCCAGGGGTATTCAACATTCAGGAAGGATAGACAGAAAGGAAAAGGAAGTGGGGTAGGGTTGCTGGTTAACGAGGAAATTAACACAATAGTAAGGAAGGACATTAACTCGGATGATGTGGAATCTGTATGGGTAAAGCTGCGGAACACCAAAGGACAGAAAATGCTAGTGGGAGTTGTGCACAGATCACCAAACAGTAGTAGTGAGGTTGGGGACAACATCAAACAAGAAATGAGAGATGCGTGCAATAAAAGAATAGCAGTTATCATGGGTGATTTTAATCTACATATAGATTGGGCTAACCAAACTGGTAGCAATACAGTGGAGGAGGATTTCCTGGAGTGTATTAGGGATGGTTTTCCAGACTAATATATCGAGGAACCAACTAGAGGGCTGGCCATCCTAGACTGCATGATGTGTAATGAGAAAGGACTAATTAGCAATCTTGTTGTGCGAGGTCCCTTGGGGAAGAGTGACCATAATATGGTAGAATTCTTTATTAAAATGGAGAGTGACACAGTTAATTCAGAGACTAGGGTCCTGAATTAAGGAAAGGTAACTTTGATGGTATGAGACATAAATTGGCTAGAATAGACTGGCAAATAATACCTAAAGGGTTGACGGTAGATAGGCAATGGCAAACATTTAAAGCTCACATGGATGAATTTCAATAATTGTACATCCCTGTCTGGAGCAAAAACAAAACGGGGAAGGTGGCTCAACCGTGGCTAACAAGGCAAATCAAGGATAATGTTAAATCCAAGGAAGAGGCATACAAATTGGCCAGAAAAAGCAGCAAACCTGAGGACTGGGAGAAATTTAAAATTCATCAGAGGAAGACAAAGGGTTTAATTAGGAGAGGGAAAATAGAGTATGAGAGGAAGCTTGCTGGAAAAATAAAAACTGACTGCAAAAGCTTCTATAGATGTGTGAAGAAAAAAAAAATTAGTGAAGACAAACATAGGTCCCTTACAGTCAGAATCAGGTGAATTTATAATGGGGAACAAAGAAATGGCAGACCAATTGAACAAATACTTTGGTTCTGTCTTCACGAAGGAAGACACATATAACCTTCCGGAAATACTAGGGAACCGAGGGTTTAGCGAGAAGGACAAACTGAAGGAAATCCTTATTAGTCAGGAAATTGTGTTAGGGAAATTGATGGGATTGAAGGCCAATAAATCCCCAGGGCCTGATAGTCTGCATCCCAGAGTACTTAAGGAAGTCGCCCTAGAAATCGTGGATGCTTTAGTTATCATTTTCCAACAGTCTATCGACTCTGGATCAGTTCCTATGGACTGGTGGGTAGCTAATGTAACACCACTTTTTAAAAAAGGAGGGAGTGAGAAAACAGGGAATTATAGACCGGTTAGCCTGACATCAGTAGTGGGGAAAAAGTTGGAATCAATTATTAGAGATGAAATAGCAGCGCATTTGGAAAGCAGTGACAGGATCGGTCCAAGTCAGCATGGATTTATGAAAGGGAAATCAGGCTTGACAAATCTTCTGGAATTTTTTGAGAATGTAACCAGTAGAGTAGACAAGGGAGAACCAGTGGATGTGGTGTATTTGGACTTTCAAAAGGCTTTTGATAAGGTCCCACACAAGAGATTGGTGTGCAAAATTAAAGCACATGGTATTGGGGGTAATGTATTGACGTGGATAGAGAACTGGTTGGCAGACAGGAAGCAGAGAGTCGGGATAAACGGGTTATTTTCAGAATGGCAGGCAGTGACTAGTGGGGTGCCGCAGGGCTCAGTGCTGGGACCCCAGCTATTTACAATATACATTAATGATTTAGATGAAGGAATTGAGTGTAATATCTCCAAATTTGCAGACGACACTAAGCTGGGTGGCGGTGTGAGCTGTAAGGAGGATGCTGAGAGGCTGCAGGGTGACTTGGACAGGTTAGGTGATTGGGCAAATGCATGGCAGATGCAGTATAATGTGGATAAATGTGAGGTTATCCATTTTGGTGGCAAAAACTTGAAGGCAGAATATTATCTGAACGGCGGCAGATTAGGAAAAGGAGGGGCAACAAGACCTGGGTGTCATGGTACATCAATCATTGAAAGTTGGCATACAGGTACAGCAGGCGGTGAAGAAGGCAAATGGCATGTTGGCCTTCATAGTGAGAGGATTTGATTATAGGAGCAGGGATGTCTTAATGCAATTGTACATGGCCATGGTGAGGCCTCACCTGGAATATTGTGTTCAGTTTGGTCTCCTAATCTGAGGAAGGATGTTCTTACTATTGAAGGAGTGCAGCGAAGGTTCACCAGACTGATTCCTGTGATGGCGGGACTGACGTATGAGGAGAGACTGGATCAACTGGGCATGTATTCACTGGAGTTTAGAAGAATGAGAGGGGATCTCATAGAAACATAAAATTCTGACGGGACAGGACAGGTAAGATGCAGAAAGAATGTTCCCGATGTCGGGGAAGTCCAGAACCAGGGGTCACAGTCTAAGGATAAGGGGTAAGCCATTTAGGACCTAGATGAGGAGAAACTTCTTCACTCAGAGAGTTGTTAACCTGTGGAATTCTCTACCGCAGAGAGTTGTTATATATTCAAGAGGGAGTTAGATAGGGCCCTGATAGCTGAAGGGATCAAAGCGTATGGAGAGAAAGCAGGAAAGGAGTACTGAGGTGAATGATCAGCCATGATCTTATTGAATGGTGGTGCAGGCTCGAATGGCTGATTGGCCTACTCCTGCACCCATTTTCTATGTTTCTATATTTCTATTGGTCTGAAATCATAAGTATCACAGACAAGAACACCCAACCCCCACCCACACCCCACCTTTTTCACCACTGACATCAATCAAATGTTCAACATGTCCAGCAACACAAAATACAAAGGCAAAGCAGGAGGGTGGTCCCCTCCCCCATACATTACAACAAATTGCATAGACCCAGATGGAGCTATAACACAGCCATCACCTGCGGACATGCGCCTCACTTCCCTTCCCCCCTTCCCTTCTTCTCCCTACCTCTACCCCTTCCCCTCCTCGTTCCATGGCACCTGGCCGAGGTGCTCCTCAGGCGGTGCCTCACTGGGGGGTATGAAGGCAGATGCGTTGGTTGCACGGGTACGTGAGCGGGGGTTGCCAATGGGGCAACATTCTCTGATACAGAAGCAGGATCTTGGTCCTTGCTCTCATCTGTCATTCGCAGTGGTGGTGCGGAACCTAGGGGTGGAGTACCATGCTCTGGGACCACTGGGAGGCCTGTGCCAGCAATGTTCTTGGCTAGCGCATCCAGGGCCTCCACCATCCACGGAATGTACTCAGTCATGGTGGCCAGCTGTTGGGATATGCCCCCCAATGCTTCGATGAGCTGGTCACCAATGTCTACAGTCCTCCTGGACAACTGTATCATCTCTCCGCTTTCATGTGGCACTTGTGGAACAGACCTTTCACATCCATGAGGCCTCCGCGGGGTTGCCGCCGTCCTGGGGACAAATGGGGTGCCCTGTGGCATGGTGCTTGGGGCTGGTACCTCCTGAGTGGAGGCAGGAATGACCAGAGGACCACTGGAATGCCTTCTGGAGCGTGGCGATGCAAGATCTTCGAAATCCGCGCTCTCATCCGTGGAGAATAGACCCAGCGGATTGACGGGCGAGAATCGGAGCTCCTCAGCACCAGATGTAGGATCGTCCAGAAATTCAGGCTCCGCACCCCCACCTTCTGTCATCTTGCCTGGGGCCACGCTGCTGGCTGAGCTGCAAAACACAAATAAGGTTATTAGAGGAGCAGGGGATGCTAGGGTCACAAGGTGAGTCCAGCGCTACACACAGCATATGCACGACAAAAGCACCACCACTCTCAAAATCATCACAGACATCACATTTCATGACCATCAACACATTTGTATTGCAATGATTTTCATTAGGACAGCATTATTTCTAAGACAATTTTCGAAATCATCTATCATATATGACTGGTTGGATATGAGTGGTTGTGGCATCTATTTTCTTTATATTACACAATGGTGTAAGCTATTCTCACGTGGGATCACTTCAGAGTCTACAGATGCTTCCATGGCTGTCCGGGTGTGCTTCCCCAGGAATGCGAGCACCTGCTCCTCCATGTCAGTGATGTCGCTGGTGACTGGTGGCCCCCCACCCATTCGCCTCTGCACGGACCTCATCGTCGATAGCTTCTTCTGTAAAGGTGACAGGATGACATGGCATGAGATCATTGCGTGATATCATTGCTAGGTACTGTCACAGAGACTGATACATAACCGACAGATGTAATCATGATTATTATGAAAATTATCATTCTTTACCTAAAGACGTGCACCGTGACCGCAGGCTTTGAGTACCACATTCCCGGTAAAAATGAAAGACCTCACATCTGCTGATAGTCACTCATGACTTACAAATCAAAATATATAAATAGATAAGTACATGTAAATCAATGTAATACTTACTCTAACGGATCCCACATTTGCGGCATTGGTTGCCCTCACAAACCTTGTTGGTCACCGACGAGACCACCTCTGCTATCTCGATCCATAACTTCTGGTAGGCCTTTGGGGTGGGCTTCCCACGTTCTCCCTGTGTCAAATCACCCCAGCGTGACTTGACCTCCTGCAGGAGGGAGGCATTTGCCTCATCCGAGAACTTCCTGGCTCTTTTGCGCCCTCCAATGTGCTCCTCTCCCACCTCGCTGCACTTTCGAGCATCAGTCTCCACAGCGTGCTGTGATATCTCCTCCTCTCCCTCCATTATAGGCCAAATTCTGGCAAATATATGGCTGGTAACAGCTCATTTTTCTCTCCCTACTTACTGTTAATCTCTAAAGTCTCCTTCCTTCCTCCCAAAACAGCCACACCACACCCAGACATGCCTTCAGTCCCTCTAAGCTCCCTCTCTCTCTGTCTCCTCTACTGCACATGTCATGATGACTCTTGACCTCCTGAATCGTGGCAATTGACCGTTGCCATGCCGTTGCTAAGGATGGTGACACTTTACGGCAGAGATCAGTGAGATTTAATGCTACCGCCCGTTACATATCGCTCGCGGTAATGCACATTTAAAAAAATGGAGACTAGGTGTTTTGAGAATGGGCGAGAAGCTGGTGATCTGAAAAAACATTTTTACCACCCACGCCAGAAATAACGCCCAATTTTGGCCGATAAGCATAAAAGTGGAAAATCTAGCCCATGAAAACAGACAGTAAGAGTTTCTACAGGTATATAAAAAGGAAGCAAGTAGCTAAAATAAGCATTGGTCCCTTAGAGGATGAGACTGCGGAATTAATAATGGGAAATAGAGAAATGGTGGAAACTTTGAACAAATATTTTGTATCAATCTTCATGGTAGAAGACATTAAAAGCATCCCAATAATTGATAATCAAGGGGCTATTGGGCGGTGGAATTAAAATAATCACTATCACTGGAGAAAAAGTACCAGGCAAACTAATGGGACTAAATGTGGACAAGTCCCTTGGACCTGATGGCCTGCATCCTAGGGTCTTAAAAGAGGTGGCTGCAGAGATAGTGGATGCATTAGTTATAATCTACCAAAATTCTCTGGATTCTGGAGAGGTCCCAGAAGACTGGAAAACCGCAAATGTAACGCCCCTATTTAAAAAAGGAGGGAGACAGAAAGCAGGAAACTGTAAACCAGTTAGCCTAACATCTGTCATTGGGAAAATGCTGGAGGCCATCATTAAGGAAGTACTAGCAGGACATTTAGAAAATCATAATGCAGTCATGCAGAGTCAGCATGGTTTTATGAAAGGGAAATCATGTTTGATAAATTTGCTGGAGTTCTTTGAGGATGTAATGAGCAGGGTGGATAAAGGAGAACCAGTAGATGTGGTGTATTTAGATTTCCAGAAAACATTCAATAAGGTGCCACATAAAAGGTTACTGCACAAGATAAGAGCTCACGGGGTTGGGGGTAATATATTATCGTGGATAGAGGATTGGCTACATAACAGAATACAGAGAGTCGGGATAAATGGGTCATTCTATGGTTGGCAAACTGTAACAGCGATCAGTGCTGGGGCCTCAATTATTTACAATTTATATCAATGACTTGGATGAAGGGACCAAGTGTAATGTAGCCAAATTTGCTGATGATACAAAAATAGGTGGGAAAGCAAGTTGTGAGGAGGACGCAAAGAACCTACAAAGGGATATAGAGTGGCTAAGTTAGTGGGCAAAAATTTGGCAGATGGAGTATAATGTGGGAAAATGTGAGGTTATCCACTTTGGTAGGAAAAATAAAAAAGGAAATTATTAATTAAATGGAGAGAGATTCCAAAATGCAATGTACAGAGGGATCTGAGAGTCCTTGTACATGAAAGTTAGCATGCAGATACAGCAAGTAATTAGGAAGGCAAATGGAATTTTGGCCTTTATTGCAAGGGGGATGGAGTATAAAAGTAGGGAAGTCCTGCTATAACTATAAGACCATGCTTGGAGTACTGTGTACAGTTTTGGTCTCCTTATTTAAGGAAAGATATATTTTAACTGGAGGCAGTTCAGAGAAGGTTCATGAGGTTGATTCCTGAGATGGAGGAGTTGTCATATGAAGAAAAGTTGAGCAGGTTGGGCTTATAGTCATTGGAGTTTAGAAGACTTGGAGGTGATCTTATTGAAACATATAAGATTCTGAGGGGGCTTGACAGAGTAGATGCAGAGAATATGTGGGGGAATCTAGAACTAGGGGGCATTGTTTCAGAATAAGGGGTCTCCCATTTAAAACGGAAGTGAGGAGGAAATTCTTCTCTCAGAGGGTCGTGAATCTTTGGAATTCTCTACCTCAGAGAGCTGTGGAGGCTGTGTCATTGAATGTATTTAAAGTGGCGATAGACAGATTTTTGAAAGATAAGGGAGTCAATATTTATGGGGAGTGGGCAGGGAAGTCGAGTTGAGGCCAGGATCAGATCAGCCATGATCTTATTGAATGGTGGAGCAGACTCGGGCCAAATGGCCTACTTCTGTTCCTATTTCTTATGTTCTTATGTTCAAAGCAAAACAAGTGTGGGTAGCAGTTGGGAAGGGGGCAGGAAGGCAAGAAGGAGGGGGCATCATTATTTTGGAACTATATGTTGTAAGGCATGTGGACTCAAGGGTAAACGCTCATCTCATTCACAAACCATCATTGTCGAGCGGGGGCTCTGCCTTGCCGGCCACCACTGCCCCGACTGGTGCACCCATGGGGGCAAACACTAACTCCTCAGCATTGGTGAGTTCCTGGAGGTCAAGCTCCCCTCCTGCCGTCCGCTGCTGCTCTCACTGTTGTGGGTGAGTTTGGCCTGCAGTGACCAAAACAAGACGTTGTCAGTGGGTTTGCAGCTACTCGTGTGTCACATGTGTCTGCAGTAAGTAACTCGCTATTAATGTCCCGAGCTGTGCATCTCTGCATCTCAGCCTTCGTGGCAGCACACATTGGATGTGTCAAAGGTGGGATTTGGGGATAAAGAGCTACGAGTAAGTATGAGGCTGAAGGCCTGTGACCACATATGAAGAGATAAACGGTCTTGGTGGCTGTCCTCAGGCTGAGTCAGGAGCTAGGTGTGGGACGCTTGGATGGGCGGGGCATGTCTGGTGAGGCAATAGAGAGCTTTTAGTGTGTCTCCAGCAACGAAAAGCATGACCTGATACACATATAGATGTAGTGGGCAGTTCAAAGCCTTTACATTGTGTAAGAGAGTGAGGCTCACATGAAATCATTGCAAGGTTAATGTAAAGGGTACTCACCCTGACTACGCGAGTGAGGTCGTTGAATTGTTGGCCACCAAGTCGCAGGCAAAGATGTGCGAGGCCACTTCCCTCCACAGCCTCCTAAAGATCCTTGGTGCTGGCCTTTGTTCCCCTCCAGGAGGCAACACATTGTTGCACCTCTCAACAGCCTCAAGCAAGGCCTCAAGTGCCGTGGCCGAGAAATAGTGCGCTCTCTGTCTTCCTTTCCTACTCTCAGCTCAGTGAAGAGGTGGAGCTGCACATGTGCATACTTACCTTGCCGTGCCTTTAAGACTTGGCTTTTCCTGGGATGTGAATCGGACTTCGGAGCATGGTTCGGTAAAATTTAGCGCCAGCATTATTGTTAGTGCCCCCTAGGTCAGGTGTGTAACAACTGATTTGGCATCCCCTTCAGCTCTTAGTGCGATTCCAGCAAATTTCTCGGCGGGAGGCGGTAACCTTTTCAAGGCGCTAAAATTACCACTCCGCCTGGATTAACGCCTCAAAATGGGCGGGACCGAATTTCCACCCCATTAACTTGAAATTGTAAGCAGAAAAAAAGTTTTGTTGGATTGTGATAGGAGAAGTTTCAAAATACTAGAAAATGACAGACTGATTATTGCAATCCACTCCCTCATAATTGCCTTAAAAAGCATTTTTCGTTCCCATCTATTGGAAATCAAGTACCTTTACCAGTTGAGCAGCTCTTTTTCAGATGGAGGTAACAGTAAAATTACCAACAATCTGACGTCCGCTGGCCCCTAATATTATGCAAAGAAAATGGAGAATGTGAATAAAATCAGGTTATTTAACTTAAACTGTGATTGAAGAACTAGAGAATTAATATTAAATTATTCAAGGCTCAAGTAAGAGTTAAGATTTTAAAAAGTATTTCCCCACAGAGTAATAGAAGTGTGAACAAGCTTCCCTTCAAGGTGGGGGGGGGGGCGGCGGGGGGCGGGTGGTGAGGGTGGAAGAAGAAAGAAAAGCAAGTGGTGTCTCTTTGAGGCAGAGTTAGTTCCGAGATAATAAGCTGGGCGATGGGAGATAAGAACTGAGTCAATCCTCTGTGGCATACCTGGTAAATCATTGAGGAGTGGTGCAGCAGGGAGGGATTCAAATTCCTGGGGAATTGGAACCGGTTCTAGGGGAGGTGGGAACAGTACAAACCAGACGGTCTGCACCTGGGCAGGACCGGAACCAATGTCCTAGGGGGAGTGTTTGCTAGTGCTGTTGGGGTGGAGTTAAACTAATGTGGCAGGGGGATGGGAACCAATGCAAGGAGACAGAGGGAAACAAATTGGAGACAGAGGCAAAAGGCAGAAAGGAGATGAGTAAAAGTGGAGGGCAGAGAAACCCAAGGCAAAAAACAAAAAGGGCCACTTTGCAGCAAAATTCTAAAGGTTCAAAGTGTGTTAAAAAGGCAAGCCTAAAGGCTCTGTGCCCCAATGTGAGGAGTATTTGGAATAAAGTGGACGAATTAACTGTGCAGATAGCAGTTAACGGATACGATGTGATTGGCATCATGGAGACATAGCTCCAGGGTGATCAAGGCTGGGAACTCAACATCCAAGGGTACTCAACATTTAGGAAGGATAGACATAAAGGAAAAGGAGGCGGGGTAGCGTTGCTGGTTAAAGAGGAAATTAAGGCAGTTGTAAGGAAAGACATTAGCTTGGATGATGTGGAATCGATATGGGTGGAGCTACGGAATACCAAGGGGCAGAAAACGCTAGTGGGAGTTGTGTACAGACCTCCAAACAGTAGTAGTGATGTTGGGGAGGGCATCAAACAGGAAATTAGGGGTGCATGCAATAAAGATGCAGCAGTTATCATGGGTGACTTTAATTTGCACATAGATTGGGCTAACCAAACTGGAAACAATACGGTGGAGGAGGATTTCCTGGAGTGCATAAGGGATGTTTTTTTTAGACCAATATGTCGAGGAACCAACTAGAGAGGAGGCCATCTTAGACTGGCTGTTGTGTAATGAGAGAGGATTAATTAGCAATCTCGTTGTGTGAGGCCCCTTGGGGAAGAGTGACCATAATATGGTGGAATTCTGCATTAGGATGGAGAATGCAACGGTTAATTCAGAGACCATAGTCCAGAATTTAAAGAAGGGTAACTTTGAAGGTATGAGGTGTGAATTGGCTAGGATAGATTGGTGAATGATGCTTAAGGGGTTGACAGTGGATGGGCAATGGCAGACATTTAGAGACCGCATAGATGAATACAACAATTGTACATCCCTGTCTGGCATAAAAATAAAAAAGGGAAGGTGGCTATCAAGAGAAATCAGGGATAGTATTAAAGCTAAGGAAGTAGCATACAAATCGGCCAGAAACAGCAGCGAACCCGGGGACTGGGAGAAATTTAGAACGCAGCAGAGGAGGACAAAGGGTTTGATTAGGGCAGGGAAAATAGAGTACGAGAGGAAGCTTGCAGGGAACATTAAAATGGATTGGAAAAGCTTCTATAGATATGTAAAGAGAGAAAGGTTAGTAAAGACCAATGTAGGTCCCCTTCAGTCAGAATCAGGGGAAGTCATAACAGGGAACAAAGAAATGGCAGACCAATTGAACAAGTACTTTGGTTCGGTATTCACTAAGGAGGACACAAACAACCTTCCGGATATAAAAGGGGTCAGAGGGTCTAGTCTGAAGGAGAAACTGAGGGAAATCCTTATTAGTCGGGAAATTGTGTTGGGGAAATTGATGGGACTGAAGGCCGATAAATCCCCAGGGCCTGATGGTCTGCATCCCAGAGTACTTAAGGAGGTGGCCTTGGAAATAGCAGATGCATTGACAGTCATTTTCCAACATTCCATAGACTCTGGATCAGTTCCTATGGAGTGGAGGGTAGCCAATGTAACCCTACTTTTTAAAAAATGAGGGAGAGAAAAAACAGTGAATTATAGACCGGTCAGCCTGACATCGGTAGTGGGTAAAATGATGGAATCAATTATTAAGGATGTCATAGCAGCACATTTGGAAAGAGGTGACATGATAGGTCCAAGTCAGTGTGGATTTGTGAAAGGGAATTCATGCTTGACAAATCTGGAATTTTTTGAGGATGTTTCCAGTAGAGTGGACAAGGGAGAACCAGTTGATGTGGTGTATTTGGACTTTCAGAAGGCTTTCGACACAAGAGATTAATGTGCAAAGTTAAAGCACATGGGATTGGGGGTAGTGTGCTGACATGGATTGAGAACTGGTTGTCAGACAGGAAGCAAAGAGTAGGAGTTAATGGGTACTTTTCAGAATGGCAGGCAGTGACTAGTGGGGTACCGCAAGGTTTTGTGCTGGGGCCCCAGCTGTTTACATTGTACATTAATGATTTAGACGAGGGGATTAAATGTAGTATCTCCAAATTTGCGGATGACACTAAGTTGGTTGGCAGTGTGAGCTGCAAGGAGGATGCTATGAGGCTGCAGAGTGACTTGGATAGGTTAGGTGAGTGGGCAAATGCATGGCAGATGAAGTATAATGTGGATAAATGTGAGGTTATCCACTTTGGTGGTATAAATAGAGAGACAGACTATTATCTGAATGGTGACAGATTAGGAAAAGGGGAGGTGCAACGCGACCTGGGTGTCATGGTACATCAGTCAAAGAAGGTTGGCATGCAGGTACAGCAGGCGGTTAAGAAAGCAAATGGCATGTTGGCCTTCATAACGAGGGGATTTGAGTACAGGGGCAGGGAGGTGTTACTACAGTTGTACAGGGCCTTGGTGAGGCCACACCTGGAGTATTGTGTACAGTTTTGGTCTCCTAACTTGAGGAAGGACGTTCTTGCTATTGAGGGAGTGCAGCGAAGGTTCACCAGACTGATTCCCGGGATGGCGGGACTGACATATCAAGAAAGATTGGATCAACTGGGCTTGTAGTCACTGGAGTTCAGACGAATGAGAGGGGATCTCATAGAAACGTTTAAAATTCTGATGGGTTTGGACAGGGTAGATGCAGGAAGAATGTTCCCAATGTTGGGGAAGTCCAGAACCAGGGGTCACAGCCTAAGGATAAGGGGTAAGCCATTTAGGGCCGAGATGAGAAGAAACTTCTTCACCCAGAGAGTGGTGAACCTGTGGAATTCTCTACCACAGAAAGTTGTTGATGCCAATTCACTAAATATATTCAAGAAAGCGTTAGATGTAGTCCTTACTACTAGGAGGATCAAGGGGTATGGTGAGAAAGCAGGAATGGGGTGCTGAAGTTGCATGTTCAGCCATGAACTCATTGAATGGCGGTGCAGGCTCGAAAGGCCGAATGGCCTACTCCTGCATCTATTTTCTATGTTTCTATGTTTCTATAATATGAGGTATTACCTGGACAAGAATGTCCTGACTTGAATGTAACGAGTATGATTAAAAAGTTTACAGATGATACTAAAATTGGTGGTGTGGTTGATAATGAAGAAAGCCGTAGACTGCAGGAAGATATCAATGAACTGGTCAGGTGGGCAGAATAGTGGCAAATGTAATTCAATCCGGAGAAATGTGAGGTAATGCATTTTGGGAGGGCTAACAAGGCAAGGGAAAACATATTAAATGGCAGGACACTGAGGAGTATAGAGGAACAAAGGGACCTTGGAGTGCATGTCCTCAGGTCCCTGAAGATAGCAGGCCAGATAGATAAGGTGGTTAAAAAGTCATACGGAATACTTGCCTTTATTAGCCGAGGCATAGAGTACAAGTGCATGGAGGTTGTGCTTGAATTGTACAAGACACTAATTAGGCCACAGCTAGAGTACTGCGTGCAGTTTTGGTCACCACATTACAGGAAAAATGTGATTGCAATAGAGAGGGTATAGAGAAGATTTCCGAGGATGTTGCCTGGACTGGAGAATCTTAGCTATGAGGACAGATTGGATAGGCAGGGTTTGTTTTCTTTCGAACGCGGGAGGCTGAGGGAAGACCTTATTGATGTGTATAAAATTATGAGGGGCCTTGATAAAGTGGATAGGACGGACTATTACCCTTAGCAGAGGGCTCAACAATCAGGGGGCATAGATCTAAAGTAATTGGTAGAAGGTTTAGAGGGGATTTGAGGGGAAATGTCTTCATCCAGAAAATGGTGGGGGTCTGGAACTCACTACCTGAAAGGTTGGTAGAGGTAGAAACCCTCACCACATTTAAAAAGTACTTGGATGTGCACTAGAAGTGCTGTAACCTACAGGACTACTGACCAAAAGCTGGAAAGTGGGATTAGGCTGGTTAGCTCTTTCTTGTTCGGCACAGGCATGATGGGCCGGAATGGCCTCCTTCCGCGCTGTAAATTTCTATGATTTTATGATTCTATAAGAAGATTTGCAGTAATTCGGAGATGTTAATGGCCGACGAGCCAGCCAACCTCATTCTTGGAAGGGCAACCAATCCCTGGGGGCTGGGATTTTGCTCACTTGGCCCCACACCAGACAAGTAGTTGGAAGTTAAACAGTGCCCTTTGCAGGTAAGCTGTATAGCTTTCACTGGTGAAATTCCAACATTATTCCTAAGTATACTTGAATGGAATGCAGGTTAGAGGTAGGGCTACAACATTGTAGCCCAAAGCGCATAAAAATTACAACAAAAAAAGGCCGTTCGAGCCAACAAGTCCGTGTTGGTGTTTATCCTCCACATAAGCAGTAGTCTTAATCCAATTTGCCTGCCCTGTTCCCAAAACCTTTACCCTCCTTTTCATCAACCACCTATCTAACCTATCCTTAAGTGTTGACATGGGATAGGAAAGGGTTGGGGAGGTTAAAATTCCCCCCATGTCAACATTTTTAGCCACATGGGTTTGGGGGCGACCACATAACCCGCTTTGGTCAGGCGGGTCTGTAATTATAACATGTAAACATGACCACAAAATTACACCCAGTATTCCAACTGTGGTCTTACTAAGGTTTTTACAAAGATGCACATTACATCTCAACTTTTATAGTCTATACTTCTTTCTATAAACCCAATATTTCATTCGCCATTCTTATGGCCTTATCCACTTAATGAGCTGCTTTTATTGTCTTATGAACATGAACTCTCAAATCCGTGTGCCCAAAATTGATGGCTGCCGACTGCAGGTGAGTTTTTTCGGCGGTCTCCCCTCGGTGACAGATTCCTCTTGGTCTGCTGACGGTGGGAGGGGAGTACCGCTGGGAACCGCCCGCTGATGCCCGCTGGCAGCCAAGTCACGTAAGTGATCTCCCGCCCGCCGAGCTGCCATATTGGTGTGGTTGGGAATCGACAGGAGTCGGTGGCAGCAGGGGGAAGGACTGCTGCATAGAGGCAGGAGGTAAGAAGACTTTCAAAAAAAGGTTAGTGAACATATTTTTTCTTTTTCAGCATTTTACCTGTATGGGGTCCCCTGAAGGTGTTCCAATGTTTTTTTTTGTGAAGATTTGTACTTTTCAGTGTTCCCCCTCCCTGGGCCAGACTCAATCTTTGGCAGCACTTTGCCAAGGTTCGCATTTGCTGCTGAGATTGAGAGCTCCCACCCATTGCCACCCAGATTGATGGTGTAAGCCGGGCGGTACTGCCATCTCTTTTAGAGGGATCTTCCTAGCAAAGTACCACCCGGTCTCTCAGCGGCCATCAGCGGCACTTTGGCGGGCCTTGGCTTTGACCTAGTTTGGGCTTCCTCTGTTCTTTCACATCACCCAACATTCCCCCATTCAAAGTACAATTATTACCCTTTATTGACCAAAATGTACCACCTGACACTTACCAACATTGAATTCCATTTGACACTCTTTTGCCCATTCCACCATCTTATCAATATACCCAAGCAGCTTCATTTGGTCCTCAGAATAATTTACCATGACAGGGAAATTTCTCGGAGCTGCTCTCACTCTGCTGGATTTACTTCGTTGGAAGTGCAACGGAAACCTCCTTCACAAGTGTAAGCAGGGTTTTCACCTCACTCCCGGTGAGGTAACGCTGGTGGAGTTGGAGCAGCTCCACGGAATTTCCCAACATTTGTCTCCTGTTTTGATATTGTCTTGCAAATTTGAACACCACTTCCTCTAGTCCCTTATACAAATCATTGATGTACACAGTGACCAAAACCTCATCACTGAGAATGAAGGTCACAGAATTAGCCCTTCTAAACCTGAGCATACACCAGCCTGCATTCGTATTTTTTGGACTTCATCGTTACATCGTGTCTACAGCACAGAAACAGCCCATTTGCCCCAATGGTCTATGTTGCTGTTTATGTTACAGACGAGCCCCCTCTTCAACTAACCCTATCAACATATCCTTCTATTCCTTTTATTCCTCAAGTGTTTATCTAACTTCCCCTTAAATGTATCTATGCTATTTGCCTCAATTACTCCTCGTGGTAGCACATTCCACATTCGTACCACTCTTCAGGTAAAGAAGTTTCTCCTCAATTCCCTATTGGATTTATTAATGACTATCATATATTTATGGCCTCTAGTTTTACTCTTCCCCACAAGTGGAAACATCTTCTCTACATCTACCCTATAAAACCCTTTCATAATCTTAAAGACCTTTATCACGTCACCCCTTAGCCTTCTCTTTACTGGAGAAAAGAGGCCCGGCCTGTTCAATCTTTCCTAATAGTTATAATCTCCCAGTTCAGGTGTGATCCTTGTGAATCACTTTTACACCTTATATATCCTTTATATAATATGGAGACCAGAATGGTGCACCAAGATAATGTTTAACATGACTTCCCTGCTTTTCAATTCCACCCTCGAGAAATAAACCTCAGTACTTGGTTTGCCTTTTTTATGGCCTTATTAATCTGCATCGCTACTTTTAGTGATTTTTATATCTGTATCCCTAGATCACTTTGCTCCTCTACCCCATTTAGACTCTTATTATCCAAGCAGTATGTGGCCTCCTTATTCTTCCTACCAAAATGCACTACCTCACACTTACCTATACAAGTTGAATCTCTCTTATCCGGCACCCTCGAGACTTTGCCTGTGCCGGATAAGGGATTTTGCCAGATATGGGGAGGTCACGTTAAATTGAATGGCACAGGTACTGAGCAAGGGGATATCGGGGCTGGCTGGCTTGGGGCTGGGAGTGCGGCAGAGAGATTGTGGGGGATGGGGGGGTGCGTGCGGTGGATCATGGGGTCAGGCCAGTGATTTCAGGAGTCGGTAGCGAGGAAGGACTTCAATGTGTTTAATTTGTTCATATTGGAGCGGCAGCGAATGTTGCCGGACAAGGGGTGGTGCCGGATAAGAGAATCCTGGATAAGGGAGGTTCAACCGGTATTGAAATTTATTTACCAATTAACCGCCCATTCTCCAATTTATTAATATCATCTTGTATTTTGTCACAATCTACCATTGTAGTAACTACACCCATGCTGCCCTATATTTAAAACTTGTACATCAAATTCTCAAGTCCAAATCATAGAAACATATAGAATCATACATCAGAGAAAGAGGCTATTTGGCCCATAGAGTCTGCGCCGGCTCTTTCGAATAGCATTCTAGTTAATCCCACTCCCTGGCTCTTTTCCCATATCCCTGCAACTTTTTCTCCTTCAAGTATTTATTCAATTCCCTTTTGAAAGTTATAATGAATCTGTTTCCACCACCCTACATGGAATGTAGTGCATTCCAAATCTTAACCGTTCGCTGCGTAACAAAGTTTTTCCTTAAGGGCATCTTAAATCTGTGCCCTCTGGTTAGTGACCTTCCAATCATTGGAAACAGATTATCTTTGTTTACTCTATCTAAACCCTTCATGATTTTAAACGCCTCTATCAAATCTCCTGCTAGCCTTCTCTGCTAGGGAGAACAACCCCAGCTTTTCCAATCTATTCACGTAACTGTAATCCCTCATCCCTGGAACCATTCTAGTAAATCTTTTCCGTACCCTCTCCAAAGCCTTCACATCCTTCCTAAAGTGTGGTGCCCAGAATGGAACACAATACTCCAGCTGGAGGGCCAAACTAGTGTTTTATAAAGATTTAGCATAACTTCCTAGCTTCTGTACTCTACGCCTCTATTTAAAAAGTCCAGGATCCCGTATGCTTTATTAACTGCTAAATTGTTAATGTAAATTTTGAACAACAATAAGTGGATTGAATCCCTATGATGGAAGGGAGAGAAAAGAACTGGGGGGGGGGGGGGGGGGCGGGGGGGAAATAGGCACTCCATAACTCTTTTGAGTTTACCTGCAAAAACAAAAACATTTAAACCATGCCACCCGCCTGGGTGACACAGCAGACATTTACAAGGCCCTTTTTTTTTTTTGGGCACTAAAATCAAATTTTCCTTTTTTCCAGTGCCCCCTATAAAAGGAGAGGGGGACACTAAAAGCACCGGCAATTAAAACAAAATAAACTTTAAAACGTAAAATCAAATTAAAATTTGGTTGCCGGGCGTGATGATGCACTCCAGTACCTCCGGTGCCCACCTCTCGCGGAAGGCCGCGAGCGTACCGGTGGACACCGCGTGCTCCATCTCCAAGGAGACCCTGGACCGGATGTAAGAGCGGAAGAGAGGCAGGCAGTCAGGTTGAACGACCCCCTCGACCGCCCGCTGCCTGGACCGGCTGATGGCACCCTTGGCCGTGCCCAGGAGCAGTCCTACGAGGAGGCCTTCGGACCTACCCGCTCCCCTCCGCACAGGGTGCCCAAAGATCAGGAGAGTGGGACTGAAGCGCAGCCAGAATTTCAGGAGCAGCCCCTTCAAATAATAAAACAGGGGCTGCAACCTTGTGCATTCCATAAAAACATGGAACACGGACTCTTCCAGACCGCAGAAATTGCAGGCGGCCTGGGAGTCCGTGAACCGGCTTAAAAATTTGTTGCACGGCACTGCTCCGTGCACCACCCTCCAGGCCAAGTCCCCGATGAATAGTGGGAGGACCCCTGCGTAGAGTGCCCTCCATCGGGGACCCCCGCCTCCTCCGGACGGCAAGATGGTACGCCATGGCGTGTCCGGACGGCCGGCGAGGAAGGCAAAGTTGAGGGTGTGCAGGAGCAGCCCGTACAGGAAACCCCTCCGCGCGGAACTGAAAGGCACGGAGGGGATTTCCCCGAGGCAGCTCAAGTTGTGAGGCGCCGGCCCCCGAGGGAGGTTCCGGGGTTTGGCGCCGATGAGGAATTCCGTCTAGGCACTCCATATCAGGAAAACTAAAAACAATGTGGATTTCACAGTAGTTTGGGTTGAAGTGTTTACATACCCAGCTAACCCACACAGGTTGTCATCAAGGCTAACTATGTTGATTAACCCCTTTAAAATGAGCTGGATGAATATCTGATTATATAAAAGGGTTTTATCTATAAAAGATAGGAAACATGATTACATACTCTATTAGACAATATAGCCTGGATTTTCTATTCCCAGCTACCCATTGTATCGACAAAAATTAGTAAGCAAGAAACAGAAATGTGACGCATGATTCAACTATATCATTACCACCTCATTTGCATGGGACCATTCATTTGCACGGGAGAACATATCCAGATGAGGCAGTAATGATGTCATGCATCACACTTCTATTATTTCCACCTCATTCATGCCAGTTCTTACTCTCACCAAAATAGAACAGGCACCCAGGACCACTGAACAGTAGCGATGAAGCAGAAGGCAATTAAAATGGCTAAAATGTAGGTTTGTAGGATTTGAAGAAACCTTGGGTCCAAAATTCCATAAGGCCATTTGCCCTGCTGCTGAGCTGGGACTTCTGCCCACTGATCCTCACGACCGCTGACTCCATCATAAATCATGGGGCTCAATTTTCCCCAGTTATCAGCACCGTCTTTTTGGCGTGCGTTTTTTTTTTGCGTAAATTAAAATCTCCAAGTTTCCCCAAAGTTTCTGCACCAGTGTAACTCAGTTAGTGACGATATTTTTAGGTTAGTATTTTTTTGTGTCATAGGGGGTATAACCTGATGTCTGCACCAGTTTTTCACATTTAAGCAAGTTTGGCCAACTTACATTTTTCCAAGGACGGCGTATGTGACCACTCCCAAAACACCTTCTGGGCACTTAAGAAAAACCAACGCACATTAAAAAATCGGCGCAGAAAGACGCCATTGTTTTTAGGCGAAGTTTTGGAGGGAGTCAAGAAGACAAAGAATATGCATCATGAAACTTAATTTTTTCAAAGTCAAAAGGGGGAAAATGCAATTCTTTAATTTTTGATTTTTTTTTCCAAGTACCACGACACCCCCAAACGTCTCCTCATCGGGCTCGAGTGTTGGAGCATCGGCTGTCAGAATCGTTCCCTCGCCCTGACACAGGGGCTTGGGGCTTGGCTATCAAAGAAGCCCAGGGGTAGTGGGGTGGAGTGGGAGCTGAACTGAAGGGATGATATATACAGCAGCTTGAAAAGAAGCCTGGGGAGGGTGGGGGGTGGGGTGGACGCCGAGCCCCTGTGTCTGGGCGAGGGAGCAATTCTGCCGGCTGACTGTCGAGTGATACTTTGAAAAAAATCTAAAATTGAAGAATTGCATTAGACTTCGCTTCTTCATTGAATGTCGAGCTTCCCGTTCTAAACAAGCCTATTGCGCATGCGCAGACCAGGGTGTGGTCCAGTCTAGGGTGTCAACCTTGAAGAGAGGGAGAGGAAAGAAGGTGTAAGTGCTTTGACCTGCTGTTTTGAGCTTCTTGCAAAGCTACAATTAAATTATGAGGACAATATTGACAATGTCATACCTCGTGCAAGGCTTCTGCATGATTATGCTGTGGAGAAGAAGATTGATTAGACAGCATCACATGAGTAACCTCAGAGCACCTAGGGTGATGGTCAGGAGGCCTTACCCATGTCGGGTATATCAAGACAGGTGTTCATACCTGCACCTGAGTGAGGCAGACTGTGTGAGAAGGCTGCGTTTCCGCAAATAAGTTGTAACCGAGATCAGTGAGTTAATAAAAGCAGACCTGCACCCTAGAAGTGTCAGAAGGACTGCTTTGTCAGTTGAAGTAAAGGTTACAGCTGCACTTCCATTTTATGCATCTGGATCATTCCAGGCCACAACTGGGAACGTGTGCACCATTTCTCAACATGCAACACAAATCTGCATTCGGCAGGTGACTATATGCCTGGAGGAATGACTATATAAGGTTCCCCATGACCGCACAGGCAATGCACGACAGGGCTGTGGGCTTCTCCAGGATTGCTGGCTTCCCAAAGGTACAGGGCTGCATTGATTCTACCCACATCCGCTTGCAAGCACCTTTGGAAGATTCTGAGATGTACAGGAACAGAAAAGGCTTCCACTCTGTGAATGTGCTGCTCATCTGTGACGACATGCATCGCACCATGCCAGTTGATGCGAGATACCATGGGAGGACCCATGATGCATTCAGCCTACGCAAGAGCGTTAATCTGCCATGTTTCAGCAGCAGCCAGAAGGGCAGAGCTGGCTGCTGGGGGACAAAGGGTACGGCCTCGCCACTTGGTTCGTGGCGCCCCCACGTGTAGCCCGAACAGAAGCTGACCAGGAATACAACATGTTGCACATTGCGATGCGCAGCTTAATAGAGAAGACCATTGGCATCTTGAAGCAGCGTTTCCGATGCCTGGACCATTTGCAATACTCCCCTGAGATTCTTCATCAGTTTACTGTTGTGTGCTACACGCTGCACAACTTAGCCATCATGAGGCAGCAGCAGCTGGAAGTAAAAGACCCACCTGAGTGAGAGTGGCTTATGATGAGGAGGAAGATGCAGATGAGGAGGAGGACGAGGAAGCCGGAGCACAATGGTGAAGGAGGGTGGGCCATCGTGCCCCTTTAACGATTGCTCGAGCCTTGCACCAACAGCTCATCAATGAACGCTTTGCTGCCTGAAGACTCAGCGGCAACTATTCCACATGCATCATGTTTACTGTTTGGACCTGTTCCATAATGTTGTGTTAATGGAACAAATAATGGAAATGATTCTTATTTAGTTCAAAAAGTTGTGTTAATAATGGAACAAATAATGTAAATTATTCAGTTATAATTTAAAATATATTTTATTCAAAAGTTTAACACTTATTTGTACTTAACTTTAATAAAAATATTCTAGTATCAAACTTTAAAGTTTTCAGTTAAGCTCACTTACAAACTTTAAGATCACTTACAAACTTTTAAACTTGTAAATTTACATCATTTACAACAGTAACTACAATAATAATAACAACAACAACAACAGCAGCAAACAAAGGCTGCAGCCATCTCTCCTCCACCTTATTCTAAGACGGACCGCTGCGCTTGGTCTTGGTGACTCCACCCCTGCCCACAAGTGGTGGCGCAGCATTTCTTGGGTTAGTACCAAGCTTATTCTTTAGAGCATCTCTGGTAATGCGGACTTCTTGATGGGGGCGTGGGCAGGCAGTAATATGAAAGGGCCGGCTTGGGCCTCTTCAGAGGCTGGCCTGGGGATTGGAGTGGGAGTGGCAGTTGATTCTGTCAATGGGCGTGGGGTCTGAGCGTGTTCCGTTATTGCAGCAGCTACCTCCAACATTCCCTCCCTCATGTGCCCCAACAGTGTCTCAACTACTTGCAACATTCCCTCCCTCATGTTCACCAACAGTGTATCAGCTGCCTGCGACATTCCCTCCCTCGTGTGCCCGGACAGTGTTCCCAGTTCTCGTGAGAGTGTTGTTACTTATCCCGACAGTCCCAATACCTCATCATCCACCCCACTGATGGTGTCCAGGAGTGATCACGTAAGGTCAATGCTCTCTGCACTCATTGCCATCATCTGAACCACATCTATTACATCCTGCACCTCAGGAGAGCACTGTCGAGCTCTCTTTCCCCTCCTCACCCTAGGTGTGGCTCGCTGCATCCCATTGGGACCGGCAGCCTCGGACGGTGGGGCCCTGGGTGTGCCTTGCTGCATCCTACTGGGACCCGCAGCCTCAGACTGTGAAACCATGGCATGTCCCAACATTCGTACTACTTAGGAAAGGAGCTGGCACCTCGAAGGGCGGCACCAGCACCTCCTCCAGAGTGAGTACAATAGTGGGGGCTTCATCCTCCCCCTCCCCCTCCCCTTCCCCTCACCCTTACCCCCATGTTCTTGGTCTGGAAGGTGGGATTGGAAGATGTTCTCTTAAGGCTCGTCCGTGTCTGAATCTTTTTCTTCTGCATCTTTTTCTGCATCGGTTTCAGCCTCGTCAGGGTTGGCCTCAAGTTCTGCAAAATATAACAGAACAGACAAATGGTTAGCAGCGGAGGAGGGGGCAGGGTGGGTGGCATGAGTAGGCTCACACAGTGCAGGCAGCAGGTTCATTTGAAGGACCACGATGAATGATAACACATTGCATCAACCGAAGCGTAGCTGACGGAGACATCCCCATGAACCGAAGATGGCTAGCCCGCGCAGTACTTAACATTTAGCAAAGCCAAAATGTGGAATTTGCAGGACTTACCCTCTCTCTCTCTCGAGTGTAGGCTCAGCTTGTGCAGTAGTGGTTGCTTTCCAGGCAGAACCATCAAAGCAGCATCCCTGTCTTCCAAGGGGGTCAGTGGGTGCAGATTTGCCGGGTCTCCTCCTGTTCGAGCTCTCTCTCTTTTGTTGTGTGCCATCTTCTTCTGCAAAGTTGAAAAAAAACTTTTTAGAGAGGGTGTCTTTCTGCTTGGTGGCACATACAGATGGTCACATTTACAATTGCAATTCCAGTGAATAAATGAAAATATTACTTACACTAACTACTTGACCAAGGCCCTGCCACTTCTTTTTGCACTGGCCTCCGGAACTTGGGGTGGTCACCATTGCACAGTAATCTTCTGCAAGTTGGTTCCAGCGTTTCTTCATTTCTTTTGGTGAAACTTTTATGTGACCTCTGCTGGTGTCCAGCTCGTGCCATCTGGCCTCAATCACAATAACTAGAGCCTCCACTTCGTCTTGTGAGAAATTATTGGTCCTTGAGCCGCGTTGCAGCTCTGATTTTTTCCACTGAGAATTAAAGTTCTCACACACAATTGGCTCTTTAAAAATGGCTGCATGCAGACCGGGAGCTGTACTGGGCATGCGCGTCGATTATCAGTCACGTAATAAACGTCATTTTTTTTCGTACATGTACAGAAGGGGGGGACATCCTTTTTTCGGCGCAGGCATTAGGCTCCACCCCCTGAAGCTAAGGGACAGGATGCATGGCGCCAATTAAAAAAATTAGAACGAGGAAACTTTCAAGTTTTTTTTGGAGTAATCGGGGCCAAAAAAAAGGTCTGTAACTCTTGAAATACGCCGAAAAACGGCATTGGGGAAAATTGAGCTCATGTTCTCAGCTCATTTGAGTGAGAGCCTGAGGGGAAGCATTGCGAGAGAACAACAGATAAAAGCAGGAGAACCAGCGGCAGAGAGTCAGTGAGAGTGATAAGTCAGAGTAAGAGCGTGAGCTGAACATGGAAAACTGAGAAAGAAATTCAAAAGTGATGACACTGCCGCGAAGCGAGCAGATTGGGGGGTTAACAGGAAGCTAAGCAAAATCAGAGATGGATAAAAGGAACACCCGAGAGCAGAAGAGCTGAGCAAAGTACAGGCAGAAACTCAAAAGTGATGTCACAGGACAGCAGGTTGGTGATTGGTTGGTGAGTATTAGCATTGTCTGTTTTCTCTCTAAGTTAGGGCAGTGACTTAGACTACTAACTAAACTTATTCATTTAATAAATAGAGGCAGGGCAGAGCACCTCAGTCTCATCGAACACCATGTGGGAAGTCCAGGATGCTTCTCATGTCATAAACAACCACATCTGTCGTCAGCTGGAGGAGCTCGAGCTCCGGGTTTCAGAGCTTGAGCAGTGGCTGGTATCACTGCTATGCATCCGCAAGGCTGAGAGCTACTTGGATAGTACTTTTCATGGGGTGATCATCCCACAGTATAAAAGTGTGCAGGCAGAGAGGGAATGGGTGACCACCAGACAGACAGGGAGGAACAGGCAGGTAGTTCAGGAGTCTACTGAGTGTATCTCGCTCTCTAACCAGGTTTGAATACTGGTGAGAGCGATGATTCCCCCAGGGGAGTACAGCCAGAGTCAAGTCCACGGCACCATGGGTGGCTCAGCTGTACACGGGGCAGGAGGAAGGTCAGGAAAGCAATAGTGATAGGGGATTCAATAGTTAGGGGAACAGGCAGGCGATTCTACTGCTGCAGACTCCGAAATGGTATGTTGCCTAAAATAAAAAAAACAGAAAATGCTGGTATACTCACGAGGTCAGGCAGCATCTGTGGAGAGAGAAACAGAGTTGACTTGAAATATTAACTCTGTTTCTCACTCCACAGATGCTTCCAGACCTGCTGAGTATTTCCAGCATTTTCTGTTTTTATTTCAGATTTCCAGCATCGGCAGAACTTTGCTTTTGTAATGGTATATTGCCTCCCTGGTGCGGCTACAGGAGAGGGGAGGATGAATGGCCAGAGGTTGTGGTCCATATTTGTACCAATGACATAGGTAGAAAGAGGGATGACATCCTGCAGGCAGATGTTAGGAAGCTAGGAAAAAAAGTTAAAAGCATGACCTCAAAGGCAGAAATCACCGATTACTCCCAGTGCCACACGCGAGTGAGTACAGAAATAGGTGGATAGAGCAGATGAATGTATGACTGGAGAGATGATGCAGAAGGGGAGGGCTTTTGCTTCCTGAGATATTGGTCTGGTTCTGGGGGAGGTGGGACCTGTACAAGCCGGATGGATTGCACCTCAACAGGGCCGGGACCAATATCCTCGCGGGGAGGTTTGCCAGTGCTGTTAGGGAGGGTTTAAACTAGCTTGGCAGGGGAATGGGAACCTGAGCGTAGATTCAGAAGGGAGAGAAGCAAAGCTGGAAATGGAACGCAGAAAATTAGTAAGTGAGTTTGGAAGTCAGAGGAAACAAAGGCTAGAAAATAAACAACAAAGGAGTTTGAGTGCTTAATGGTATTTACTTCAATGCAAGAAGTCTAGTGAATAAGGCAGATGAGCTGAAGGCACAAACAGACACGTGGAAGTATGATATCATAACTATTACTGAAACATGGCTTCTAGTAGGGCAGGAATGGCCACGCAACATTCCTGGTTACAGGATCTTCGGACGAGATAGAGAGGGGGTGAAAAAGGAGAAAGGTGGCAATATTGGTTAAAAACAATTACAGCTGTGAGGAGGGAAGATATGTTAGAAGGATCATCAAATGAGGCCCTATGGATTGAACTGAAGAACAAAAAAGGTGCAATCACAATACTGGGAGTGTACTATATCCCCCCAAATAGAGGGAGGTAGAAGAGCAAATATGTAGGCAAACTTCTGAGAAGTGCACAAACTATAGGGCAGTAACAGTAGGGGATTTCAACTACCTTAATATTAATGGATAGAATCAGTGTAAAAGGTAGAGAGGGTGCATAATTCTTAAAATGCATTCAGCAGAACATTTTTAGCCAGTATATAGCAAGTTCAACAAGAGAGGTATGGTTCTGGACTTAGTATTAGGCAATTAATCTGTACAGATGGAAGGGGTATCGGTGGGAGAGCATTTTGGTGGTAGGGATCATAATTCAGTTACATTTAGTGTGGTTATAGAGAAAGACAAGGATATACCAGGAGTAAAAGTTCTCAATTGGGGAAAAGCCAATTTTAGTAAGCTGAGATGTGATTTTGCAAAAGTGAACTGGAAACAACTACTTCAAAGTAAGTCAGTGTCAAAGCAGTGGGAGGCATACAAGGAGGCGATAGTGAGGGTTTGGAGCAAATATGTTTCCACAAAGAAAAAGGTGGGACTCTTAAATATAGAGCCCCCTGGTTGTCAAGGGCATATAGGATTGGATAAGGGATAAAAATGAAGCTTTTGCATGAAACCGAGAGCTAAATGCTGCAGTAAACCTAGAGGAGTATAGAAAGTGCAGGGGTGAAATTAAAAAGGAAATTAGGAAAGCAAAGAGCGGGCATGAAAAACTATTGGCAAGTACAATCAAGGAAAACCCAATATAAATATATAAAGAGTAAGAGAATAACTAAGGAAAGAATAGGGCCTATTAGAGACCAAAAAGATAACCTGTGTGAAGAGCCTGATGACATGGGTATGGTTGATAATGAATTTTTTGTGCCTGTCTTCACTACAGAGGGGCAATGCAGACATCATAGTTAAGGAGGAGGACTGTGAAATATGAGATGAGAGGAACATAGTGAGAAAGGAAATATTAAGGAATTTACTCTTTGAAAGTAGATAAATCGCCAGGCTGTTAAGAGAAGCACGGGATGAATTAGTGGAGGCTCTGACCATCATTTTCCAATCATCTCTGGCTGCAGGTGTGGTTCCGGAGGACTGGAGGACTGCTAATATTGTATCGTTGTTTAAAAAGAAAGAGATAGAGCGAGTAATTAACAGCCAGTCAGCCTAACCTCGGTGATGGGAAAATTATTCGAAACATTTCTGACAGTATTGATTGTCATTTATAAAGGCACAGATTAATCAAGGGCAGTCAGTATGGATTTGTTGAGGTGCAGCGACCCCGAGCTGCAAGGACCATCAGCAGGTCAGGGCATTCAAAGGAGCAACGTGCGGCCCGACCCGGCATTCGGCGCGGCAGCCCCAACCTGCAAGGACCATCAGCAGGTCAGGGCCTTCAAAGGAGTATTACCTCAAGGTACAGCGCGTGCTGGAGAGTGATGGTTGTGAAGAGGGGGACTGGATTGGACGTCACCAAGGTCCAAGTCACTGATTGGAGCGTGGGCAGGTACAGCAGGAGCGGTGAAGTTGGGGTGCAGGAGTGGCGAGTGATCATGGAGCAACATGATTGAGGCACAGGAGAGGCGTGAGTTCAGGGCCCAGAAGAGGCGAGAGCCCAGGGGCTACACAGGCCAACCCACACTGCGATATGTGTGTGCACTAGGTCCGTGCAGCAGAGCTGGTCTCCAATCGTCTTGGTTAACCCTTGCCACTGGACCAAGACCTAGCTCTGTCAAGCCCATGTGGTGGCTGGGGTGCAATGACCACCACATGTTAAAAAAATCCACGCACAGGCATCTTCCACCCTCCAACATGTAGTTCAAGATCTGGAATATTAGATCCTTCATTGAAACACCTGTGAACTCATCCCTTTTTGGCATCGAAGCAAGTAATCCTTGATATGAGGGACCACCTATGATGATAATGTTGAGACTGTCTGACTAACTTGATTGAATTTTTTGAGGAGGTAACAAGGAGGGTCGATGAGGGCAGCACGTTTGATGTAGTCTACATAGGTTTTAGCAAGGCTTTTGGCAAGGTCCTACATAGCAGACTAGTCAGAAAAATAAAAGCTTATGGGATCCAAGGGAAAGTGGCAAGTTGAATCCAAAATCGGTCAGTGGCAGGAAGCAAAGGGTAATGGTTGACGAGTGTTTTTGTAACTGGAAGGCTGTTTCCAGTGGGGTTCCGCAGGGCTCAGAACTAGGTCCCTTGCTTTTTGTGCTATATATCAATGATTTAAACTTCAATGTGGGGGGCATGATTAAGAAGTTTGCACTTGATACAAAAATTGGCCGAGTGGTTAATAGTGAAGAAGAAAGCTGTAGAATGCAGCAAGATATCAATGGACTAGTCAGGTAGGCAGAAAAGTGGCAAATAAAATTCAATCTGGAAAAGTGTGAGGTAATGCATTTAGGGAGGGCTAACAAGGCAAGGAATACAGATTAAATGGTAGGATATTGAGAAGTGTAGAGGAACAAAGGGACCTTGGAGTGCATGTCCACAGATCCCTGAAGGTAGCAGGACAGTAGATAAGGAGTTTAAGAAGGCTTACGGGATGCTTTCCCTTATTAGCCAAGGCATAGAATATGTAGGGGGTTATGCTACAACTGTATAAAATACTAGTTTGGCCACAGCTAGAGTACTGTGTACAGTTCTGGTCACCACATTACAGGAAAGATGTGATTGTACAAGAGAGGGTACAGAGGAGATTTACGAGGATGATGCCAGAACTGGAGAATTTTAGCTATGAGGCAAGATTGGATATGCTGAGGAGGCTGAGGGGAGACTTGATTCAGCTTTATAAATTTATGAGGAGCCTAGATAGAGTGGATAGGAAGGACCTATTTCCCTTAGCAGGGAGATCAATAACTAGGTAGCATAGATTTAAAGTAATTGGTAGAAGGATTAGAGGATAGTTCAAAAGAACAGTTTTCACCGAGAGGGTGGTGGGGGTCTGGAACTCACTGCCTGAACAGATGGTAGAGGCAGAAACCCTCATTACATTTAAAAAGTACTTGGATATGCACTTGCAGTGCCATAACCTACAAGGTTATGGACCAAGAGCTGGTAAGTGGAATTTAGGCTGGATTGCTCTTTTTCAGCTGGCACAGGCACAATGGGTCAAATGGCCTCCTTCTCTGCCGTAAACTCCTATGATTCTGTAAAATATCCATTAGAATTGGCTGAGCAAACTCCTACATAACATGGGAGTGCTACAGTGGGGCAGGGGCGCAAATTGCATTGCAGCCTTTTAAAAACTTGGAATGGCTAAAGTTTGCAGAAGTAGGTAAATAATAGTTTGATGGACTGAGTTGACTGTCAAGTAACTGTAATAGATGGCTTACATGAGATGTGCCACATTTAAAGAATGCTTTGAAGTGAAGAAACAGGCAGAGGTACCCAAAGAAGGGAGCAGAGCATCGGAAGGAGGCAGAAAAAAAAAGCACAACATTTTAATGAGGCCAACTTTCAGACACTCCTGCATGGATTTCAGCAAGACTGAGAAAGACTGCTGAGTACCCATGGGAGGAAACTAGAGAAAAATGTCTCACATACCAGTAGAGAGAGGAGACAGGTGACAGTGACACTGAGAGTTACATCTCTGACTTCCAGAACTGCAGACCAGTACCATAAAAAGTTCAATGACCTGACAAGAGCAAGCAAAGATAAGGCATTGTCCCTTTTTTTTCTTGGGGGCCATAGTCACGAACACACTGCTCATCCTTTAAAATCAATAGCTGCACAAATCTGCACGGTAGCTCAGTAGTTCACCAACTCTGTACGTGGTGTATCTATACATGTTCCCAGCTCCACTTACAGGAAATATTTGCGGCAGAAGCAACAACATCAACATCAACATCAATAACTCACTTTATATAGCACCTTTAACTTAGAAAGACATCCCAAGGCACGTCACAGAGGTGCAAGGAGAAAAGATCTAGGTGAAGTAATTCGGTCGCGCCTCTGTTGCTGCGTTAATCCCGGCAGAGCGGTCGTTTTAGCGCACTGAAAAGGTTTGCGCCTCCTGCCCAGAAATTCGTTAGAATCGGTCGAAGAGCTGATAAATCAGCTGTTGCACACCAGAGCTGGGGGGGGCGCGATAACGAAAGTTTGGTCGGTACATTTTGAGGCCCCATTTCGCATTCGTGGAACTCCGAAGCAGATCCCGGGAAAAGCCAAGTCTTAAAGGCGCAGCATAGTAATGCACCCATTAAAGTTTTCAAAATCATTTGTTTTCAACCTATAGTATTATGTCTGTCTGCCGCTGCAAACTCGGAGGCTCACGCACCGTGCTGTGTGTAAACGTTGCATTGATTGTGACCTCCGAGGGAAGCGCTTCCTCATCCCTTTACTTAGCTACCAGTTAACGACTCTGCAAGCCTGTACCAATGTTTGTTCAGATGGTGTTATTGGCGGGTGCTCAATGAGGGCGCACGACCAGAGCGCAAGCGTACACGTTGTGACCAGGAATACAACATGATCGGAGTGATCATCAGCAGCCAGGCACTAATGCTTTGCGCCCCCGCTGAGCCTTTAATGAATTTTCTGTCATGGCACTAAAAGTTGCACGCCTGGCCGCTAAGCTCTAACGCTCGCATTAACGCCCCCTCTGGCTGCAAACTGAGGCTATAGACAACCGAAAATCTAGCCCCTAGTGAGGGATAAGATGTGAGACATTTTTTGCAAGTGGCCTGATACTACTTGGGAGATATCACTCAAATGCTATGTTTCACCGAAAGCACTTAATTTTGTTACAGGAGAAACTTGCATACAATGCCCATGAAGGGCAGGGCACTGGAGGATGATCCTGACATCAGAGAGCTCACTCATGAGGAGTGGGCCATTCTGCTCAATCAGTGGGTGATGCCGAGATTGGTGGGATAGTGGAGGCTGAAGATTAGTGGGTGCAGATCTAGATATTCGCCATGGTTCCCTGTGAAGCAGCATAGATCCAGAAGCTTCATCTCCTTAATCCCAATAAGATTATGCTTTAGCTTATGCCTTCCTTTTCTGCAAATCCTTCACAGTAATGAGGAACAGACAAGGACGAAGAAGAGTAAGATAATGATGAGGAGGAACAACAGAGAAGAAATTTCTTCCTTGCTGACTATGATGATAACACTAATGATGATGCTGAGGAAGCGGTGAATGAGAACCGCTCTACACTGAAGGCTCTGGAACAAGATCCTGCCTCTTGTTCCTCTGCTACAAACTCTTCAGTGCTTCCCACATCGCGTCACTTACTTCCTCCCTTCACTCACCAGCTCAGGTACTGTCAGTTGTTTGGAATTAGATAGTGAAAGTGAGGATGTATCGCAGAGTGATTCACAGAGCAAGAGAGAGCCAGAGGAGTGGCTAAGAACATGACACCTTCCCAGTGGTGACAGAAGGGATGGCTGCCCACGCTTTATAGTCGCAGAACCCAGAACTCATAGGCACACAATTGAAAAGAAGGATGTTCAAGGAACATCACACCTATGTGCGGCCTCCGAGATCAGTCTCCGAGAATGTTCAGCAACTAACGGTTGCAATACTAGGGGCCGAAATTGCCCACTGCTAGAAACGGGATGCAAGCACCTCGTTTCTAGTGTTGACACCACCGTGGTGGATGAGGTGGCCTCTTGAGCGAAATTTCACTCTTTCTCTTTATCTTCCCGGCGGACCGGAAGTCGGTCATAATGGGGGTGGATATGCGGCGGTGAGCATGCTAGATGGGCGGCGGTTGGGGGGGTGTGGGCAGAGTGACCGCCGCTATCAGTCATCAGCGTAGAGCTGATGACATCATCATGGGTCCGCATCACCACGGCTCTCCGCTTCAATTAAAGGGCAGAGCCCGCGTGATTTCTAAAGTTTGGTCCACTGAACGACCAGGGAGGGTTTTGGCCGGGCCGGTGGCCCGTTCGAACCCAGGGGCATAATTGTCGGCCAGAAATGACAGTTGGCTAACAAAAACAAAATAGATGGCGGCAGCGGCAGTAGGTCCTCCCCAGATAGATAGATTTTTAACCAATAAGGGAATTAAGGGTTATGGGGAGCGGGCAGGTAAGTGGAGCTGAGTCCACGGCCAGATCAGCCATGATCTTGTTGAATGGCGGAGCAGGCTCGAGGGGCTAGATGGCCTACTCCTGTTCCTAATTCTTATGTTCTTATGTTCTTATGTTCTTATGTTCTTCTTATGTTATTATGGGAGCCGCACCGCCATTATAGAAGGCCACAGCCTCACTGCTTTTGGCACCACCCAGTGGGAGGAAGATTTTTTTCCTCGGAATTTCACCATCGGGGTGAGTGGGGAGGGGTGGAAACAATGGCGGTGTGTGCTCTGATGACGCACTTAGGATGAATCGGCAGCAGTGGAGCGGTAGTGGGGGAAGCAGGTCAGCGCCGGGATACTGGAGGAGCGAAATTTTAAAAATGGCAGACATTACTCGAAAAGTCAGCAGCCATTGCACTCCGCAGTGTGGCCGCTGATTTCCCGCGATAACAGGCCTTAAAGAAAGGGACAATTTTGGCCCCCTAGAGTCTACAGCCATCTTTTGTGGAAACATTGTAGAAGCTTTTCCTTCTTTACAGGCATCAATGAAGCATGTGACAGCTTGACTGGAATCTCAACAGCCCTCCCCACCCGACCACCCCCACTTAGCCCCATCTCATAAGCAGCCCAGGGCCAGTCAATCACTGCCTCCTTGGAACAGCAAACTGTTACGTATGTAACTATGTAATACTTGCCACCAGAGGACACGACTGTTGGAGTCCTAATGGTCACCTGCACACACATGCAGGGCCAGTATAAAAGTTTGGCTGCCATGTTGTTTAGGCACTCTGGAGTTGTAATAAAGAAGACTAAGGTCACACTAAGTTTAGCTCACAGTACTCAGCCTCGTGGTGTTCTTCTATACACAACAATTGACGACGAGCAACAGAATACGAATCTTCACGCAACCATGGCTGCCGTTGAAATATTAGAGATTCGTAGAGGGTGATGATTGGGAAGCCTTCATCAAGCATTTCGACCAGTACTTCGTGGCCAATGAGCTGGAAGGAGACACTAACGCGGCCAAGCGCAGGGCAGTTCTCCTCACCGTCCGTGTGCCTAAAATATACGGCCTCATCAAGAATCTGCTTGCACCGACAAAACCAACGGAGAAGGAATACACAGAGTTGTGCACGCTGGTTCGGGACCACCTCAAGCCGAAGGAGAGTATCCTCATGGCCATATATCATTTTTACATGCACCATCGCCCCTGGGGCCAGGACGTGGCAGATTATGTCGCCAACCTGAGACGCCTCGCGGGACCATGCGATTTTGGAGCTGCGTGGGGCAAATGCTGTGAGACTTTTTCATGCTGGGCATCAGCCACGAGGTCATTCTTTGAAAGCTGCTGGCTGCCGAAACCCTAGAGCTGAGCAGGGCCATCGCAATCGCCCAGGCATGAATGGCCATGGACGATAACACCAAACAGATATCTTCTCAACATCGAAGCTCACCGGCAAGTACTGTGCATAAAATGATGATGCTAGCAAGCTGAACTGCATATGGCAGGGTCTTTACGGCTGCAAGACCTGTGATGACTCAGAGTCCACCATCGGGAGCGAATGTGAATCCATTAGCACCGTGTTGGTGCTGCGGGGATAATCATCAGACCCATCAATGTCGATTCAAACACTACGTGTGCAAAGGCTGCACAACGATGGGGCACCTCCAGCGAATGTGCAAACGTGCTGCGACATACCACGTGGCAGAGGATGATCGATCCGGCGCGGATCACGCAGCACAGGCAACTCAACCCGAGGAAGAAGTGTATGGGGTATATACCTTCACCACCAAGTGCCCTCCTATAATGCTGAAAGTCAAATTAAATGGAGTTCCAGTATCCATGAAGTTGGACACGGGTGCGAGTCAGTCAAAAATGAGCCAGAAGGCTTTAAAGAAACTGTGGCCCAATAAAGCACAAAGGCCCAAACTGAGCCCGATTAATGCAAAGCTGCGTACCGACACCAAAGAGCTCATACCAGTCATTGGAAGTGCGGCAGTGAAGGTCTCAAATGATGGAGCTGTGTATGACCTATCAATGTGGATTGTTCCAGGCAATGGCCCAACGCTGTTCGGCAGAAGCTGGCTAGAAAAGATTAGATGGAATTGGAACGACATCAAAGCACCATCTTCAGTGGATGGCGCCTTGTGTGCTCAAGTACTGAGCAAGTTTCCCTCGCTATTCGAACCAGGCATGCAATAAGGGTGCAGCAGTTATAATGGGTGACTTTAATATGCACATAGATTGGGCTAACCAAGCTGGAAGCAATACAGTGGAGGAGGATTTCCTGGAGTGCATAAGGGACGGTTTTCTAGACCAATATGTCGAGGAAACAACTCGGGGGGAGGCCATCTTAGACTGGGTGTTGTGTAATGAGAGAGGATTAATTAGCAATCTCGTTGTGCGAGGCCCCTTGGGGAAGAGTGACCATAATATGGTGGAATTCTGCATTAGAATGGAGAATGAAACAGTTAATTCAAAGACCATGGTCCAGAACTTAAAGAAGGGTAACTTTGAAGGTATGAGGCGTGAATTGGCTAGGATAGATTGGCGAATGATACTTAGGGGGTTGACTGTGGATGGGCAATGGCAGACATTTAGAGACCGCATGGATGAACTACAACAATTGTACATTCCTGTCTGGCGTAAAATTAAAAAAGGGAAGGTGGCTCAACCGTGGCTATCTAAGGAAATCAGGGATAGTATTAAAGCCAAGGAAGTGGCATACAAATTGGCCAGAAATAACAGCGAACCCGGGGACTGGGAGAAATTTAGAACTCAGCAGAGGAGGACAAAGGGTTTGATTAGGGCAGGGAAAATGGAGTACGAGAAGAAGCTTGCAGGGAACATTAAGACGGATTGCAAAAGTTTCTATAGATATGTAAAGAGAAAAAGGTTAGTAAAAGCAAACGTAGGTCCCCTGCAGTCAGAATCAGGGGAAGTCATAACGGGGAACAAAGAAATGGCGGACCAATTGAACAAGTACTTTGGTTCGGTATTCACTAAGGAGGACACAAACAACCTGCCGGATATAAAAGGGGTCAGAGGGTCTAGTAAGGAGGAGGAACTGAGGGAAATCCTTAATAGTCGGCAAATTGTATTGGGGAAATTGATGGGATTGAAGGCCGATAAATCCCCAGGGCCTGATGGACAGCATTCCAGAGTACTTAAGGAGGTGGCCTTGGAAATAGCGGATGCATTGACAGTCATTTTCCAACATTCCATAGACTCTGGATCAGTTCCTATGGAGTGGAGGGTAGCCAATGTAACCCCACTTTTTAAAAAAGGAGGGAGAGAGAAAACAGGGAATTATAGACCGGTCAGCCTGACATCGGTAGTGGGTAAAATGATGGAATCAATTATTAAGGATGTCATAGCAGCGCATTTGGAAAGAGGTGACATGATAGGTCCAAGTCAGCATGGATTTGTGAAAGGGAAATCATGCTTGACAAATCTTCTGGAATTTTTTGAGGATGTTTCCAGTAGAGTGGACAAGGGAGAACCAGTTGATGTGGTATATTTGGACTTTCAGAAGGCTTTCGACAAGGTCCCACACAAGAGATTAATGTGCAAAGTTAAAGCACATGGGATTGGGGGTAGTGTGCTGACATGGATTGAGAACTGGTTGTCAGACATGAAGCAAAAAGTAGGAGTAAATGGGTACTTTTCAGAATGGCAGGCAGTGACTAGTGGGGTACCGCAAGGTTCTGTGCTGGGGCCCCAGATGTTTACACTGTACATTAATGATTAATACGAGGGGATTAAATGTAGTATCTCCAAATTTGCGGATGACACTAAGTTGGGTGGCAGTGTGAGCTGCGAGGAGGATGCTATGAGGCTGCAGAGTGACTTGGATAGGTTAGGTGAGTGGGCAAATGCATGGCAGATGAAGTATAATGTGGATAAATGTGAGGTTATCCACTTTGGTGGTAAAAACAGAGAGACAGACTATTATCTGAATGGTGACAGATTAGGAAAAGGGGAGGTGCAATGTGACCTGGGTGTCATGGTACATCAGTCATTGAAGGTTGGCATGCAGGTACAGCAGGCGGTTAAGAAAGCAAATGGCATGTTGGCCTTCATAGCGAGGGGATTTGAGTACAGGGGCAGGGATGTGTTGCTACAGTTGTACAGGACCTTGGTGAGGCCACACCTGGAGTATTGTGTACAGTTTTGGTCTCCTAACTTGAGGAAGGACATTCTTGCTATTGAGGGAGTGCTGCGAAGGTTCACCAGACTGATTCCCGGGATGGCGGGACTGACCTATCAAGAAAGACTGGATCAACTGGGCTTGTATTCACTGGAGTTCAGAAGAATGAGAGGGGACCTAATAGAAACGTTTAAAATTCTGATGGGTTTAGACAGGTTAGATTCAGGAAGAATGTTCCCAATGTTGGGGAAGTCCAGAACCAGGGGTCACAGTCTAAGGATAAGGGGTCGAAAGGACAAGGCAGCTCTCAGGGGAAACCCCGCAGGCGTTTGCGGACAGGCTGTGGGTGGTATACCACGCAGCCTGTGGGGAGCTCCTCGACCGGGCGAATCTTTCCACGGTACAGACTGGCCGCTGGCTGAGGATGCTGGTGGCAAACTGCTTGCTACGGCTCAAGGCCAGGGCAGAACTGTGGTTCGATTCCCGGGACCCCAACCTCACCGAGGAAGCAGTGGTCAGGCAACTGGCACTGGTCCAATGGAATGGAGGGTGGAAGGGTGGAGGAGGAGAAAACCTCCAAAGGTTGGGTAAATGAAGTAAAACCCAACTCGATTCCCAAAAGGGAATGGCACCAGGAGGGTGGCCGCTCATCTGATAAGGAGGGAGTGTGCTACAGGTGCGGGAAAGCTGGGCATTTTAAAAGGGTTTGCAGGAGCCCAGTAAAGAGATATGGGGGGAGAAGTCCTTCAGGAGCCACCCAGAGTGGGGGAAGTGGAGCGAGCTCCTCACCATCCCTTGACGAGATAGTAGCTGCAGTGAGGACAGCGCTGGAGGGGACTGGGAAGGTAGCCACGGCAACAGGCAGGGAAGCACCAGCAACCCTGCCAGTACAGAGGCCGTGACTAGCCCAGACCCAGCCTGCATACCTGTGCCCACTAGAATACGACCCCTGGGGATGACCCTGGGTCAAGATGGAGGTTGAGGGTGTATTGGTTACTTACCTTTTGGACACTGGTGCTTCCAGCACGATAGTCCATTCGGATGACCCCGCAACCTCATCTCTATCAAACGGGGTGCCGTATCAACTAGTTGGGTTCACAGGAAATGAGAAGGCTGTGTTTTTCTCAGTCCCGCTCGCAGTTCATTTAGGAGCACTCCAAACACAATGGAAGTGCGTCCTGATGAACTGGGAGCAGGTGGGAAAAGGGATCTTGGGGGCTGATTTCATCATTGCTCGCCAGATCCTAGTAGACTTGAGGAATCACTGTCTATGGAGCACAGTGGGCACGGGAGCAGAGGGAGAAGTCATGGTTATTGATAAGAAACAGGGAAAAGGGACACTGTGTACAATGAAGCCAAAAGTGGGTTACGATCTGGAGGTTCTGGTCGGTAACACCCCGGCCGAGTACCGGGCCTATGTGCAAGCAGATCTTGCAGCATTTGCCACCCATAAACACGATTGTGAGAGAGTCACAGGAGTGGAGGTTAGAATAAATGGGGGTCCCATGTCCCACCCGCAAAAGCAGTATGGCTTTCCCCGAGAGGCAGAAGCAGACTTGGAGACAGCTTTAAGCTCGCTTGTCGAGCAGGGTGTTTTGAGACCCATAGCCACCCATGTCAACTCCCCGCTTTGGCCGGTTAGGAAACCAGACAATTCTTGGAGGGCTACGATGGATTACATCCCACCTTGTGCTCCCACAGTAGCTGCGGTTGCGGATCTGATAGGGGAAATCCCTGCATCCGCAACCACGTTCACAGTGTTGGACATATTCAACGGGTTCTGGTCTATCCCTGTACGGAGGGAAGACCAGTACAAGTTTGCCTTCACCTTCCGGGAACAGCAGTATACATGGAGCTGCCTCCCACAGGGCTTTCATAATAGTCCCAGCATCTTTCACCAATGCATGACAAACTGCTTAAAAGGCTTCAGCCAACCACACCAGCTGGTCCAGTATGTGGACGACCTGTTGTTGTTCACAGACAGCAGTGAGGAACACGGTCCACTGCTGGCCGAACTGCTGGTCTTACTGAAGGAAGGGGTTTTTAAAGTTAACCCCAAGAAAGCCCAGATAGGTCTAGGAGAGGTAAAATTCCTGGGCCTGACGATAAGGGCAGGAGAAATGGCCACTGATGAGGCTAGAAGAAAGGCAGTGCAGGAACTCCCTGTCCCGAGGGATGTGTCGGAGGTAAGGTCTTTCCTGGGAATCACTGACTACTGTAGGGACTTCATCGAGGACTATGCAGCCACTGCCGCCCCTCTGCTCAGACTCCTACATAAGGGGGTCGAGTGGGAATGGGACGAGGGCTGTGAGGCAGCATTTGTCCGTCTTAAGAGAGACCTGCAGGTAGCACCAGCCCTAGGGGCAATTGATGCGGGGGGAGGAATTCTTCCTGGAGGTGGCAGCCAATGGTGACAGCTTCAGTGCAGTGTTGCTCCAGGGGCGAAACGGTCAGCTGAGACCAGTGGTGTACTCCTCCAGGGTCCTCACGGAGGTAGAAAAGGGATACTCCAATTGTGAGAGGCACTTGCTTGCCACCCACTGGGCAGTAAAGAGAGCTCAGATCTTTACCGGAATATTCCCCATTACACTCCTCACCCATCATACACCGACGCAGATGCTGTTGGACGGGAGGATTAAGGACGGGACAGTGAGCAGTGCTAGAATCACTCGCTGGACCCTCCTCCTCTCCCAAATGACTTTAAAGGTCAAGGGCCTCTGCGAGTTCAGGCTCGCAGCAAATCTAATCTATCCAGGGCAGCCGCATAGATGCTCTGTGGAGGGGGTATGGGACATCAACTTTGGATTTCGGGCAGGGATACATAGAAACATAGAAAATAGGTGCAGGAGCAGGCCATTCAGCCTTTCTAGCCTGCACCGCCATTCAATGAGTTCATGGCTGAACATGAAACTTCAGTACCCCCTTCCTGCTTTCTCGCCATAACCCTTGATCCCCCGAGTAGTAAGGACTTCATCTAACTCCCTTTTGAATATATTTAGTGAATTGGCCTCAACTACTTTCTGTGGTAGAGAATTCCACAGGTTCACCACTCTCTGGGTGAAGAAGTTTCTCCTCATCTCGGTCCTAAATGGCTTACCCCTTATCCTCAGACTGTGACCCCTGGTTCTGGACTTCCCCAACATTGGGAACATTCTTTCTGCATCTAACCTGTCTAAACCCGTCAGAATTTTAAACGTTTCTATGAGGTCCCCTCTCATTCTTCTGAACTCCAGTGAATACAAGCCCAGTTGATCCAATCTTTCTTGATAGGTCAGTCCCGCCATCCCGGGAATCAGTCTGGTGAACCTTCGCTGCACTCCCTCAATAGCAAGAATGTCCTTCCTCAAGTTAGGAGACCAAAACTGTACACAATACTCCAGGTGTGGCCTCACCAAGGTCCTGTACAACTGTAGCAACACCTCCCTGCCCCTGTATTCAAATCCCCTCGCTATGAAGGCCAACATGCCATTTGCTTTCTTAACCGCCTGCTGTACCTGCATGCTCACCTTCAATGACTGATGTACCATGACACCCAGGTCTCGTTGCACCTTCCCTTTTCCTAATCTGTCACCATTCAGATAATAGTCTGTCTCTCTGTTTTTACCACCAAAGTGGATAACCTCACATTTATCCACATTATACTTCATCTGCCATGCATTTGCCCACTCACCTAACCTATCCAAGTCACTCTGCAGCCTAATAGCATCCTCCTCGCAGCTCACACTGCCACCCAACTTAGTATCATCCCCACAGGCCGTGAGATCTATGTTGATGGCTCCAGTTCAGTGTCCGCGGGTACAAGACTCACGGGCTGTGGAGTTTGGGATCCCAAGGCAGGGATTGCCTTGGCTCTTAAACTCCCATGCACCCTGAGCGCCCAGCAGGCGGAACTCTCGGCGGTGATGTATGTGGTCACACACCCCGAGGAATTCCCTACCCTATACACGATTTGCTCGGACAGCATGTTCACTTGCAATTTGTGTACAGAGTATCTGGTGATTTGGTCACGCCGGGGGTACACCTCTGCGGATGGGAAGCCCCTTGTGACCAAACCCCTGCTAGAAAAGATCGTGGCTGTAGTGGGAGAAACCGGGGATGTATATATCCATAAGGTAAAGGCCTACTCCAAAACTGAGCCACGGGGGGAAGGTTACCAGCAGGCAGACCTGCTGGCAAGGGAAGGTGCTCGTACAGGTTGCCCATGGGACCCATATGAGGCAGGCAGGATAGCAGCAGCAAGAAGCAAGCCAGAGACAAAAGGGAGCGTAGGGGCGGCTGCGGCCCCGGACCTTAAAGTAGTCCATTTGCAGGATCCGGTCCTGAAGGCTGCCTTGGCTGCTATCAAAAAGGGGGAAAAGGCGGAGAGCCCATACAGTGCTGCAGATATTGCTGTGCGGGAAGGCATGTTGTTTAAAGGGGACAAATGGGTAGTGCCGCCACAACACCGGAGGGAATTCCTTCAGCTGGCCCATGAGGGTCCAGGTGCGGGACATCCCAGGCCGGAATCTACCTGGCAACGGGTAGAAAAGGCAGGGTGGTGGCCAGGCCTCCGGGAAGACGTCCGCGACTTCTGTGCGGGCTGTCTGGTTTGTGCTGCAAACAACCTGGACCCCCAGAAAAGGAAGGTGTCTATGGGACACATCAGGCGGGTAGAGGGACCGTGGCAGTCGACCACTACCGGCCGCCCAGGGAGGTTATAAATACTGCCTCGTCCTGGTGGATGTGTTTTCCAAGTGGGTGGAAGCCTTCCCTTGCCGAACAGCTACCGCGGTGGGGACTGCAAAAATCCTGGTGAGGGAGGTGTTCTCTCGGTGGGGTCTACCTCAAATCGTGTCGTCCGACCGGGGAAGCCACTTCACCGGCCAGGTGATGCAGGCCACCCTAAAGGTGCTGGGGATAAGAGCCAAATGGCATGTCGCCTACAACCCTCAGTCCTCAGGCCCCGTAGAACGCCTGAACCGGACCCTAAAGGAAAGGCTGCGCAAAGAGACGGGAGACTCACCGAACAAGTGGGTGGAGGTCTTACCGTTGGTCCTCATGGGAATCCGGGCCAGTCAGTCAAAGAGCACAGGGTACTCACCCCATGAGCTGATGACGGGCTGGATCATGAGAACCCCAGTGCATGTGTTGGCGCCGGTTCTCACCGCAGCTTCGAGAGGTGAACTGGGACCGCTTCATCAGGAATCTGTTTGAACAGCTTCAACAGATTCACTGGCAGGCGGCCAACACCATGGGTAAACAGCACCGTGCCAATCGGCTGCTGCTGGAACCCCGCAGTCACCATGATTGGGAGGTGGGCGACCAGGTGATGGTGAGAAGCTTCGCCCAGGTCGGGGTATTTGAACCACTGTATATGGGACCATATAGCATAGTCGACAAGGCTAGCCCTATGGTCTATGCGGTTCGATTGCCTCGTCGGGTGAAGTGGTATCACATTAACCAGTGTAAATTGTTTGAAAAAACAGAGGGGACGAGCAAGGGAAGGGAATCAGGCACTGGGGGAAGAACAGGCCCCGGTGGATTTGGAGGCTCCGGAGGAGGCAGCGGGCCCCGAAGCTCTACAGCCGGGGATGGTTCACTGCTCCAGTAAGGCTATCGCACCACTGGTTAGAGGTTCCTAGCCCACTAACAGAAGTAGGGAGAAAGGCTCTTCCATTAGCAAGGTCCAAGGGGAAGCTGAACCTCCCATGGTGGATCAGCTGGGGCAGCCCAAGAGGTGGAGGAGATAGCACTGCAGTCCATAACGTGGGACTCTGCACCGACAGTAGGGAGGAGTGACAGAGTGCCACAGCCCAGGGCGCCGTGGTCCCCTGTTTACTTAGCTCCCCGCCCCAGACCGAGAAGGCGAAAGACAACAGGGAGGGTGCTCTGTTGCGCAAGCAAGGGTCTCCCACCAATTATCCGGGGCTTGGGACGGCCTTGGAGGGCAGCACAAGACTCATTAAGAGGGACTATACGAGCCCCTCAGCGGAGGGCATCCTGGTCCCCAGGGTACGGTCAGCCGAGTGGTCGACGACGCCTGTACAGTGACAGGATGTAGCCTGGTCACCCGGGGACGGGTGGCAGTGTATATATTTTCCCTTCCTGTTTTGTTACTTTGTGTTGTGTGCAGATGTGTTTAGGTAAGGCAGTGATGGTTGGGTACAGCATTTTATGTTCGGAACATGTTAAGTGGGCCGAGCCTGGAGAGGTCTCTCAAGGCAAGGCCATGTTCTTCTTGCCTTTCAGATGTCAACACCTCCCTACTGGATGTTAGTGATGCTGGTATCGCTAAGGATCTGCACCGGGCACCGAGGGGGCACCGAGGACTCCCTGGTTTTCGGATGTTCCGGGGGCAGAGCGCCGACAGTGACCACAGGAGAAGGGACTCCGGCGGCGGATGGCCGGGTCATCTACTCCCACGAGGGGAGATGGCCTGGGTGGTTGGGATCGAACTCCACCAAGTACTCCAACCATAAGGACTTTACTACGGAGAGGCCTCCATCCCCTGCCTGGAGATCACTGTGGCCAACTCCAGAGTGAGAGTGACAGAAGGCAGGAAGGTATGCCTAACTTGCCAAGGGGACATACCTCTGGGACAGTGGTGGTGGCCCAGAAAGCTCAAGAGGGACGTGGGAGACCGACACTCGGACTGGGAACGTCTGGATAATGATACCTACCGAACCATTATGGGGTCATCTGGTGGGGTCACGGTGTGTTGGGAGAAATGGTGGGCGTACGACCAAGGAATTTATTTGTGTATGTGGGGATCCACTCGCGTGTGTTCAGAGAGGGTCTCCATTGCTTTTTATAGGTGGTGGCAGGATGTCGGGGATGGGGTGGTATGGGATCGCAGCGGGGAGGCGTGTGTGACCCCTAATCCCTGGGTACCAGTAAACGCCACCGAACTTGTAGTTCGGGAAAGAAAACCCCCACCCACAGCCAAGGCCACGGTCCCACATGGGTGCCCGACAACAACCAGGGGGCCGGGGAATGGTTTAATGTTGGTCCCTACCGAGAAACTACTTTATCAGGGGGTACACTACGCGGTGGCATCAGTGGTGCTAAATCTGACAGAAGTCCGCCTACCTACGTGGTGTCCCCAGGAAACCGAGCTGTTATACCAGGCTCTGCTGCGGGAGATGTTCCGGAAGTTCTATTTACTGGACTTCGGGATGTCAAAGTGACAGACTTGTATAAACAGTGGGATAGGGCCGAACCGGGCAGGCAGAGGCGTGGCACTTTAAATGACATTTTCACGGGGTTTAACACCGGGGCGTCCGCCATAAACAGTTTGGATAACATGCAGCTGGCCCTCCAGATAAATGAGTTAAAGAACCAGCTGCGCAAAATCCTGGGGGCCGAGAATACCGTAGTGGGATCCGCGCTCCACAAAGAGGTGGCAATGACAGTTCACTTAAAGGAGATTATCTCTCAATTGGAGGCACAGGCCAGGGCTGTAAACGCCTTGATTCGGGAGGATAGAAACGCCTCCGATCAAGCCGCCCAAAAATGAGGTGTGTGTGCTCTATGGGGCCTGGTTGCTAGGAGAGGGACGGAGTAACCTTGAGGATCTGAGACAGGGACAGGTCCCCTCCTAGATCAGCAACCAGCACTTAGAAGCACTGCACCCTTATGATAATGTTTTGAGTCCTTGCCAACTTCGTGTAGCGTTGGAAGCCTACCCGGTACCGGTGGACTGTGGAAAGTCAAACCATACCATCATGGGTGTGGTGGTCAGGATGCCCGTGATGGGGGCGTCCCCACGACCAGCATCCCTGTACAGAGTGGAGAATGTGGGAGTCATTCGTGGAGGTGTGCATGTTCGATTCCAAGAGGTCCCACCTTATGTCACAATGTGGGAGCATACTGTGACAGGTACAGACCTCTCGGGTTGTCGGAGCAGGTTAACACAGGTAATCCTGTGCCCCCAGCACTTGAACGCTTTGCAAAGCCACAATGCGGGTTCAGCACTGCTGGGCAGAGCCTATCAATTGCACAATGGAGGTAATGGCCCCTAACCACATGCCTCCACAGGTAGCATATGTAGGCGGTGGGGCATATTGTGTCACCACAAGTGCCCAACGGTATGAACACGGACCGGGAAGGTGGTGTCCTATACCGTACAGCAGCTTTTGCTTTAAACCCAGGGCAGAGGTTCAAGTGGCACACACCAGAATCACACCCATCCCTGAATCTTCCACGATTCACCTCACGGTACAAAACAACCTCAGCCATCTACAACAATATGTCGCCCATTTTGGCTATCCCATTGCCCCACTACCTGAGAAACTTACAGCCCTCCTCCAGGCAGTATATTTGACTCAAAAACATTTTTACACCATGGAGCAGAAAACTGAAATTCTAGCAGGGGAGATTGCCCAGATTAAACCCCCAGCTTGGTGGGATTTGGGGATATGGGCAGACATACCTGCATGGATCCGGGTGGGATTGCATGCCTTAGTAATCGGCCAACTCCTGATTGTAGCATATCTGCTAGTTACAAGCTGTAAGCTCAGGAGAAAAAGAAAAAGAAAGCAGTTCCTCAGGCTACTACACAGACAGGAGAGCCGTTGCTAAACACTCAAGACGTGTAAACAAAGCTTGACCGCGACACTTAGGCGGTTTTGTTATTCCCAGGGATGACTGCGTTTTCATACATGGCCCCTGGGGAGTTTGCAGGGCAGGTTTCTTTGTTTTATGGTTAAGATTGAAATGAGACTCAATGTACAATTGCTGCTGTAACCTTAAGTACATATATGTATATTGCTGTCGTATATTGAAACCTGTTGGATTCTGTGTTTTGTACCGTGTTAAAATGAATTACGATATATATCGACGGGATCAGTTTAGAGTTAAACTGGGGAAAGTTGGGCAATTTGGGAGACCTAGGGTTTTCTCACCACCCTGAACTTTGACACACTCGAGTGGTGTGTGTCAGACGGGGGATTATGTAGGGGAGGACGAAAACCCCCTCATTTTACCCAGAAGGAAAAGGGCTGTGGGATCAGTCTGTGCTGTGTATTGAAACCGAGATGGTTTGACCTTGGCAGAGCAGTGATTGGACGGGGGAGGACACCGAGGGCCAATGGTGGGACAGAGTCAGCCCGAAGCATGGGGCTTTCAAGCCAATGGGAGAGCACTTGCTCGAAAACTGTGGGACTGACTCACAGCCATTATCGGACTATTGTCTTCCCCATGTTTACACTATGGAAGGAAATTATGCAGACCTTCAGAAAACTAGGGAACCCAAAACAAACCAAGGGTCTACACAATGGCTACAGGAGGCCAACCCAATTAACACCTACTCAAACCTTGAGTAGGTTAGAAAAACTGAATTGGAGGAAAACTATGCAGACCTTCAGAAACCAGAGAACCCAAAACAATCCAAGGGCCTACACAATGGCTACAGGAGGCCAATGCAATCAACACCCACTCAAATCTTGAGTAGGTTAACATCAGTGGAAAAACCCCGCAATAATCTAAAACTGCTGCATTTTTCAAAATCACAAAGCCCACCAATGGGAAGAATCGATTTCAGCAGGAGAGGCGGACTGGATAATTTGGCTATAAAAAGGGGTTTCTGACGTAGTGTGGGTGGTTCCCTGCCCTCGTCATCCAACAACCAGCTAGCCTCTTGACACTGAAGGAAAACCAGTGTCCGAAGACACCGAAGATAGAAGAAACAAACCACCAGACTGCAGAAGGTGCAGTAGTGAGTATAGCCTCTGGTCCCCGGAACTCCCAACTCAGTTAGGCCAGGAAAGGTGGGAGGTTGGGCATTGTATTGCTAAACTTGTGTAAAGATTTTTGTTGTGCCCGTTTAGTGGGATTTAGGGGGATTGTTTTGTTGGTGTATTGCTGTTTGTTGAGATACACCTTGTCAAATAAATTGGAAGCCTGAGTTCCTCTTGGAATCACCTTGTCTCAGTTCTATTGTATTACATCTCCTGATTGTGAGTCTTATGTCAGAACAGTGTAAGGGAAGCTAGGAGCACCTTGAAAACGCTCAACTGTGTGTCACAGGCTAGGGAAGAAAGGGTTAGGAGTGTTTGACACTCACAGGTGCCCCACAGGCTAGGCATAAGCTGTGGGGACGCTCAAGTCTCAAAAACCTCCTTCATAAGCTGTGGACACAGTCTCTCCAGGGGTGCTCTTGCAGCACTTAGGGTACCTCACAGGCCAGGCATAAGCTGTGAGGGCAGAAGCCCAGAAAGAGGCACCCAAGGCACAACAACACTCCCTGAGAACCCCTTACAGAACATGGTGACCGCGGCAGGACATAAGCAAACAGGAGATGTTATCATAACAGATGAGGTGATGAGAGGAAACTGAAATGGAGGAGAGAATTGTCTCATACATTTTTGGCAAGGTGAACCTCCCCAAAGCTTGGGTGCAAGCCCTCACACGGGCAGAGCGCCTAGTGGATGCTGCTGCTCAGTGGACAGCAGGGAAGGACCACAACCACAAGGTGGAAAAGGCCATCTGGCTTAGCTGCCTCACCCGCCAAGTCTGAAAGCTCGACCAGCGGGTGAAGGACTTGGAACAGAGTCTTCAGAAATCAGAGGAGCTCTCTGCTATCCGGGCTGCGGTTGGGGACAACCTGCTGGCCAAATAAGCTGTGGAGCAGTAAGGGAAGAGGCAGTTGGAGGAGACCTTCCGAAATAGCCAGGACTATCTTCAGTGTCAGGTCACTGAGGCCAAGGGTAGTGAGGGGTCCCTCCGGGAACAGAACTCTTGGTACACCCAGAAAATTTGGGAACTAGAGAATAAATTAAAAGACGTACAGGCAGCCTATAAAGTGGCCAGTAACAGTGAGTTTGCAGATCACGGTCCCTGCCAGGAGAGGATTAAAACTCTCACCCACGCTCTATCCCAGGCAAAGGGGATGGTCGCCCTGATAGGACCTGGAGTGTCCACAGGGGACAAAGGAGAGTATTGGGGGGTAGAGGAGAATCCAAAGGCAAGAGACGCCCGACCACCTCCTGAGGCACCGGTGGTTTGTCCGGTGGGGTACCAGGAGGAGCGGGGCGTGCAGGTAGTAGCATTCCCAGGGCTGGGGGCAGGACCAATGTGTCCCGCTCGGCAGCAAGGATGTGAGGCTCCCGCCGAGGGTCAGTTAAGGGCTTGTTAAGGGGTCAGTTGGGGAATTAAGGGTTACGGGGAGCGGGCGGGTAAGTAGAGCTGAGTCCACGGCCAGATCAGCCATGATCTTGTTGAATGGCGGAGCAGGCTCGAGGGGCTAGATGGCCTACTCCTGTTCCTAATTCTTATGTTCTTATGTTCTTATGGATCAGGCGACCAGGCACTGTCTGCTGCACTGGGTATGGTGGGACAGCCGGAGGTCGAGGAACCAGTGCAGAATGATCCTGAACCAGGGCGGATGTGCCTGGTCAGGCAGCGCAAGTACGGTCCTCCACAGGGAGGTGGCCAAGGTCAGGGAGCACTGGAGAGCGACTTTATTATTCCCCATGAAGTTCAATCACTCAGGGCCATGGTGGCCCATTTGGCCAAAATCACTCGCAGCGGGAACCCATCTATCCACTTCATGGATGTGATGCAGGCAGGGGAAATTAATGGGTGCGACGAGGAAGAGACAGCCATGCTGCTGCTCTTCTCTCTGGACAGCAAATTGTACCAGGCCCTACCGGCAGAATGCCGGAGGGGGCAGCGCACATTTACTGAGGTCCAGAGGGCCGTCCTTGAGGCTATGGGCTTCGATGACGGCAGTCCTTTCGAACGGGTCGAAAGGACAAGGCAGCTCTCAGGGGAAACCCTGCAGGCGTTTGCGGACAGGCTGTGGGTGGTATACCACGCAGCCTGTGGGGAGCTCCTCGACTGGGTGAATCTTTCCGCGGTACAGACTGGCCGCTGGCTGAGGATGCTGGTGGCAAACTGCTTGCCCCGGCTCAAGGCCAGGGCAGAACTCAATTCCCGGGAACACAACCTCACTGAGGAAGCAGTGGTCAGGCAACTCGCACTGGTCCAACGGAATGGAGGGTGGAAGGGTGGAGGAGGAGAAAACCTCCAAAGGTCGGGTAAATGAAGTAAAACCCAACTCGATTCCCAAAAGGGAATGGCACCAGGAGGGTGGCCGCTCGTCTGATAAGGAGGGAGTGTGCTACGGGTGCGGGAAAGCTGGGCATTTTAAAAGGGATTGCAGGAGCCCAGTAAAGAGATATGGGGGGCGAAGTCCTTCAGGAGCCACCCAGAGTGGGGGAAGTGGAGCGAGCTCCTCACCATCCCTTGACCAGATAGTAGCTGCAGTGAGGACAGCGCTGGAGGGGACTGGGAAGGTAGCCACGGCAACAGGCAGGGAAGAACCAGCAACCCTGCCAGTACAGAGGCCGTGACTAGCCAGACCCAGCCTGCATACCTGGGCCCACTAAAATACGACACCTGGGGACGACCCTGGGTCAAGATGGAGGTTCAGGGTATATTGGGTACTTACCTTTTGGACACGATAGTCCATTCGGAGGACCCCGCAACCTCACCTCTATCAAACGGGGTGCCGTATCAACTAGTTGGGTTCACAGGAAATGAGAAGGCTGTGTTTTTCTCAGTCCCGCTCGTAGTTCATTTAGGAGCACTCCAAACACAATGGAAGTGCGTCCTGATGAACTGGGAGCAGGTGGGAAAAGGGATCTTGGGGGCTGATTTCATCATCGCTCGCCAGATCCTAGTAGACTTGAGGAATCACTGTCTATGGGGCACAGTGGGCACGGGAGCAGAGGGAGAAGTCATGGTTATTAGTAAGAAACAGGGAAAAGGGACTCTGTGTACAATGAAGCCAAAAGTGGGTTACGACCTGGAGGTTCTGGTCGGTAACACCCCGGCCGAGTACCGGGCCTATGTGCAAACAAATCTTGCAGCATTTGCCACCCATAAACACGATTGTGGGAGAGTCACAGGAGTGGAGGTTAGAATAAATGGGGATACAGACCTTCAGAAAACTAGGGAACTGTAAGAGGTTTTCTCAGGGAGTATTGTTGTGCCTTGGGTGTCTCTCTCTGGGCTTCTGTCCTCACAGCTTATGCCTGGCCTGTGAGGTACCCTGAGTGCTGCATGAGCACCCCTGGAGAGACTGTGTCCACAGCTTATGAAGGGGGTTTTGAGACTCGTGCGTCCCCACAGCTTATGCCTAGCCTGTGAGGCACCTGTGAGTGTCAAACACTCCTAACCCCTTCTTCCCTAGCCTGTGACACACAGTTGAGCGTTTTTGAGGCGCTCTTCGCTTCCCTTGCAATGTTCTGACATAAGACTCATGATCAGGAGATGTATTACAATAGAACTGAGACAAGGTGATTCCAAGAGGAACTTAGGCTTCCAATTTATTTGACAAGGTGTATCTCAACAAACAGCAATACACCAACAAAACAATCCCCCTAAATCCCACGAAACGGACACAACGAAAATCTTTACACAAGTTTAGCAGTACAATGCCCAACCTCCCACCTTTCCTGGCCTAACTGAGTTGGGAGTTCTGGGGACCAGAGGTTATACTCACTACTGTGCCTTCTGCAGTCTGGTGGTTTGTTTCTTCTATCTTCGGTGTCTTCGGACACTGGTTTTCCTTCAGTGTCAAGAGTCTTGCTGGTTGTTGGATGATGAGGGCAGGGAACCACCCACACTACGTCAGAAACCCCTTTTTATAGCCAGATTATCCAGTCCGTCTCTCCTGCTGAAATCGATTCTTCCCATTGGTGGGCTTTGTGATTTTGAAAAATGCAGCAGTTTTAGATTATTGCGGGTTTTTTCCACTGATGTTAACCTATTCAAGGTTTGAATGGGTGTTGATTGCATTGGCCTCCTGTAGCCATTGTGTAGGCCCTTGGGTTGTTTTGGGTTCCCTGGTTTCTGAAGGTCTGCATAATTTTCCTTCAATTTAGTTTTTCTAACCTACTCAAGGTTTGAGTAGGTGTTAGTTGGGTTGGCCTCCTGTAGCCATTGTGTAGGTCCTTGGTTTGTTTTGGGTTCCCTAGTTTTCTGAAGGTCTGCATAATTTCCTTCCATAGTGTAAACATGGGGAAGACAATAGTCCGATAATGGCTGTGAGTCAGTCCCACAGTTTTCGAGCAAGTGCTCTCCCATTGGCTTGAAAGCCCCATGCTTCGGGCTGACTCTGTCCCACCATTGGCCCTCCGGTGTCCTTCCCCGTCCAATCACTGCTCTGCCAAGGTCAAACTGTTATCGGTTTCAATTCACAGCACAGACTGATCCCACAGCCCTTTTCCTTCTGGGTAAAATGAGGGGGTTTTCGTCCTCCCCTACATAATCCCCCATCTGACACAGTCAGACACCACTCGAGTGTGTCAAAGTTCAGGGTGCTGAGAAAACCCTAGGTCTCCCAAATTGCCCAACTTTCCCCAGTTTAACTCTAAACTGATCCCGTCGATATATATCGTAATTCATTTTAACACGGTACAAAACACAGAATCCAACAGGTTTCAATATACGACAGCAATATACATATATATACTTAAGGTTACAGCAGCAAGTGTACATTGAGTCTCATTTCAGTCTTAACCATAAAACAAAGAAACCTGCCCTGCAAACTCCCCAGGGGCCATGTATGAAAACGCAGTCATCCCTGGGAATAACAAAACCGCCTAAGTGTCGCGGTCAAGCTTTGTTTACACGTCTTGAGTGTTTAGCAACGGCTCTCCTGTCTGTGTAGTAGCCTGAGGAACTGCTTTCTTTTTCTTTTTCTCCTGAGCTTACAGCTTGTAACTAGCAGATATGCTACAATCAGGAGTTGGCCGATTACTAAGCCATGCGATCCCACCCGGATCCACGCAGGTATGTCTGCCCTTTTCACCAAATCCCACCATGCTGGGGATTTAATCTGGACAATCTCCCCTGCTAGAATTTCAGTTTTCTGCTCCATGGTGTAAAAATGTTTTTGAGACAAATCCACTGCCTGGAGGAGGGCTGTAAGTTTCTCAGGTAGTGGGGCAATGGGATAGCCAAAATGGGCGACATATTGTTGTAGATGGCTGAGGTTGTTTTGTACCATGAGGTGAATCGTGGAAGGTTCAGGGATGTGTGTGATTCTGGTGTGTGCCACTTGAACCTCTGCCCTGGTTTTAAAGCAAAAGCTGCTGTACGGTATTGGACACCACCTTCCCGGTCTGTGTTCATACCATTGGGCACTTGTAGTGACACAATATGTGCCACCGCCTACATATGCTACCTGTGGAGGCATGTGGTTAGGGGCCATTACCTCCATTGTGCAATTGATAGGCTCTGCCCCAGCAGTGCTGAACCCGCATTGTGGCCTTGCAAAAGCGTTCAAGTGCTGGGGGCACAGGATTACCTGTGTTAACCTGCTCCGACAACCCGAGAAGTCTGTACCTGTCACAGTATGCTCCCACATTGTGACATAAGGTGGGACCTCTTGGAATCGAACATGCACCCCTCCACGAATGACTCCCACATTCTCCACTCAGTACAGGGGTGCTGGTCGTGGGGACGCCCCCATCACAGCCATCCTGACCACCACCTATAGAAAGCAATGGAGACCCCCTCTGAACACACGCGAGTGGATCCCCACATACACAAATAAATTCCTTGGTCGTACGCCCACCATTTCTACCAGCACACCGTTACCCCGCCAGATGACCCCATGATGGTTCGGTAGGTATCATTATCCAGACGTTCCCAGTCCAAGTGTCGGTCTCCCACGTCCCTCTTGAGCTTTCTGAGCCACCACCACTGTCCCAGAGGTATGTCCCCTTGGCAAGTTAGGCATACCTTCCTGCCTTCTGTCACTCTCACTCTGGAAGTGGCCACAGTGATCTCCGGGCAGGGGATGGAGGCCTCTCCGTAGGTAAAGTCCTTATGGTTGGAGTACTTGGTGGAGTTCGATCCCAACCACCTAGGCCATCTCCCCTCGTGGGAGTAGGTGACCCGGCCATCCGCTGCCGGAGTCCCTTCTCCTGTGGTCACTGTCGGCGCTCTGCCCCCGGAGCATCCGAAAACCAGGGAGTCCTCGGTGTCCCCTCGGTGCCCGGTGCAGATCCTTAGCGATACCAGCATCACTAACGTCCAGTAGGGAGGTGTTGACATCTGAAAGGCAAGAAGAACATGGCCTTGCCTTGAGAGACCTCTCCAGGCTCGGCCCACTTAACATGTTCCGAACATAAAATGCTGTACCCAGCCGTCACTGCCTTACCTAAACACATCTGCACACAACACAAAGTAACAAAACAGGAAGGGTAAATATATACACCGCCACCCGTCCCCGGGTGGCCAGGCTACATCCTGTCACTGTACAGGCGTCGTTGACCACTCGGCTGATCGTACCCTGGGGACCAGGATGCCCTCCGCTGAGGGGCACGTATATTCTCCCTTAATGAGTCTTGGGCTGCCCTCCAAGGCCGTCCCGAGCCCCGGATAATCGGTGGGAGACCCTTGCTAGCGCAACAGAGCACCCTCCCTGTTGTCATTCGCCTTCTCGGTCTGGGGCGGGGAGCTAAGTAAACAGGGGATCACGGCGCCCTGGTCTGTGGCACTCTATCACTCCTCCTTACTGTCGGTGCAGAGTCCCACGTTATGGACTGCAATGCTATCTCCTCCACCTCTAGGGCTGCCCCAGCTGATCCACCATGGGATCTTGGACCTTGCTAATGGTAGAGCCTTTCTCCCTACTTCTGTTAGTGGGCTGGGAACCTCTACCCAGTGGTGGGATAGCCTTACAGGAGCAGTGAACCAGCCCTGGCTGTAGAGCTTCGGGGCCCGCTGCCTCCTCCGGAGCCTCCATATCCACCTGTTCTTCCCCCAGTGTCTGATTCCCTTCCCTTGCTCGTCCCCTCTGTTTTTTACCTCTTTTGGGGTCAAACAATTTACACTGATTAATGTGATACCACTTCACCCGGCGAGGCAATTGAACCGCATAGACCATAGGGCTAGCCTTGTTGACTATGCTGTATGATCCCATATACAGTGGTTCAAATACCCCGACCCGGGCGAAGCTGCTCACCATCACCTGGTCGCCCACCTCCCAATCATGGTTACTGCGGGGTTCCAGCAGCAGCCGATTGGCACGGTGCTGTTTACCCATGTTGATGGCCGCCTGCCAGTGAATCTGTTGAAGCTGTTCAAACAGATTCCTGACGAAGCGATCCCGGTTCACCTCTCGAAGCTGCCCTTCGGTGAGAACCGGCGCCAACACATGTACTGGGGTTCTCATGATCCGGCCCGTCATCAGCTCATGGGGTGAGTACCCTGTGCTCTTTGACTGACTGGCCCGGATTCCCATGAGGACCAACGGTAAGACCTCCACCCACTTGTTCGGTAAGTCTCCCATCTCCTTGTGTCCTTTAGGGTCCGGTTCAGGCATTCTACGGGGCCTGAGGATTGAGGGTTGTAGGCGACATGCCATTTGGCTCTTATCCCCAGCACCTTTAGGGTGGCCTGCATCACCTGGCCGGTGAAGTGGCTCCCCCGGTCGGACGACACGATTTGAGGTAGACCCCACCGAGAGAACACCTCCCTCACCAGGATTTTTGCAGTCCCACCGCGGTAGCAGTTCGGCAAGGGAAGGCTTCCACCCACTTGGAAAACACATCCACCAGGACGAGGCAGTATTTATAACCTCCCTGGGCGGCCGGTAGGGGTCCGATATAGTCGATCTGGATCGACTGCCATGGTCCCTCTACCCGCCTGGCGTGTCCCTTGGACACCTTCCTTTTCTGGGGGTCCGGGTAACCGGACAGCCCGCACAGAAGTCGCGGACGTCTTCCCGGAGGCCTGGCCACCACCCTGCCTTTTCTACCCGTTGCCAGGTAGATTCCGGCCCAGGGTGTCCCGCACCTGGACCCTCATGGGCCAGCTGAAGGAATTCCCTCCGGTGTTGTGGCGGCACTACCCATTTGTCCCCTTTAAACAACATGCCTTCCCACACAGCAATATCTGCAGCACTGTATGGGCTCTCTGCCTTTTCCTCCTTTTTGATAGCAGCCAAGGCCGCCTTCAGGATCAAATCCTGCATCTGGACTACTTTAAGGTCCGGAGCCGCAGCCGCCCCTACGCTCGCTGGTGTCCCTGGCTTGCTTCTTGCTGCTGCTATCCTGTTTGCCTCGTATGGGTCCCCACTGCGAGTGAGTTTGGCCAAATGGGCCACCATGGCCCTGAGTGATTGAACTCCATGGGGAATAATAAAGTCGCTCTCCAGCGCTCCCCGACCTTGGCCACCTGTCTGTGGAGGACCGTACTTGCGCTGCCTGACCGGGCACATCCGCCCTTGTTCAGGATCTTTCTGCGCTGGTCCCTCTACCTCCGTTTGTCCCACCATACCCGGTGCAGCAGACAGTGCCTGGTCGCCTGATCCAGCCTTTAACTAACCCTCGGCTGGAGCCTCACATCCCTGCTGCCAAGCGGGACACATTGGTCCTGCCCCCAGCCCTGGGTATGCTACTAACTGCGTGCCCCGCTCCTCCTGGTACCCCACCGGACAAACCACCGGTGCCTCAGGAGGTGGTCGGGCGTCTCTTGCCTTTGGATTCTTCTCTACCCGCCAATACTCTCCTTTGTCCCCTGATGACCCTCCAGGTCCTATCAGGGCGACCATCCCCTTTGCCTGGGATAGCGCGTGGGTGAGAGTTTTAATCCTCTCCTGGCAGGGACCGTGATCTGCAAACTCACTGCTACTGGTCACTTTATAGGCTGCCTGTACATCTTTTAATTTATTCTCTAGTTCCCAAATTTTCTGGGTGTACTGAGAGTTCTGTTCCCGGAGGGACCCCTCACTACCCTTGGCCTCAGTGACCTGACACTGAAGATAGTCCTGGCTATTTCGGAAAGTCTCCTCCAACTGCCTCTTCCCTTGCTGCTCCACAGCTTATTTGGCCAGCAGGTTGTCCCCAACCGCAGCCCGGATAGCAGAGAGCTCCTCTGATTTCTGAAGACTCTGTTCCAAGTCCTTCACCCGCTGGTCGAGCTTTCAGACTTGGCGGGTGAGGCAGCTAAGCCAGATGGCCTTTTCCACCTTGTGGTTGTGGTCCTTCCCTGCTGTCCACTGAGCAGCAGCATCCACTGGGCGCTCTGCCCGTGTGAGGGCTTGCACCCAAGCTTTGGGGAGGTCCACCTTGCCAAAAATGTATGAGGAAATTTTCTCCTCCATTTTAGTTTCCTCTCTTATCACCTCATCTGTTATATTAACATCTCCTGTTTGCTTATGTTCTGCCATGGTCACCATGTTCTGTAAGGCGTTTTCTCAGGGAGTGTTGTTGTGCCTTGGGTGTCTCTCTCTGGGCTTCTGTCCTCACAGCTGATGCCTGGCCTGTGAGGTACCCTGAGTGCTGCAAGAGCACCCCTAGAGAGACTGTGTCCACAGCTTATGAAGGGGGTTTTGAGACTCGTGCGTCCCCACAGCTTATGCCTAGCCTGTGAGGCACCTGTGAGTGTCAAACACTCCTAACCCCTTCTTCCCTAGCCTGTGACACACAGTTGAGCGTTTTCGAGGTGCTCCTAGCTTCCCTTACAATGTTCTGACATAAGACTCACGATCAGGAGATGTAATACAATAGAACTGAGACAAGGTGATTCCAAGAGGAATTTAGGCTTCTAATTTATTTGACAAGGTTTATCTCAACAAACAGCAATACACCAACAAAACAATCCCCCTAAATCTCACTAAACGGACACAACGAAAATCTTTACACAAGTTTAGCAGTACAAGGCCAACCCAATTAACACCTACTCAACCTTGTGTAGGTTAGAAAAATTGAATTGGAGGAAAATTATGCAGACCTTCAGAAACCAGGGAACCCAAAACAATCCAAGGGCCTACACAATGGCTACAGGAGGCCAACGCAATCAACACCCACTCCAATCTTGAATAGGTTAACATCAGTGGAAAAACCCCGCAATAATCTAAAACTGCTGCATTTTTCAAAATCACAAAGCCCACCAATGGGAAGAATCGATTTCAGCAGGAGAGACAGACTGGATAATCTGGCTATAAAAAGGGGTTTCTGACGTAGTGTGGGTGGATCCCTGCCCTCGTGATCCAACAACCAGTCAGCCTCTTGACACTGAAGGAAAACCAGTGTCCGAAGACACCGAAGATAGAAGAAACAAATCACCAGACTGCAGAAGGCGCAGTGTTGAGTATAACCTCTGGTCCCCGGAACTCCCAACTCAGTTAGGCCAGGAAAGGTGGGAGGTTGGGCATTGTACTGCTAAACTTGTGTAAAGATTTTCGTTGTGTCCATTTAGTGGGATTTAGGGGGATTGTTTTGTTGGTGTATTGCTATTTGTTGAAATAAACCTTGTCAAATAAATTGGAAGCCTAAGTTCCTCTTGAATCACCTTGTCTCAGTTCTATTGTATTACATCTCCTGATCGTGAGTCTTATGTCAGAACAGTGTAAGGGAAGCTAGGAGCGCCTCGAAAATGCTCAACTGTGTGTCACAGGCTAGGGAAGAAGGAGTTAGGAGTGTTTGACACTCACAGGTGCCTCACAGGCTAGGCATAAGCTGTGGGGACGCACGAGTCTCAAAACCCCCTTCATAAGCTGTGGACACAGTCTCTTCAGGGGTGCTCTTGCAGCACTCAGGGTACCTCACAGGCCAGGCATAAGCTGTGAGGGCAGAAGCCCAGAGAGAGACACCCAAGGCACAACAACACTCCCTGAGAACCCCTTACAAGGTCATAAGTGCCCTGCTGATGGTGATGGCTTGCTTCAGGGTGACTGTAGGTTCAGTGGATAGCAGCCTGTGAAAGAGACCCTAATGGCCAATCCCCATAACAAAAACGTCTCGCAGCGCCTCGTCAAGGTATGTGCCAAAATCACACGGCGCCGCTAGTCTCCTGAGGTCCGCAGCATATTTGGTGAAATCCTGGACCTCAGGTCTGCAGTGGTGGTAGAATTTGTGCCAGGCCGTGAGGATGCTCTCCTTTGGTTTCAGTTGGTCAGAATGAGTGCGATCAGCTCCTCATATGACTTGTCCCTGGCACTCTCAGGTGCCAGCAAATCCCTGACGAGACAGTAAACCTCATCGCCACAACTGGAAAGCAATATCGCCTTACGCTTCTCTCTCAGTGCGTCTGTGTTCCCCGTCAGGTCGTTTGCTGTGAAGTAGTACTTGAGCCTTTCCGTAAAGGTCTCCCAATCATTGCCCACCGTAAAATCCTTTAACAGGCCCAGAGTAGCCATGGTTGCGTGAAGTTCGTCCGTGTCCTTGTCGCCAATGTGATGTATGTAGCACTCAAACCACTGACTCCACACAGTCTGGTGTTGTAGTAACTGCTGTGACCTTAGTCCTTTATTGTGTAACTCCGGAGTGCCTCTCAGGTGTGGTGGGCAGCCTTTTATACTCTGTCTTGCAGGTACTTGCAGGTCTCCCACCACAGTGCCCTCTGTGGCACACCATTGTACTTATACATTTAATGTATCTGGACAATACATAACAGATGGTGACACGACAAGCTTATGATGCCTCATCGTACGGGGTCGGCTGTGTGTTACAGCAAGCCAATGTATCGGGCAACCTCCAACCGGTTGCATACCTATCTTGAAGTCTTTCTAAGGCTGAGAGAGCCTGTAGTATGGTCGTGAAAGAGACTGTATATATGGGGTTAAGAAAATACACCAATACCGATTTGGACTTCGGTTTCAGCTTGAAACTGACAACAAGTCGCTTATTTCGCAGTTTTCAGAGAGCAAAGGTATAAATACCAATGCTTCGTCCCGCATCCAAAGATGGGCATTAACATTATCCGCTTCTGACTATGTTATCCGCCACAGACCAGGCACTGAAAACTGTACCGATGCTCTCAGCTGGCAACCATTACCCACCACTACGGTTGAAATGGCGCAGCCCGCAGACTTACTACTGGTCATGGATGCTTTTGAGAGCGAGGGGTCACCCATCACAGCTCGCCAGATCAGGACCTGGACCAGCCAGGATCCTGTGCTATCATTAGTAAAGAGTTGCGTCCTAAATGGGAACTGGTCGGCCATTCCCGGGGAAATGCAAGATGAAATTAAGCCGTTTCACCGATGCAAAGGTGAAATGTCCATCCAGTCGGATTGTCCTCTTATGGGGTAATCGCATGGTTTTGCCAAAAAAGGCAGGGAAACATTTATACGCGACTTACACAGTACCCACCCAGGCATTGTCATGATGAAGGCAATTGCCAGGTCGCATGTTTGGTGGCCCAACATTGACTCGGACTTGGAGTCATGCGTGCATCAGTGCAACATTTGCTCGCAACTGAGCAATGCACCATGGGAGGCTTCACTGAGTCTGTGGTCATGGCCCTCCAAATCGTGGTCCAGGATCCACATAGATTTTACCGGCCCCTTTCTAGGAAAGATGTTTTTAGTAGTTGTGGATGCTTACTCCAAATGGATTGAATGCATAATCATGTCATCCAGCATGTTCACAGCCACCATTGAAAGCTTCTGGGCCATGTTCGCCACCCATGGTTGGCCCGACGTCCTTGTCAGCGACAATGGACCGTGTTTTACCAGATCGGAATTCAACGGGTTTATGACCCGCAATGGCATCAAGCATGTCAGGTCTGCTCCGTTTAAGCCCGCGTCTAACGGTCAAACGGAGCGGGTAGTCCAAACAATCAAGTAGAGCACGAAACGCATGACGGACGGCTCCCTGCAGACCCGCTTGTCTCACATTCTGCTCAGTTACTGGATGCGATCCCACTCGCTCACCTGGGTTCCCCTGGCAGTATTGTTAATGAAGAGAGCCCTCAAAACCAGGCTCTCCCTAGTCCACCCAGATCTTAATGATAATGTGGAAATCCGGCGACACTGGCAGAACATGTACCACGGTCGTACGGCTGTTTCACGTGACATTGATGTTAACGACCTTGTGTTTGTCCTGAATTATGGTCATGGTCCCAAGTGGGTTGCTGGCACTGTTTTAGCCAAGGAAGGGAATAGGATGTTTATAATGAAACTGTTAAATGGCCAAACATGCAGGAAACATTTAGATCAGACCAAATTGCGAATTACTGACAACCAGGAACGACTTGAAGAGGACATCACCGTCGACGATCCACCAACACACACCCAACCAGCAATCAACCTCGCTGTCAATCACGAGGATGAACCCACCGTTCCTGACAGTTCAGTTAGACCTGCCGTGGTGCAGTACAGCAATGGTCCGGCCAACTCACACACGCCAGGGTTTGAACTTAGACGATCAACCAGGGAGCGAAGGGCTCCGGATCGCCTCAACTTGTAAATAACTTGTACCGACGACTTTCGCGGGGGGGGGGGTGGCTGATGTTATGTATGTAACTATATAATACTTGCCACCAGAGGGCGCGATTGTTGGAGTCCTAATGGTCACCTGCACACACGTGCAGGGCCAGTATAAAAGGTTGGCTGCCAGGTTGTTTAGGCACTCTGGAGTTGTAATAAAGAAGACTAAGGTCACACTAAGTTTAGCTCACAGTACTCAGCCTCGTGGAGTTCTTCTATACACAACACAAATTGATGCCCTGGTGTAAGTAGGGAAGAGATTAAACAACCAGTATACTGCACACCAGCTTTTAGACCCTGGGGTTGGGATGCAGGCTGCTGTCTTTTGCACTTTCAGAATCTAAGAGCAGCCATTAGCTGATCAGAGAACAAAGAGTTTTCAGGGCGCAGTATAATAGCACCAACTGAGGCTAACCTGTGTGAGGCTGCCGTTTCTCAGGACAGCAACACGTGCCAGACATTTGGCCTATTTTTAGAGCACTACACAATTGGCAGGTAGAAGTCGAGGCCAGGCTGCCCAGACACAAGTTCCAGACATGAATCCAGAAGGAGCTCCCTTCCCTCCCTTCTCAAGCTGCCAAGAGAAGATTCCTATTAGCCTTTTGTACCACAGGAGCAACCAACCTCTTACAATACTGGTTCTCCGGTTACACCTCGGAGAAGCACTGGAACAGGAGAAGGAAAGGCATGTTTAGACACTGAGGGAAAGCACATTATGAGGAATGAATAGAATGGCTCAAGATCATGTTCCCAATCAAGAGTTATTTCCAACCCCTGGAGCTCGCCCACATTATTAAAACGAGGCTGACCACAGAAATTATAATAAGGTGGGTGAAAATTCTGCTCTGACCTTCTGCCAGTCAGGCTTGTGCCCAATCAGAATATCTGGGCTTATGGTTCTAATTCTCTTGGGATCATGTCAGTGTCAACCATGGAACTAAACCTTGTCTGAGTTGAATATTGTTGTAGGTAATGCTAGATTGAATTCTTAGAACTTCGGCAAAATTGTTTTCAGGGCTCAAGAAGGAATTTCACAGATTGTATCTGCTTAAAGGTTCTCTCTGTGTTTATACACCTCTCAAGAGAAAACATTCTAAAGAGTTGCATGTGAACAAATTATACTTGACCTGTTTGCAATGAGCAATAATAATCTTGGCACTGCAGAATATAGATCAAATGGGAGTAAAATATCAGTGTAGTGACATTCACAACATGTATTGGCAGAGTTACTCAATACTATCACAGGAGGATCCTTCTTGATTAATAATAAAGTAAGGCACGATATGATTAGGCCCTGAACAAAAATGTTACACATGGTAAGTCCGAGGATACAGCGGGGGGAACACGGGTGGGGGGGGGCTAGATTCAGGGAGTCGGTGATTGCGGGTGGTCGGAAGGAGATCAGGAGGGTCAACGATGGGAGGATGTCAGAGGGAGATCGTGGAGGTGTGAGGTGGGGGTTGCTGGGGGTTTACACTCCTGCTCCTCCTGGCCCTCAAGCATTGCTGCAAAAGTACTTAGCTGATGGATCCAGCCCGTCTAGCTTCCTTTTACCTGCTGGCTTTCCCGAGGCTCAGGAATCCTGGCTAACAGTAATTAAAAATAGAAACCTTGTTAAAATGGAGGCACGCAGTCTCCTTAAGGGTTTTCAATGACCAACCAAGCTCCTGAGAGCGGATTGGTTGCCCGCTCCCATTAAAATCGGAGGTGTGCGAGTTTGAGGCATGTTGTTTTTGTGTTTGAATTTTTTCAGCATTTTTACTTTCCAACTGAACCAAACCCACCTGTTTTTGGAGGTTAAAATTCCCCCAGTGAGGTTGATAGATCAATTACATTTGCCTATCTTCTCACCAAAAGGGTTGAGGAAGTTTTCCTCCTTTGTGCTCTATCTTACCAAAATGATAAACATGTTCTTTAAAATCAACTTAATGTTTTTGTTACTGTCATAGAAACATAGAAACATAGAAATTAGGTGCAGGAGCAGGCCATTCGGCCCTTCGAGCCTGCACTGCCATTCAATAAGATCGTGGCTGATCATTCAACTTCAGTACCCCTTTCCTGCTTTCTCTCCATACCCCTTATCTCTTTGGCCGTAAGGGCCATATCTAACTCCCTTTTGAATATATCTAACAAACTGGCCTCAACAACTTTCTGCAATAGAGAATTCCACAGGTTAACCACACTCTGAGTGAAGAAGTTTCTCCTCATCTCGGTCCTAAATGGCTTACCCCTTATTCTGAGACTGTGACCCCTGGTTCTGGAACTCTCCAGCAACGGGAACACTCTTCCTGCCTCTAACCTGTCCAATCCCGTCAGAATTTTATATGTTTCTATGAGATCCCCTCTCATTCTTCTAAACTCCAGTGGATACAAGCCCAGTTGATCCAGTCTCTTCTCATATGTCAGTCCTGCCATCCCGGGAATCAATCTGGTGAACCTTCGCTGTACTCCCTCAATAGCAAGAACATCCTTCCTCAGATTAGGGGAACAAAACTGAACACAATATTCCAGGTGTGGCCTCACCAAGGCTCTGTACAATGACAGTAAGACGTCCCTGCTCCTATACTCAAATTCTCTAGCTCTGAAGGCCAACATGCCATTTGTCTTCTTCACCACCTGCTGTACCTGTATGCCAAGCTTCAATGATTGATGTACCATGACACCCAGGTCTCGTTGCACCTCCCCTTTTCCTAATCTGCCGCCATTCAGATAATATTCTGTCTTCCTGTTTTTGCAACCAAAGTGGATAACCTCACATTTATCCACATTATACTCCATCTTCCATGCATTTGCCCACTCACTTAACCTGTCCAAGTCACCCTGCAGTCTCTTAGCATCCTCCTCAGAGCTCACACTGCCACCCAGCTTAGTGTCATCTGCAAACTTTGAGATATTACATTCAATTCTTTTATCTAAATGATTGATGTATATTGTAAATAGCTGGGGTCCCAGCACTGAACCCTGCGGCACCCCACTGGTCACTGCCTGCCATTCTGAAAAGGACCCGTTTATTACAACTCTCTGCTTCCTGTCTGCCAACCAGTTCTCTATCCACGTCAATACATTCCCCCAATACCATTAATTTTGCACACTAATCTCTTGTGTGGGACCTTGTGAAAAGCCTTTTGAAAGTCCAAATACACCACATCCACTGGTTCTCCCTTGTCTACTCTACTAGTTACATCCTCAAAAAATTCTAGAAGATTTGTCAAGCATGATTTCCCTTTCATAAATCCATGTTGACTTGGACCGATCCTGTCACTGCTTTCCAAACGCGCTGCTATTTCATCTTTAATAATGTATGCTTGGAGTTACTAGCCACCAGGTGGCGCGACTGTCGGAGGTCATTGGGCTCTACACATGTGTATGCAACCCAGATATGCCATCATGTAATGTAATCACTTTGGGCCCTAATAAAGCAGAGCCAAGTTTGTACCTGTGTTATTTTACAGTATTCAGTCTATCGAGCTATCACATACATAACAGTTACAAATAATGAATGGAAGAAATCTTCCCTCCATCCTTATATCCCTCAATCCTTACTCTCTCGAGACACTCATCTAATTGCTTCTTAAGCTCATAGCCCTGCTTCAATGTTTTTCTTGATAAATTGATTATAAGAACATAAGAACATAAGAAATAGGAACAGGAGTAGGCCATACTACCTCTCGAACCTGCTCCGCCATTCAATAAGATCATGGCTGATCTGATCATGGACTCAGCTCCACTTCCCTGTCCGCTCCCCATAACCCCTTATCCCCTTATCGTTTAAGAAACTGCCTATTTCTGTCTTAAATTTATTCAATGTCCCGGCTTCCACAGCTCTCTGAGGCAGCGAATTCCATAGATTTACAACCCTCTGAGAGAAGAAATTTCTCCTCATCTCAGTTTTAAATGGGCGGCCCCTTATTCTAAGATCATGCCCTCTAGTTCTAGTTTCCCCCATCAGTGGAAACATCCTCTCTGCATCCACCTTGTCAAGCCCCCTCATAATTTTATACATTTCGATAAGATCACCTCTCATTCTTCTGAACTCCAATGAGTAGCGGCCCAACCTACTCAGCCTTTCCTCAAAAGTCAACCCCCTCATCCCCGGAATCAACCTACTCTGAACTGCCTCCAAAGCAAGTATATCTTTTTATAAATATGGAAACCAAAACTGCACGCAGTATTCCAGGTGTGGCCTCACCAAAACCTTGTAGAGCTGTTGCAAGAATTCCCTGCTTTTATACTTCATCCCCTTTGCAATAAAGGCCAAGATACCATTGGCCTTCCTGATCACTTGCTGTACCTACATACTATCCTTTTGTGTTTCATGCACAAGTACCCCCAGGTCCCACTGTGCGGTAGTACTTTGCAATCTTTCTCCATTTAAATAATAACTTGCCCTTTGATGTTTTTTCTGCCAAAGTGCATGACCTCACACTTTCCAACATTATACTCCATCTGCCAAATTTTTGCCCACTCACTTAGCCTGTCTATGTCCTTATGCAGATTTTTTGTGTCCTCCTCACACATTGCTTTTACTCCCATCTTTGTATCGTCAGCAAACTTGGCTACATTACACTTAGTCCCTTCTTCCAAATCATTAATATAGATTGTAAATAGTTGGGGTCCCAGCACTGATCCCTGCGGCACCCCATTAGTTACTGGTTGCCAACCAGAGAATGAACCATATATCCCGACTCTCTGTTCTCTGTTAGTTAGCCAATCCTCTATCCATGCTAATATATTATTAAAAAAAGTCAGCCTGACTTACTGTCTTACCCTAACCCTTCATCCCAATTTTGTGCCTCTAGACCCTTCTCCAAAATGGACAGTTTGCCTGGGTCTATTTTGTCGATCCCTTTCATATTTGAAAACTTCATTTAAATCAATTGAAAGTCTTCTTTCACCCCCCAACTAAATAAAACAAGCCAAGTCCTGTTAACCTTTTCTCATAACTTAAATTACTGATATTCAGAACTATTGCGATTGATCGCTTTTGTACCCTCACAAGAACAATAATATCTTTACTATGATTAGGTAATGTAAGGGGTGGTCTTGCGGGTCAGGTTCACCTCTGACCTTCTGAGCGGTTCGAATCGCTCCCACTCCCTGGGTTCTAGATTCTGGATTTATTTGGGGGATGTGATAAAATGCAAGAGACAACTGGTTTGGTGCAAAAGAACTTTGATTTTATTAAAGACAAGAAAATACAATGTCGAACTTATAATTACTCAAATAAAGAACAGTACATCACACATTCAAAGGGGTTACTGTGAATAATACACCTCCCACCTCCCAATACCTAACACTGACTAGATTAGACTCCAGGGCAAACAGGGACTATGCTTACCAATCCTTTATGGTCTGTTGGCGGTAGTTCTCAATTTTGGGGTTCACTGGATTCTGTCGGTTCTGCTTGCCATACCCCGAATGTCGGAGAAGACTTCTTACTGCGCAATCTTCAGTTGGGTGGTATCCGCTGATGCGATAGGGTGCATTTTGGACATGGGGTAAGTTCTTTCATTAGAAATAGGTTTCAAAGTCTCTTTAGGTAATGTTTTCACCTGTTGGTAGTCAGGCCTAGGTTGTAGAGTGGAAACCTTTGATTCTTCGGTTTCTTTCTTGTGGAGTTTTATTTCGAAGCTGGTCGATCGCGATGTTTTTGGTGGTACCACGTTGGCTGTGGTCGGTTCCTGCCATGATAGTAATACTCTTCCTTCCTTTTCGATAGCAGGATGTCGAGGCTGGGGAAGTTAGTTACAACTGCTGCGGTGGTCTCTCTCCCTTCTTGATGCTCTATGATGCTAAGCTGCTGTGTGCATACCTTCTGTTAAGCATCCCTAGCAGTGTCTCCTGAGGCAGTAGCATGCATAAGTCATACTCTTTGTTAAAGCAGGCCCCAGTTATACGTTTTGAGCTGTTCTAATCTTCGTGCCAAATCAGCCTGGATTCTTTGTTTAATTTTTGGCGGGCTAGATATTTCTTTGTGATATTTTGGCGGGCTCATTAAAATGTTAACTTGTCTCGGGTCTGTCGATCTTCTAAATCTGTTTCTTGATGGAAATATTAGCTTGCTATTTGCAATGTCTGTTTGTGCTTGGGGTTTTCCATGCGGGTTGGATGGACCTTTGTTGTTATGTATATGCTGAAATGGCTTTCCAGATTCAGGTTGATGGTTAGCTATCTCTGGATTAATTGTTGCTATGTTAATGTCTCCTGTGGAGAAGGATTTTTGAGTAGCCATAATTCTCCAGACAATTTCCTTCAGTATCAATACCCCAGACAGCTTCAATACTCAAACTTGTTTCTTTGTAGGATGGTCATCCTTTAGTTCTCTAGCCCTGCCCAATCAGACTAAATTTGTCTCGTAAAATCCCAAATTCAATTAAAGTTCGTAGTTTCTTCCAAGTGTACTTCAGGATTTCAAACTTTCTGGTTGATAATTCCAAATTAAATTTCCTTTCCAATGAGTCCAAACACTGGGGGGTTTCCCACAAATTTTGTACCCTTCAGTAAACAGCACTGTACACTTTTGCAAATGGGATTTGACCAAAGCCTTTAATTGACAGCGGCATAACAATTAATAACAGCAAAACTTCATTTCTTGTGTAAGCATAAGTTTCTGACCAAAACATGTCTGAAAGAAAGAAAGACTTGAATTATACAGCACCTTTCATAAGAATTAGGAACAGGAATAGGCCATCTAGCCCCTCGAGCCTGCTCCGCCATTCAACAAGATCATGGCTGATCTGGCCGTGGACTCAGCTCCACTTACCCGCCCGCTCCCCACAACCCTTAATTCCCTTATTGGTTAAAAATCTATCTATCTGTGATTTGAATACATTCAATGAGCTAGACACAACTGCTTCCTTGGGCAGAGAATTCCACAAATTCACAACCCTCTGGGAGAAGAAATTCCTTCTCAACTCAGTGTTAAATTGGCTTCTCCGTATTTTGAGGCTGTGCCCCCTAGTTCTAGTCTCCCCGACCAGGGGAAACAACCTCTCTGCCTCTATCTTGTCTATCCCTTTCATTATTTTAAATGTTCCTATAAGCTCACCCCTCATCCTTCACAACTCCAACGAGTAAAGACCCAGTCTACTCAATCTATCAAAATAAGGTAACCCCCTCATCTCCGGAATCAGCCTAATGAATCGTCTCTGTACCCCCTCCAAAGCTAGTATATCCTTCCTTAAGTAAGGTGACCAAAACTGCATGCAGTACTCCAGGTGCAGCCTCACCAATACCCTGTACAGTTGCAGAAGGACCTCCCTGCTTTTGTACTCCATCCCTCTCGCAATGAAGGCCAACATACCATTCGCCTTCCTGATTACCTGCTGCACCTGCAAACTAACTTTTTGGGATTCATGCACAAGGACCCCCAGGTCCCTCTGCACCGCAGCATGTTGTAATTTCTCCCCATTCAAATAATATTCCCTTTTACTGTTTTTTGTTCCAAGGTGGATGACCTCATATTTTCCGACATTGTATTCTATCTGCCAAACCTTAGCCCATTCGCTTAACCTATCTAAATCTCTTTGCAGCCTCTCTGTGTCCTCTAAACAACCCGCTTTCCCACTAATCTTTGTGTCATCTGCAAATTTTGTTATACTACACTCTGTCCCCTCTTCCAGGTCATCTATGTATATTGTAAACAGTTGTGGTCCCAGCACAGATCCCTGTGGCACACCACTAACCACCGATTTCCAACCCGAAAAGGACCCATTTATCCCGACTCTCTGCTTTCTGTTAGCCAGCCAATTCTCTATCCATGCTAATACATTTCCTCTGACTCTGCGTACCTTTATCTTCTGCAGTAACCTTTTGTGTGGCACCTTATCGAATGCCTTTTGGAAATCTAAATATACCACATCCATCGGTACACCTCTATCCACCATGCTCGTTATATCCTCAAAGAATTCCAGTAAATTAGTTAAACATGATTTCCCCTTCATGAATCCATGCTGTGTCTGCTTGATTGCACTATTCCTATCTAGATGTCCCGCTATTTCTTCCTTAATGATAGCTTCAAGCATTTTCCCCACTACAGATGTTAAACTAACCGGCCTATAGTTCCCTGCCTTTTGTCTGCCCCCTTTTTTAAACACAGGCATTACATTAGCTGCTTTCCAATCCATTGGTATCTCCCCAGATTCCAGAGAATTTTGGTAGATTATAACGAATGCATCTGCTATAACTTCCGCCATCTCTTTTAATACCCTGGGATGCATTTCTTCAGGACCAGGGGACTTGTCTACCTTGAGTCCCATTAGCCTGTCCAGCACTACCCCACTAGTGATAATGATTATCTCAAGGTCCTCCCTTCCCACATTCCCATGACCAGCAATTTTTGGCATGGTTTTTGTGTCTTCCACTGTGAAGACCGAAGCAAAATAATTGTTTAAGGTCTCAGCCATTTCCACATTTCCCATTATTAAATCCCCCTTCTCATCTTCTAAGGGACCAACATTTACTTTAATCACTCTTTTCCGTTTTATATATCGGTAAAAGCTTTTACTATCTGTTTTTATGTTTTGCGCAAGTTTACTTTCGTAATCTATCTTTCCTTTCTTTATTGCTTTCTTAGTCATTCTTTGCTGTCGTTTAAAATTTTCCCAATCTTCTAGTTTCCCACTAACCTTGGCCACCTTATACGCATTGGTTTTTAATTTGCTACTCTCCTTTATTTCCTTGGTTATCCACGGCTGGTTATCCCTTCTCTTACCGCCCTTCTTTTTCACTGGAATATATTTTTGTTGAGCACTATGAAAGAGCTCCTTAAAAGTCCTCCACTGTTCCTCAATTGTGCCACCGTTTAGTCTGTGTTTCCAGTCTACTTTAGCCAACTCTGCCCTCATCCCACTGTAGTCCCCTTTGGTTAAGCATAGTATGCTCGTTTGAGACACTACTTCCTCACCCTCAATCTGTATTACAAATTCAACCATATTGTGATCACTCATTCCGAGAGGATCTTTTACGAGGAGATCGTTTATTATTCCTCTCTCATTATACAGGACCAGATCTAAGATAGCTTGCTCCCTTGTAGGTTCTGTAACATACTGTTCTAAGAAACAATCCCGTATGCATTCTATGAATTCCTCCTCAAGGCTACCCCGTGCGATTTGATTTGACCAATCGATATGTAGGTTAAAATCCCCCATGATTACTGCCGTTCCTTTTTTACATGCCTCCATTATTCCCTTGATTATTGTCTGCCCCACCGTGAAGTTATTATTTGGGGGCCTATAAACTACGCCCACCAGTGACTTTTTCCCCTTACTATCTCTAATCTCCACCCACAATGATTCAACATTTTGTTCATTAGAGCCAATATTGTCTCTCACAACTGCCCTGATATCATCCTTTATTAACAGAGCTACCCCACCTCCTTTCCCTTCTTGTCTATCTTTCCGAATTGTCAGATACCCTTGTATGTTTAATTCCCAGTCTTGGCCACCCTGCAACCACGTTTCTGTAATGGCCACCAAATCATACCCATTTGTAATGATTTGTGCCGTCAACTCATTTACTTTATTTCGAATACTGCGTGTGTTTAGGTAGAGTGTTTTAATACTAGTTTTTAAACCATGATTTTTAGTTTTGACGTCTCCTGCAGCCCCTTTATATTCATACATATTGTCCCTTCCTATCACCTTGTGGTTTACACTTACCCCAGTGCTACTCTGCTCTGTTGCCTCCTGCCTTTTGCATTCTTTCTTGGGGTCCTGTTCATCTGAGCTCTCACCCACTCTAACTAGCTCAGAGCCCTCTCCTGGGTTCCGAATACTCCTCATATTGAGGCACCGAGCTTTCATGCTTGCCTTTTTATTACACTTTGACATTTTAGAATTTTGCTGTACAGTGGCCCTTTTTGTTTTTTGCCTTGGGTTTCTCTGCCCTCCACTTTTACTCATCTCCTTTCTGTCTTTTGCTTTTGTCTCCATTTTGTTTCCCTCTGTCTCCCTGCATTGGTTCCCATCCCCCTGCCATATTAGTTTAACTCCTCCCCAACAGCACTAGCAAACACTCCCCCTAGGACATTGGTTTCGGTCCTGCCCAGGTGCAGACCATCCGGTTTGTACTGGTCTTACCTCCCCCAGAACCGGTTCCAATACCCCAGGAATTTGAATCCCTCCCTGCTGCACCACTGCTCAAGCCAGTATTCATCTGAGCTATCCTGCGATTCCTACTCTGACTAGCACGTGGCACTCGTAGCAATCCCGAGATTACTACTTTTGAGGTCCTACTTTTTAATTTAGCTCCTAGTTCCTTAAATTTGTCTCGTAGGACCTCATCCCTTTTTTTACCTATATCGTTGGTACCAATGTGCACCACGACAACTGGCTGTTCACCCTCCCTTTTCAGAATGTCCTGCACTCGCTCTGAGACATCCCTGACCCTTGCACCAGGGAGGCAACATACCATCCTGGAGTCTCGGTTGCGGCCGCAGAAACGCCTATCTATTCCCCTTACAATTGAATATCCTATCACTATCGCTCTCCCACTCTTTTTCCTGCCCTCCTGTGCAGCAGAGCCAGCCATGGTGCCATGAACTTGGCTGCTGCTGCCCTCCCCTCACGGCCACCGGACGTCCCAAAGCAATTTACAGCCAATAAAGTACTTTTTGAAGTGTAATCACTGTTGTAAAGTAAGAAACACAGCAGCCAATTTGCACACAGCAAGCTCCCACAAACAGTATTGAGGTAATGACCAGGTAACCTGTTTATAAGAAACTAAGTAAGAATTATAGCATTAACAGAATACCTGTGTATATTGTTATTTGCTCCAGTTGTCAAAAAACAGGCATTCAACTTTGTTTAATGCGACAGATACTATTTTGTCTATTCCACAGTTGCAGTAAAACAGTTCGAATAAGAGATCACTGCTGTGGAGAAATGACAGGTTTAGAGATGGAAAGCAGTTGTTCTACCTTTACCTCTACAACATATCAGCTCGATTGATCCAGAATGACATACTTGGTTACCTTTCATGTTGAAATGGTTTCCACTATTATCCTGATGTTCCTGCTTTGTCAGATTCAATCTTAACTTAAATGATAAAAAGCAATAAAGAAATGGTCAATGTTTCAATTTTCAATATAATAGATGTATTTCCAGGAGAATGCCAAAATTTAATGAGGAGAAAATCAATGAAGGCAGCATTGATTATAACATTTGTAACATTTCCATTACTAAAATGTAATCAGCCCAAAATAACATTAACCCTTTATTTTTCCCTGACCCTCCCTCCCTCCCACACATACTTCATCCCTCTTCTCTCCCTTCCATCCCATGTTCTCTCAAATCAATAGTTCTTTCTCCACTTGGAAATGAAAGTAAATGACCTACAGTGGTCCACTTGACTTTAACTTGATGGGCAAACGATGCAGAGAACTGATAACATTCCTTGGGCTAGAACCTCCACTTTTTTTGCCTGCTTAACGCCCACTTAACTGCTGAAATGACGTATAATGCCCATATGTTGCCTTTTTGGCACAAAATGGAAACCGACGGGCTTTTTTAGGAGGCTTATCGCTGAGCGTTATTTTCCCAATGGGCTTAACGCCAAGAAAAAAGATTACCCCCCGCCCACATTTTTGGGCGGAATCAGCCGAATGGGTGAATTCAACACCCACATTATCGCCCAGCGTTACTTTCTTCACGGAATTAACACTGAGATTCAATATTAACGTCCGGTGACTGTTTTTTGTCGTAAAGAGCATAATTACCCAAACTAGCGGCCATGGAGATCGTCCATCATCAATTTCACCACCTCGCATATATATCGCCCAGAATATCGTCCGCTCAAAAAACTGCCGACAAAAAGTGGAACTAACCGGGACGAGCGCCAGTGGTGTGGCTGGCATTTGTTAAATTCCACTCTTACATGAGGAGCTGATATCTGAAAGATTTGCTGAAAGAGCGCTGATGTGAGTGACAATGCTGACACACTGCTGTGTGTGTACAGCTCAGACATCAATAGTGCCCATCACCGTGGTGCCAGTTAAAGTTTACGTTGTTTGATGTTAAGTTGTATTTCATCCTTTCATGGTAACGGTCCAGCTATCTGAGACAATGTGCAACAAGGTTATGTTCAATAACAAAAGTTTAATAGCAACACTGGTCTGAAATCATAAGTATCACAGCCAATAACACCTAATCCCTGCCCACCCCCAACTTTTTCCACCATTGACATTAATCACATGTTCAACATGTCCACCAACACAAAATACAAAGGCAAAGCAGGAGCGTGGGCCCCAGCCCCCATACATTGCAACAAATTGCATACACCCAGATGGAGATATAACACAGCCATCACCTGCACACATCCACCTCACTTCCCTTCTCCCCTCTCCTTCTCCCCACCTCTACCCCTTCCCCTCCTCACTCCACGGCGCCTGGCCGAGGAGCTCCTCAGGTGGTGCCTCATTGGGGAGGATGAAGGCAGATATGGTGGTTGCATGGGTACGGGAGCGGGGGGTGCAGAGGGGCCAACATTCTCTGATGCAGAAGCAGGATCTTGGTCCTTGCTCTCATCTGTCATTCGCAGTGGTGGGGCAGAACATATGGGTGGAGTGCCGCGCTCGGGGTCCACTGGGATGCCTGTGGCAGCAGTGTTCCTGGCTATCGCATCCAGGGACTCCGCCATGCGTGGAATGTTCTCGGTCATGGTGGTCAGTTGTCGGGATATGCCTCCCAATGCCTCAATGAACTGGTCACCAATGTCTACAGTCCTCCTGGACAACTGTACCATCTCTCCGCTGTCATATCGCGCTCGTGGAACAGACCTGCCGTGTTCACGAGGCCTCCGCGGGGTCAGCATCGGCTTGGGGACAAATGGGGTGCCCTGTCGAGAGGTGCTTGGGGCCAGCACCTCCAGAGTGAAGGTGGGAATGACCGGAGGACCACTAGATGGTCTTGGGGTGAAATGGCTTCTGGAGCGTGGCGATGCAGGTTCTTCGAAGTCCGCACTCTCATCCATCGAGAACAGACCCAGCGGATTGACGGATGACAATCGGAGCTCCTCAGCACCAGATGTAGTAGGATCGTCCGCCGACTCCTGCCTCGCGCCCCCACCTTCTGGCAGCTGTGGCCTTGCCTGGGGCCGTGCTGCTGGCTGAGCTGCAAGACACAAATGAGGTTATTAGAGGAGAAAGGGGTGCTAGAGTGACAAGGTGAGTCCAGCGCTACACACAGCAGATGCACGACAAACACACCACCGCTCTCAAAATCATTGCAGACATCACATTTCATGACCATCAACACATTGTGCATTGCAATGATTTCCATGAGGCCAGCATTATTTCTATGGCACTTTTAGAAATCATCTATCATATATGATTGTTCGGATCTGAGTTGGTGTGGCATTATTGACTTTAGATCACGCAATGGTGTAAGCTTTACTCATGTGGCATCACTTCAGGGTCTGCAGATGTGTCCGTGGCTGTCCGGGTGTGCTTCCCCACAAGCGCGAGCACCCGCTCCTCCATGTCAGTGATGTCGCTGGTGACTGGTGGCCCCCCACCCGTTCGCCTCTGCTCGGACCTCATCATCGATAGCTTCTTCTGTAAAAGATACCAGGACGACATGGCATGTGATATCATTGCTAGGTACTGTCACAGACACTGATACAACACACAACGGACAGATGTAATCAAGATTATTATGATTAATATCATTCTTTACCTAAAGAGGTACACCGTGACCGCAGGCTTTGAGTAAAACATTTCCGGTAAAAGTGCAAGACCTGACATCTGTTGATAGTCACTCATGACTGTTACAAATCAAATTCTATAAATACATAAATACATGTAAATCAATATAATACTTACTCTTGCGGATCCCACAAGGTCGTTCCATCGTTTGCGGCATTGGTTGCCCTCTAGCACCTCGTTGGTCGCCGGCGAGACCACCTCTGCTATCTCAGTCCATATCCTCTGGTAGGCCTTTGGGGTGGGCTTCCCACGCCCTTTCTGTGTCAAATCACCCCAGTGTGACTCAACCTCCTGCAGGAGGGAGGCATTTGTCTCGTCCGAGAGCCTCCTGGCTCTTTTGAGGCCTCCAATGTGCTCCTCTCCACCTCACTGCTCTCTCCAGCATCAGTCTCCACAGCGTGCTGTGATATCTCCTCTCTCCCTCCATTATAGGCCAAATTCGGTCAAATATGTGGCTGGTAACAGCTAATTTTTGTTTGTCTACTTGCTGTGAAGCTCTAAACTCTCCCTCCTTCCTCCCAAAGCAGCCACACCACACCCACACACGCCTTCAGTCCCTCTGAGCTCCCTCTCTCTTTGTCTCCTCTTCTGCTCATATCATGGTGACCCTTGACCTCCAGAATCATGGTAATTGAGCGTTGCCTTGCCGTTGCTAAGGACGGCTACACTTTACGGCAGAAGGTCAGAAAAATTTAATGCTACCGCCCATTTGATATCGTTCGCGGTAACGCCCATTTTCAAAAATGTAAACTAGGTATTTTGAGAATGGGCGAGAAGCTGGCGACCTGAAAACCCTTTTTTACTACCCAAGCCAGAAATAACACCCATTTTTGGGCAGTAACCACAAAAGTGGGGGTTCTAGCTCCTTATCTATATTATTCAGTGAATTTGAGTATCAGTCTTTACTGGTACTAGAGTTCATTCTGACTAGAACATTGTGATTTAAATATTTTGAAAACTGCATTGGCTGACTGCTTGCTCCTCTGTGCTTTAATTACACTCATAACATGCAGGTCCAGTATACCATCATCATTGTAACTGTTCCGTATGTAGGAAGCATCTATACGCTACTACCTTTTTTAACAAGAGCACCCATAAGCACAGTCCAAAACACAAATAGCCAATACTTGTCATGCAATAAAAGAACAGTCTCACCTCTGCTCTCTTTCCTCTCTCCCAAAGTAGTACCAATTATATACACCAGTATCTTGGTTCTTATTTAGAATTTCTGTAACACCACAGAGTCTCAATTGTGATGCTGACTGTTTGTTTCATTGCTCATTCAGATATAGTTTTTGGTCATTTCTTTCAAAACTATAGCTGAAGGGGGAGAAAAATAAAGCACTAGCACCAACAGAAATCTGTGTTAGTTTAATACTCTGCAATTATTAATAAGTCTTATAATCATTTAGGTCCCAAAATTCCATGGTCTGAATTTCCCTAATCTAGGCAGAGCAGAACTCATAGCTGCTGCTCCTCCAAGACGTTGACCTCCCATCCCAAATAACAAACATGGGGTCATTTAAGTGGTCAGTGTGGGTGGGCCAACCCTGGAAAGATGCATCAGAGCCACCCACTTCGCTGAACCAGTGTGAGTCATAGTAGCACTATCGAGCTCTGGCAGAGAGAAATGGAGGCCCAAGAAAGACTGAAGAATGTTTTTTTTAAATTTCTCCTATGGTCATTTTTTGCAAGGTAATCAATTTCATCTGGGATTTTTAACCTTTTTCTCAGGTAGTCTTAGAGCCTTTACTAGGCCCGCAACAGAGCTCACTCCAGCTCTCAGATTCATTGGCTCCTGCCTGGTGTGAGGAAATACAAATACGAAGAAAGACTTAAATAATTTGGCCTTTTTTCAATAGAACAATGCAGATTACCAGCAACGTGATAGAACCTTTTAAAATTCTGAAAGGATGGGACAGAGTAGATAGAAGCAGATTGTTTCCAGTAGTTGGGGGGGGGTGGGGGGTGGGGGTGACGGGGTTCTGGAACGAGTGGACGTATATACAAGGTTAAAGGTTTTGAACAGAGAGCACGAGAAACCTCTTCACACAGTTGCAAGGCTGTGAGTTAATGATTAATGCAGAAACTATAGGGTACATTTTTGTCTGCACCCCATGGGTGGTAATCTGGCGGAATGGATCACACGCCCCTGAGACAACCCTTCTGATTTTCATTCCATTGATTTCAATGGAATAATTAATATGGATGCCCATTCCCAGAGAGAAAAAGATAGAGTAGCATGGCTCAGTTGGCTCTGACAATGTATGTTGTGAGTAGCGAGAAAGTGATGAGACTTAAATGGAGGACCTATTCCAGTAGTTCAGGTAGATATTACAAATCCCATGGCCCTATCTGAAGACGAGCAGGTTGTTCTTCCAGTGTCCCGATCAGCATTCCTTGTTCAATGGATTAACTGACTGATCATTCATCTCACTGCTGTTTGTTGGACCCTACAGTGCACAGCGGTTGGCAGCTATATTTTTCTACTTAACAACATTTCAAAATAATTAATTGTAAGGTGCTTTGGAATGTTTCCGAGAGATGTGCTGAGACCCTAATATTCCATCTCATCATCATCATAGGCAGTCCCTCAGAATCGAGGAAGACTTGCTTCCACTCCTGAAGTGAGTTCTTTGGTGGCTGACACATCCAATACGAGAGCCACAGACTCTGTCACAGGTGGGACAGATATTCGCCGAGGGAAGGGGTGGGTGGGACTGGTTTGCCGCACGCTCCTTCTGCTGCCTGCGCTTGACCTCTTCATGCTCTCAGCGTTGAGATTCGAATAGTTCAATGTCCTCCCGGATGCACTTTCTCCACCTAGGGTGGTCTTCGGCCAAGGACACCCAGGAGTCAGTGGTGATGTTGCACTTTATCAGGGAGGCTTTGAGGGCGTCCTTGTAACGTTTCCTCTGCCTACCTTTGGCTCGCTTGCCGTGAAGGAGCTCCGCATAGAGTATTTGCTTAGGGAGTCTCGTGTCTGGTATGTGAACTATGTGGCCTGCCCAGCGAAGCTGATCGAGTGTGGTCAGTGCTTCAATGCTGGGGATGTTAGCCTGGGCGAGGACACTGATGTTGGTGCACCTGCCCTCCCAGGGGATTTGCAGGATCTTGCGGAGACATCATTGGTGGTATTTCTCCAGCAACTTGAGGTATCTTCTGTACATCGTCCATGCCTCTGATCCATACAGGAGGGCAGGTATTACTACAGCCTTGTAGACCATGAGCTTGGTTGAAGATTTGAGGGCCTGGTCTTCGAACACTCTTTTCCTCAGGCGGCCGAAGGCTGCACTGGCACACTGGAGGCGGTGTTGAATCTCCGCATCAATGTCTGCTCTTGTTGATAAGAAGCTCCCAAGATATGAGAAATGGTCCACATTGTTGAGAGCCGTGCCGTGAATCTTGATGACTGGGGGACAATGCTGTGCAGCGAGGACAGGCTGGTGGAGGACCTTTGTCTTACGGATGTTAAGCGTAAGACACATGCTTTCATATGCTTTGGTGAATACATCGACTATATCCTGGAATTCAGCCTCAGAATGTGTGCAGACGCAGGCGTCGTCCGCATACTGTTGCTCAACGGCAGAGGTTGGGGTGATCTTGGACCTAGCCTGGAGGCGGCGTAGGTTAAACAGCTTCCCACCGGTTCTGTAGTTTAGTTCCACTTTGTTGACTGTGAGGTGGAGCATGGCAGCGAGGGAGATTGAGAAGAGGGTTGGAGCGATGACACAGCCCAGTTTGACCTCGGTCCAGACGTGGATTGGGTCTGTAATGGATCCGTCGATAAGGATCATGGCCTGCATGTCGTCGTGGAGCAGGCAAAGGATGTTGACAAACTTTTGGGGGCATCCAAAACGGAGGAGGATGCTCCATAGACCCTCGCGGTTGACAGTGTCAAAGGCTTTTGTAAGATCGAAAAAGGCCATGTATAAGGGCTGGAGCTGCTCCCTGCATTTTTCCTGCAGCTGTTGCGCTGCAAAGATCATGTCTTATGTGCCCCGTAGGGGACGAAATCCGCACTGTGACTCCGGGAGGAGCTCCTCGGCCACAGGGAGAAGACGGTTGAGGAGAACTCTAGCGATAACTTTCCCAGTGGCTGATAGCAAGGAGATTCCCCTATAGTTGCCGCAGTCGGACTTTTCCCCTTTCTTAAAGATGGTCACGATCACTGCATCTCTGAGATTTCCCGGCATGCTTTCCTTCCTCCAGATGAGAGAGATGAGGTCATGTATCCGCGCCAACAACGCCTCTCCACCACACTTTAGCGCCTCAGCAGGGATTCCATCTGTACCCGTAGCCTTGTTAGTCTTGAGCTGTTTTAAGGCTTTTCCTACCTCGTGCAACGTTGGGGTTTCACTGAGGTGATGGCGGGTCGCATGCTGTGGGATGGAGTCGAGAACACTCGAGTCAAAGGCAGAGTCTCGATTGAGGAGATCTTCGAAGTGCTCCTTCCAGTGGGCCCTGACTGACTCGGTGTCCTTGAGTGTTTCCCCGTTCTTGGCCAGCATTGGGGTGGGGCCTTGGGAGTTTAGACCATAGGTGGCCTTTACTGCGATGAAGATTCCTCGCCTATCATGGCTGTCGGCCAGTTGTTGTATGTCCTGTGCTTTCTCCATCCACCACCTGTTCTTTAGGTCCTGGGTTTTTTGTTGGACTTCAGCCTTGAACCGTCTGTAATGTTGCTTTGCTGCTCCCGAGTTGGGTTGTTACTTGAGGCTTAGAAATGCTCTGCGCTTGCGATCTGTTAGTTCTTAGATCCCCTGATTATTTTCATCAAACCAGTCTCTTGGTGTTTTCTGGTTGAGTGACCAAGTGTCTCTTCACAGGTACTGGTTATAGAGACCTGGAGGGCAGACCAAGCGCCGTGGGAATTCAGCATCTCTGAGTCATCAAGGCACGCCAGGTTAGCTGTGAGGCGCTGGCTGTATAGTGTTCTCTTAGCTGGGTCTTTAAGTGCTCCGTCATTGACTTTTTTGTGGCACTGCTTTTGCTGCCCCCTTCACTTTGGGGCTATGTTGATGTCAATGATGGATCGGATTAGGTGGTGGTCCGTCGAGGAGTCGTCAGCTCCTGTCATGGCGCGGGTGATGTGCACATCCTTGCTATCCCTAGCTCAGATGATGACATAGTCGAGCAGGTGCCAGTGTTTGGAGCAAGGGTATTGCCACAATGCCTTGTATTTGTCCCTCTGGCGGAACAGGGTGTTGGTGATGAGGAGTTCATGTTCTAGACATTTTGTCAGGAGTAGGATACCGCTGGAGTTGGCTTTCCCTACCCCCTCTCTGCTAATCACGCCTCCCCAGAAGGCTGTGTCTTTGCCGACGCTGGCATTAAAGTCACCTCGGAGGATCAGTTTGTTGCCCTTGGGGACGTGGGACAGGGATGTCTCGAGGTTGGAATAAAAACCCTCTTTAGCCTCATCCGTTGCATCGAGTGTTGGGGCGTACGCACTGATGACTGTGGCGCATTGGTTCTGGGATAGGGTAAGATGAAGCCTCATGAGGCGTTCGTTATACCTGCAAGGGGAGTCTTTGAGGGGGTCGACCAGCTCGTTTTTGGTGGCGAAGCCGATTCCATGAAGACGCCGTTCTTCCTCTGGCTTTCCTTTCCAGAAAAAGATGTAACCTCCACCTTGTTCCTTGAGCTGGCCCTCCCCTGCCTGCCGGGTCTCGCTTAGGGCGGCGATGTCGATGTCAAAACGTCTGAGTTCCTGGGCAACTATGGCGGTGCAGTGTTCCGGCCTGTTGCTGTTGGAATTGTCCATGAGGGTCTTGACGTTCCAGGTCGCGAACTTCATATTAATGAAGTGGAAGATGTCTGTGGGTGAGTTATGAGAGTATTGTATGTTAGGCATACTGCAGTCAGTTATATTCGAGATTAAAGTATCATTGTCCAATTATACTGCACATTGTGCATTGATGCATAGCAATTTCAGTTTTGCATTTCCAAAAAATGTGTATTGTAACTCCTGCATGAAATTGCTGAATTGACAGCTGTTTACATTTTACAAGTAGCATGAGACCACCTCAACAAGATAGACTCGTATTCCTTCAGCTTCATGGCAGCAATCTATCAAGCTTCATTTAAAAACCCTCTTAATGTTTGTTCTTTATTTAATGAGCCTTTGTACGCCAGTGAGTGAAACTATACATGCATGCTTGACTTTCCCTGACTAAAGAGTGACATGCAACCACAAGTACAACTTGAGTATTATAGCTCAACATCATTCTAAGCAAATATCAGTGGCAAACCAATATCTGTTTTATGATGGGGCCTTTAAAGTACTCCCGTGAGATTTTTACATTTGCATAAGATTAACTGCATTGTTCTTTATGGATTGCACCCAAAGAGCAAGTAATCAAAACAAATTTCTGCCACCCATTTTAGCAGAGACATGACCTAGAAATTAAATGGTGCAGCTCCGTTTTTTAGATGATGAAGGATCCAGTATGACGTGTGGCATATGCGCACTCATTCTACACTGGCTATGTGTCGCACGCCATATTGGTTAGGCTGCCGTGTAGTCATCCAGGTCACCCAGCTGAAGCAGGTGATAAGTCCATTGCCTATGCAGATCGGGGGGGGGGGGGGCCTAACACCTGTTTCAGGCCCATTCCCAAAACTGGTTTGTGCCTGAACGCAGCAAACACCATGCATGCTGCAGTCAGTTTTCCCTATCGCAGAGCAGACAAACCAATGCTTCTTCTGGCTCCACATTAAAACTGCGAGCCGCTGCCGGCCATAACCAGCCGCCCAATTTTTAGGCAAATATCAAAAAGAGCATATTAAGATTAATAACTTGAAATGAGAAAGCAATATTTGCTCCTGTAATTCATGGGTCATAAGAACATAAGAACATAAGAAATAAGAACAGGAGTAGGCCATACAACCCCTCGAGCCTGCTCTGCCATTCAATAAGGTCATGGCTGATCTGATCATGGACTCAGCTCCACTTCTCCGCCCGCTCCCCTTTATCCCCTTATCATTTAAGAAACTGTCTATTTCTGTCTTAAATTTATTCAATGTCCCAGCTTCCACAGCTCTCCGAGGCAGCGAATTCCACAGATTTACAACCCTCTGAGAGAAGATTTTTCTCCTCATCTCAGTTTTAAATGGGCGGCCCCTTATTCTAAGATCATGTCCTCTAGTTCTGGTTTCCCCCATCAATGGAAACATCCTCTCTGCATCCACTTTGTCAAGCCCCCTCATAATCTTATACGTTTCGATAAGATCACCTCTCATTCTTCTGAATTCCAATGAGTAGAGGCCCAACCTTTCCTCATAAGTCAACCCCCTCATCCCCAGAATCAACCTAGTGAACCTTCTCTGAACTGCCTCCAAAGCAAATATGAAAACCAAAACAGCACGCAGTATTCCAGGTGTGGCCTCACCAATACCCTGTATAGCTGTAGCAAGACTTCCCTGCTTTTATACTCCATCCCCTTTGCAATAAAGGCCTCGTATTAATTCTTTCCTTCACAAAGTCACTTTTAACAAAGTTTTAAATCTTTACCCTATTTCCTCTTGGCATCAATGTTTAAATACATAGGCCCTGAGATTGTCGTGTATTCGATGGCATACGCTCAGCGCACACCATTGTAATCCATCTGAAAGGTCCCACAGCTTCCAGGTTTCTGCATGCGCGAAAACCCGGAACTTGCGCTCTGTCAAGGTACATCTTGAGAGCTCATACGAACCGAAAGTAAAATTAGTATCGCTTTCTCAGAGTTGGGCTATTTGCCAACAACTGCCCAGCAATTGCCACGAGACTATTAGGACTGGTAAAAGTAAGCGTAGCGCCTGCTTTCATCAGCATAAGGGGTATTATAAATCTTAAATCTTAAATTAAAGATTTAAAAATAAGAAATGATACACAAGCACTTTAAATTACATTTTGCAAATATTTTGCAAATAAGATGTTTAAAATTATTTTTCAAAAAATTAATTTTTTATTGCTTTTGGTGTAATAAAGGAACTTATGAGTAAAATTGAAATTCAGAACATTTATATTTATTAGAATTGTGTAAATTGCTTAATTATTTGGGTATTCTATTACATGTCTTTAGGGGATTTCCTTCATAAATGACTGCAATAGAATCCTCTCTTTTGATTGGAGGACTGGACTCACGTGATCCCTGAGATGCTTCCGAACCGCCTGTGTCCCTGGGATCCATGAGCCTTGATGCAGACGTACACTTGGAGACCCGAGACCTGAACTCTTCGCAGCCTGGAGATAGGTACGGAAATATTTCGTGGGTCGGAGGTATTCCGGAGATATGCCTCCAACCGCAAGTTCTAGCTCATTAACTAATAAGCATTCAGATCAAGAACAGAGCACAAACAGGGAGTGAAATTAATCCATGGCAATAGGCAAAACTGGCGATAGCGAATTGGCAGCCTGTTTTACACTCCACCCAATATTTTTTTGCATTGAAGTCAATGGTAAAGAAAATTGAGCAGGTGTAAAATGGGCTCCAATTTCGCTATCGTTTATTTTGCACTATTGCCGATGAACAATTTCACCCCCACAACAACTTGCATTTATATAGCACCTTTAACATAGTAAAATGTCCCAAGGTACATCACAGGAGCATTATAAAACAAAATTTGTCATGAACCACATAAGGAGATATTAGGGCAGATGACCAAAGAGACCATATTGAAGGAGGAAAGAGAGGTAGAGAGGCAGAGAGAAGTAGCAAGGGAATTCCAGAGTTCAGGGACTTGACAGCTGAAGGCACAGCCACCAATGGTGGAGCGATTGAAATCAGGGATGTTCAAGAGGCCAAAATTAGAGGAACCCAGATATCGTAGAGGGTTGTGGGGCTGGAGGGGATTACAGAGATAGGGAGGGTGAGGCCATTGAGGGATTTGAAAACAAGGATGAGATTTTTAATGTCGAGGCATTACTTAACTGGGAGCCAGTGCCTATCAGTTAGCACAGGGGTGATGGGTGAAGGAGACTTGGTGCGATTAAGGACACGGGCAGAAGAATTTTGGATAACCTCAGGTTTACGGAGGGTAGAACATGGGAGACTGGCCAGGAGTTCATTGGTGACAAAGGCATGAATGAGAGCTTCAGCAGCGAATGAACTGAGGCAGCGGCAGAGTTGGGCGATGTTACACAGATGGAAATAGGCGAACTTAGTGATAGTGCGTATATGTGATCGGAGCTCATTTCCGATCAATTGTGACACCAAGGTTGCAAACAGTCTGATTCAGCCTCAGACAGTTGCCAGGGAGAGGGATGAAGTCAGTGGCTAGGGAATGGAGTTTGTGGTGGGCACCAAAGACAATAGCTTTGGTCTTCCCAATATTTATTTGGAAGAAATTTCTGCTCATCCAGTACTGGATGTCAGAAAAGCAATCTGACAATTTAGATACAGTGGAGAGGTTGAGTGAGGTGGTGGTGAGGTAGAGCTAGGTGTCATCAGATTACATGTGGAAACTGACACTGTGTTTTTGGATGATGTCACCGAGGATCAGCATGTAGATGAGAAATAGGAGGGGGCCAAGGATAGATCCTTGGGGGACACCAGAGGTAACAATGCAGGGGCGGGAAGAGAAAAAATTGCATGTGATTCTCGAGCTATGATTAGATAGAGAAGAATGGAACCAGGTGAGTGCAGTCCCACCCAGCTGGAATACAGTGGAGAGGTGTTGGAGGAGGATGGAGTGGTCAACCGTGTCAAAGACTGCAGACAGGTCGAGAAGGATGAGGAGGGATAGTTTCCCTTTGTCAAAGGAAGTCATTTGTGACTTTGATGAGAGCTGTTTCAATACTGTGGCAGGGGCAGGAACCTGATTGGACGGATTCAAACTTGGGATCCGGGAAAGAAAGGCACAGATTTGGGAGGTGGCAACACATTCAAGGACTTTGGAGAGGAAAGCGAGGCTAAAGATGGGGTGGTAGTTTGCAAGAGTGGAGGGAGGGTCAAGGGTTGTTCTTTTAGGAGAGGGATGATGACGGGAGAATTGAAGGAGAAGACAATAGTACCTGAGGAGAGAGAATCGTTAACAATATCAGCTAACATTGGAGCCAGAATGGGAAGTTGGGTGATTAGCAGTTTAATGGGAATAGGTTCAAGGGAGCAGGAAATTGGTCTCATAGACAAGCTGAGCATGGAGAGGCCATGAGAGGAGATAGGAAAGAAACTGGAGAAAGATGCAAGTTCAGGGCTAGGGCAGGGTGAGAACCTTTGAGGAACTTTGGCCTGGTGGGCTAGGGGAACGGAGGGAAGAGGCAAAGGCAGCTGATTGGATGATCTCAATCTTAGTGACAAGGAAGTCCATGAGCTCCTTGCACTTGTTGTTGGAGGTGAGTGTGGACCAGACAGCGGAGATGGGTTTAAGAAGATGGTTTGATGTAGAGAATAGAAGCCACATTCTCCTGCTGCCATATTCAGCCATGTCCAGAACACGCTACAGAGCAGGTTAACCTGGTTTGGGATAAAGGCAAAATCTTAATTCCCTATTAAAATGTATCTTGAATCAATATAGTTCTGGGAAGTTATCAATATTTTCATACCCTGAGTGCTTTTCTGAGGACTTGTTCTGATCCTAGGAGAATTCAGTGTTGACAATATCCCAATTAACAATTTAATTTTATTAAGCAATGCTCTGTGGTTCAAATACTACTCTCTGCTGTGCTCCTTGAATAAATGATTATTAAATGCATTACTCTGGAATTGAAGTCAATGCAGGCGTGGTGTTAAAGGAAAGGCTGATAGAATCAATCATAGAATGATACATGCCCATCATGCCTCTGCCAGCTCTTTGAAAGAGTTATCCAATGAGTTCTATCCACATGCTTTTTCCCCATAGCCCAGCAAAATTTTCAACTTCACATATTTATCCAATTCCCTTTTCAGGCAGTACATTCCAGATCACAACAACTCACAGCGTAAAAGAATGTCATCTCTGGTTCTTTTGCCGATTACCTTAAATCTATGTCCTCTAGTTACCAACATTCTGTCAAAGGAAACAGTTTCTCCTTATTTAGTCTATCAAAACCCTATCTATTCTATTTTAAACACCTATATCAAATCTCCTCTTAACCTTCTCTAATCTAAGGAGGAAAGTCCTAGTTTCTTTAGTCTCGCTACATAACCGGAGATCCACATCCCTGGTACTATTCTAGTAAATCTCCTCTGCGCCCTTTCCAATGCCTTGACATCCTTTCTAAAGTGTGGTGCCCAGAATTGGAGCCTAACTAGTGTTTTTATAAAGGTTTAGTATAATGTCCTTGCTTTTGTAGTCTATTATTGCCCCTTTCTCGCGCCCCATTAGCACCGCCGGAAGGGCTAACAGGGCATAATTGCCTTTTCGGCCGGGGGCGAGCGGAGGTTGTGCCTATGGCCCAGTCCAGATTATCCCTGGTGGCCCAGTGGTGACCACCAATGGACTCAGAGTCCGCAGTGGCCCTCCCCTTTAACTGAAGGGGGTGGTGGGGACTTTTAACATGTCAGCGCTACACGGAGCATCCGCGTAGGGCTCACCTCTTCAGCGTGCGCTGACGCCTCGGGAGCGCCCCTCCAACAAGGTGGAGTGCCTGAGACAGCGCTCCACTTCGTTTGAGGGGTGCAAAGGATAATTCCACGCCAGAGGCAGGACATCCCACCCAGGCGATAGCAGACCCGGGCCCAGGAGGTTACCAGCCCCGGGCAATTTGGGCACCTCTATTTAGATATCCAAGGGTTCCGTATGCCTTTTTAACAGCCTTCTCAACTTGTACATACAACCCTAATCTCTCTGTTCCTGCACCTATTTAAAATTGTACCATTTAGCTTATGTTGCCTCTCCTCACTCTTCCTACCAAAATAAATCACTTCACATTTCTCTGCATTAAATTTCATCTGCTGTATGTCTGCCCACTTCACCAATCTGTCTAAGTCCTTCTGAAGTCTGTTACTGTCCTTCTCACTACTTACTACATTTTCAAGTTTCATTTCATTTGCAAATTTGAAATTATGCCCACTATACCCATGTCCAGGTCATTCATATTACCGACGTTAGGCTGACTGGCCTGTAGTTGCCAGGTTTATCCCTCTCTCTCTTTTGCACAGGGATGTAGCATTTGCAATCCTCCAATCCTCTGACAACTCCCATAAGGAGGATTGAAAGATTGTGGCCAGAGCCTCCGCAATTTCCACCCTTACTCCCTTCAGCAACCTAGGATTTCATCCTGACCAAGTGAAATTGGGAACACCCTCTTTTTTAGTGAAGACAGCTGCAAAGTATTCATTTGGTACCCCAGCCTCCACAAAAGTATTTCCTTTTTGGTCCCTAATCAGCTTCACCTTTCCTTTGAATATCTTTTTACTATTTATATGTTTATAAAAGAATCTTGGGTTCTCTTTTATGTTACCCACTAATCTTCTCATGCACTCTCTTTGCCTCGCTTATTTCCTTTTTCAGTTCTCCTCTATACTTTCTGTATTCAACTTGGTTCTCTGCTGATTTATGAATCTAACATTTATCATAAAGCTTCTTTTTCTGTTTCATTATAATTACGTAGAATTTCCAGCAGAGAAACAGGCCATTCGGCCCAACCAGTCCATGCCGGCATTTATGGTCCACTTAGCCTCCGCCCGGGCTTCTTCTATCAGTATAACCCTCTATTCACTTTTCCCTCATATGCTTATCGAGCCTCCCCTTAAATGCATATACCCTGTATAATATTAGCCTCAACCACTCCCTGTGGTAGCGAGTTTCACATTCTCACCACTCTCTGGATAAAGAGGTTTCTTCTGAATTTCCTATTTAATTTCTTGGTGACTATCTTATATTGATGGTCTCTAGTTTTGTTCATCATTATTTATGTGTAAATTGCACAGCAATGTCAGGCAAGGGCAGATGTGAGGTTAAACGTGAAAATCTGGAAGTTGCTTTCCGAGATGCGCAACTCCATCATTAGCTTTGCGAAAACAGCATCTCGCTGTCTGACTCACCATTCAAATGCATTTAATGGCATGAAGTTCCTGTACTTGCACTGTAGATACGGATTAAACTCGCCACAGAAATTTAGGGCTTGTCTATTTCAGTCTAAGTACTCTTTTTAATGGCATGATTGGTCTTATTTACTGTCAAACAACTTCTCTGCCACTGAAAATTCACTATTAAAATTGTGGAGTCTCATTCCTTCAAAAACTAGTCAAATCATTGCTTAACCTTCTCATCGCTAGTGAAGAGGGATTGAGCAACTCAAGTTTATTCACTCTCTCATCATAATTAATTCTCCTCATTCAGGTATCATACTGGAGATTTGTTGCTAACTCCCTACAAGGCCAGTGTATCCTTTTAAGATGAACAATATATTCCAAATGAGATCTGAGCGGCACTCTGTGGGCCCAAGTTTCGGATGTCCTCCCAGAACGGCGCACTCCGAGAGGCCCACCTATTTTTTAGAATAAAAAAAAGCACCTAAAACTTACCTCGCGATTCTCCGAGTCCAGCAGGCCTGTTTCACAGTCAACGCAGTGCAACACAAGCAGCTGGGGGCGGAGCTACAGCCCTGTACCAAAAAGAGTGCCGTCAGCTGCGCGCATGCGCAGTGGAGGTGGTGCACATGCGCAGTAGCTCCTGGCCATCCCAGTGCGTCCTGTCTCCGGGCGACCCTATCCCTGGCCGAAGGGGCATCGCTCCTATCCCGAGCCGAGTGGCCTGCCTTCCTTTACCTCCTCGGCGGCGGGGTCCGCCCGACCAGCACCTCTTTGGTGGCAGACCCCACCTGAACTCCTCCCCGGTGGCAAGCCCCGCCCGACCAGCAGCTCTTTGGTGGCGGGCCCCACCCGAACTCCTCTCTGGTGGTGGGCCCTGCCCGACCAGCAGCTCTTCGGTGGCGGGCCCCACCCAACCAGCTCTTCGACAGGCTGTTGGAGGTCTCCCGGTGCTGCAGTAGATGAGTAAAAACTTTTAATTTTTTCTTTATTGATTAATATTTTTTTTTTTTGATTGACTTATTGGTTGAAAGGTCATATCATTATTTAAATGTAATTTATCACTTTGCTGTCAATAACAGTTGAGCACTGAAGGTTGTAGGTCCAGGTTCTATCTCTGGCCAACATTCAATTTCCATTCATTTCTGTTGGATACATTTATCAGTTTTTAGTGACAATACTGAAAGAAAGCAAATCCTTCCATCTCAAAAGAAGAGAAAACCGACTCTGTATGGCATTCATCACAGTCCTTGCTGACTAATCATAGAGGGGGACTGCTGGCGGTTACAGAGAAGTCTGCAGCCACAAATCATCCCACTCTATAAGCTGAAGGAGAATAGATCGAGCTATTCCACAAATATAATATTGCCTGAAGTTTCACCTCGTTTACTATGGGCCTGAACTTGGTGGACCGCCCAATTCTTGGCGGTCTCGCGATGGTCAGTCAATCTTCACCGCCCGGTACCGCTGGGGCGGAGTGATGGCAACATTGGTCCAGGCGGTCCTGAGCATTGCGTCAGCGGAGTGTGACGGACGGTCTGCTCCGGCGGTGCAGGGTAAGTTGTCAGGGACTTCGGACTCTTTGGGTCCCGAGTTCTGCATACGCGCGCTCTTCCATCGACCTCTCCCGCCCGCCCCTCGTCCCCCCGTCCCCCCCCCCCCTCCGAGAAGAGCAGTCTGGAGGCCAGAGGCCAATGTCGGATCACAGGTAAGTGTCTCCAGGTACATTTAGATTTTTAATTGTTTTGTGCAGTGTTTTTGATTTGCTTATAATGCTTACATTGTTATTTATTTATTTATTTATTTATTTATTTTTGTGTTTTCTGGGGGGCGGGGGCAGAATAGATCTCTTGGGGGGGAGAATTAGATCTCGACGGGGTTTAGATCTCTCTGGGGGGATTGGGTCTCTCTGGGGGGATTAGATTTCTGGGGGGAGGACTAGATCTCGGGGGCGGATTAGATCTCTCTGGAGGGGGTTTAGATCTCTGGGAGGGGAGGACTAGATCGCTGGGGGGGTGAGGAGCATTGTAGATTACATACCGCCGACACACCATCGGCATAAAACCATTTTTCAGATGGTGTGCAGCTCCAATGATATGTCGGCGGTATGCTATCAAAGTTGGACTTTTAGACGGTCGGTAGGGTGCCCTGTGTGGGCGGACTGTATGCATAGCGCCCGGCAGTATGTCGCTGATGAATTTCCCGGCGGGCAATATGTGGGTAGTATATAGATATATTTTGATCAATTTCGTAATTTTGGATGGTATGTCCGTGGTGCGCGGGTGGTATGCCACGGTATGTCCACCAATTTCGGCCCCGATATGATCAATGTTACGGAATTAAAGCATCAATTCTCAATTTTAAAACGTGTTCAGTACTTTCAACTATAAAATTCTGTGTGCTAAGCTTTCCAGATGTGCCATTAGTATTTTGTTTCTATCGTGACTGAACAAATATGGGATTGGAGCCTGGGATGTGCATCATTGTCAAAGATGCCCCACAGGAATCAGTAATGGGTCCTCTGCTAATTATTATTTCCATAAATGAACTACTGCAGGTCTGCTCCCTGGCAAAGACTCTTCTTTATGCTGATGATACAATTCTAGTTTATTATTCAAGAGGAGTAGAATTGATTTCTGAAATACTACCAAGGGAGATGTCTTCAGTGTTCAGCTAAAAGAAACAATCAATTGTTCCATGAATAAAAGTGACCAATATAGAATTTCTGGCATAATAGGAATAGAAGCATAGAAACATAGAAAATAGGTGCAGGAGTAGGCCATTCGGCCTTTCGAGCCTGCACCATCATTCAATATGATCATGGTTGATCATGCAACTACAGTACCCCATTCCTGCTTTCTCTCCATACCCCTTGATCCCTTCAGCCATAAGGGCCACATCTAACTCCCTTTTTGAATATATCTAACGAACTGGCCTCAACAACTTTCGGGGAGAGAATTCCACAGGTTCACAACTTTCTGAGTGAAGAAGTTTCTCCTCATCTTGGTCCTAAATGGCTTACCACTTATCCTTAGACTGTGACCCCTGGTTCTGGACTTCCCCAACATTGGAAACATGCTTCCTGCATCTAACCTGTCCAATCCCGTCAGAACCTTATATGTTTCTATGAGATCCCCTCTCATTCTTCTACATTCCAGTGAATATAAGCCTAGTCAATTCAGTCTTTCTTCATATGTCAGTCCTGCTATCCCGGGAATCAGTCTGGTGAACCTTCGCTGCACTCCGTCAATAGCAAGAATCTCCTTCCTCAAGTTGGTAGAAGACCAAAACTGTACACAATATTCAAGGTGTGGCCTCACCAAGGCCCTGTACAACAGCAGTAAGACCTCCCTGCTCCTATACTCAATTCCTCTCGCTATGATGGCCAACATGCCATTTGCCTTCTTCACCGTCTGCTGTACCTACATGCCAACTTTCAATGACTGATGTACCTTGACACCCAGGCCTCATTGCACCTCCCCTTTTCCTAATTTGTCACCATTCAGATAATATTCTGCCGTCCTGTTTTTGCCACCAAAGTGGATAACCTCACATTTATCCACATTATACTGCATCTGCCATGCATTTACCCACTCACCTAACCTGTCCAAGTCACCCTGCAGCCTCTTAGCATCCTCATCACAGCTCATACAGCCACCCAGCTTAGTGTCATCTGCAAACTTGGAGATATTACAATCAATTCCTTCGTCTAAATCATTAATGTATATTGTAAATAGTTGGGGTCCCAGCACTGAACCTTGCAATACCCCATTAGTCACTGCCTGCCATTCTGAAAAGTACCCGTTTATTCCTACTCTCTGCTTCCTGTCTGCCAACCAGTTCTCTATTCACGTCAGTACATTACCCCCAATGCCATGTGCTTTAATTTTGCACATTAAACTCTCGTGTGGGACCTTGTCGAAAGCCTTTTGAAAGTCCAAATACACCACATCCACTGGTTCTCCCTTGTCCACTCTACTAGTTACATCCTCAAAAAATTCTAAAACATTTGTCAAGCATGATTTCCCTTTCATAAATCCATGCTGACTTGGACCGATCCTGTCACTGCTCTCCAAATGCGCTGCTATTACATCTTTAATAATTGATTCCAACACTTTCCCTACTACCGATGTCAGGCTAACCGGTCTATAATTCCCTGTTTTCTCTCTCCCTCCTTTTTTAAAAAGTGGGGTTACATTAGCTACCCTCCAATCCATAGGAACTGATCCAGAATCTATAGAATGTTGGAAAATGACCACCAATGCATCCACTATTTCGAGGGCCACTTCCTTAAGTACTCTGGGATGCAGACTATCAGGCCCTGGGGATTTATCGGTCTTCAATCCCATCAATTTCCCAAGCACAATTTCCTGACTAATAAGGATTTCCTTCAGTTCCTCCTTCTCACTAGACCCTCAGTCCCCTAGTATTTCCAGAAGGTTATTTCTGTCTTCCTTAGTGAAGACAGAACTAAAGTATTTGTTCAATTGGTCTGCCATTTCTTTGTTCCCCATTATAAATTCACCTGAATCTGACTGCAAGGGACCTACATTTCTCTTCACTAATCTTTTTCTCTTCACATATCTATAGAAGCTTTTTCAGTCAGTTTTTATGTTCCCTGCAAGCTTATTCTCATACTTTATTTTCCACTTCCTAATTAAACCCTTTGTCCTCCTCTGCTGAATTCTAAATTTCTCTCAGTCCTCAGGTATGCTGCTTTTTCTGGCCAATTTATATGCTTCTTCCTTGGATTTAACACTATCCCTAATTTCCCTTGTTTGCCACGGTTGAGCCACCTTCCCCTTTTTATTTTTACTCCAGACAGGGATGTACAATTGTTGTAGTTCATCCATGTGATCTTTAAAAGTCTGCCATTGCCTATCCACCGTCAACTCTTTAAGTATCATTCACCAGTCTATCCTAGCCAATTCACGTCTCATACCATCGAAGTTACCTTTTCTTAATTCAGTACCTTAGTCACTGATTTAACTGTGTCACTCTCGATCTTAATAAAGAATTCTACCATATTATGGTCACTCTTCCCTAAGGGGCCTCGCACAACAAGATTGCTAATTAGTCCTTTCTCATTACACATCACCCAGTCTAGGATGGTCAGCCCTCTACTTGGTTCCTCGACATATTGATCTCGAAAACCATCCCTAATACACTCCAGGAAATCCTCCTCTAACGTATTGCTAGCAGTTTGGTTAGCCCAATCTATATGTCGATTAAAGTCACCTTTATTGCACTCATCCCTAATTTCTTGTTTCGTGCTGTCCCCAACCTCATTACTGCTGTTTGGTGGTCTGTACACAACTCCCACTAGCGTTTTCTGCCCTTTGGTATTCCGCAGCTCTGCCCATACAGATTCCACTTCATCCAAGCTAATGTCCTTCCTTACTATTGCGTTAATCTCCTCTTTAACCAGCAAAGCTACCCCACCTCCTTTTCCTTTCTGTCTATCCTTCCTGAATATTGAATACTCCTGGATGTTGTTCCCAACCTTGGTCACCCTGGAGCCATGTCTCCGTAATCCCAATTACATCATATCCATTAACATCTATCTGCGCAGTTAATTCATCCACCTTATTACGAATGCTCCTCGCATTGAGACTTAGAGCCTACAGGCTTGTTTTTTAACATTCATTGTCCTTTTAGAATTATGTTGTAATGTGGCCCTTTTTAATTTTTGCCTTTGTTTTCTCTGCCCACCACTTTTCCTTATCTCCTTTCTATCTTTTGCTTCTGCCCCCATTTTACTTCCCTCTGTCTCTCTGCATAGATTCCCATTCCCCTGCCATATTAGTTTAAACCCTCCACAACAGCACTAGCAAACACTCCCCCTAGGACATCAGTTCTGGTCCTGCCCAGGTACAGACTGTCCGGTTTGTATTGGTTCCACCTCCCCCAGAACTGGTTCCAATGTCCCAGGAATTTGAATCCCTCCTTCTTGCACCATTCCTCAAGCCACATATTCATCTTAACTCTCCTGCTATTCCTACTCTGACAAGCACGTGACACTAGTAGCAATCCTGAGATTATTACCTTTGATGTCCTACCTTTTAATTTAACTCCTAGCTCCCTAAATTCAGCTTGTAGGATCTCATCCCATTTTTTACTTATATCATTGATACCTATATGCACCACGACTACTGGCTGTTCACCCTCCCCCTCCAGAATGCCCTGCAGCCGCTGTAAGATATCCTTGACCCTTGCACCAGGGAGGCAACCGACCATCCTGGAGTCTTGATTGCAGCCGCAGAAATGCCTATCTATTCCCCTTACAATAGAATCCCCTACCATTATAGCTCTTTTTCCTGTCCTCCTGTGCAGCAGAGCCAACCATGGTGCCATGAACTTGTCTGCTGCTGCCTTCCCCTGATGAGCCTTCTCCCCCAATAGTATTCAAAACGGTATATCTGTTTTGGAGGGAGATGACCGCAGTGGACTCCTGCACTACCTTCCTACTTCTGCTCTGCCTGATGGTCACCCATTCCCTCTCTGCCTGTGTAACCTTTACCTGCGTTGGGACCAACTCACTAAATGTGCTATTCACGACATCCTCAGCATTGCGGATGCTCCAGTACATAAATCTACGTGCAGCTCCAGTGTTGCAATACGGTCTGACAGAAGCTGCAGCTGGATACACTTCCTGTACACATAGTAGTCAGCGACACTGGAAGTGTGCCTGATTTCCCACATAGCACAGGAGGAGCATGGCATGGATCTGGACACTCCTGCCATGACTTAAGCCTTAGATTAACTTAATTTGGCATCAATGCCAAAGGTTTCCTACTGATAAGAAAAGTAAAAGAAAAATATTAAATACTCACCAATCATCAGCCAATCACTTACCCGCTTGGCTGTGACATCACACTTTGATTTCTTTTTACTTCTTTGTTTACCTTCTGCCCCTGCACCAGCTGGCCTCCTCCGACGGCCGCGCCCTTTTATGGGTCTCCCGAACTGCCGCTTCCACTCCTAAATATTTGTGCATTTTATATTTTTAATATATACTTTCTTCCATTGGTTCCACATTGCTGCCTCCTGTCTTGATGCTTCTTTCTTCAGATAGGGGAGGGATCCAAGCTACAGACTCACCAACTCTGTAGGACTGGATTATTCATACCAGAGATAGAGTTCCCCAACAACATACCCCAACACTCCTTGCAACATCCTAGTTATGAATGGAACAAATTGTCCAATGAGGGTTAAGAAATTTTGAGTACCAGATAAACAAGTCATAATCTAGAATGATCCTCAGAACTAATTCATTCGAGCATAATGTGCAATATTTCCCAAATAGGATAAGTGACTTTGTAGGTTGCAAGGAAGCTGCCTCTGGATATCCAGATCTACAAGGATTTAAACAAAGTGCTGATGAAGGTACCATCTCTGATATGAACAATCCAGTTCTGGCAAATTAAAAGCATACACTTGTATTTCATAATTCTCATGGACAGATGATCCAACAATTTCATGCTTCCATGGACACTTGCTAATTCTAAAAGCATTTTTCCTTTGTGGTCTGTCATTTTATAGAATTCTCTCCCAACGGAAATAAATACTTTTTCTAAACCAGGCAGAAATCATTCCAAATTCCCAGCAAAGGTAATAGCGGCTTTGAAATTACACCAGCACTTAATGCATTCAACTGAAAAAACTGAAACTATATATACTTTATATCAGTTATTGTGTGGTAGATATTGAAAGTTAACCATGCACACAAACCCACCCTTTCAACAAGTACAGTCTGTTTCTCAATGTATAAACAGATTATTCGCTTCTATTTGTTTTCAAATATTCCCACCCTGAAATGATGTCATGGAACACTACTGTACAAATGCTTGTTTGAAATCCCTCTCTCCACTCTTTTAGCCGATACACTAATCCATTTATTTTAAATAGGTTAATAACGTTACTATATACAGTGCGAACCTATTGACGTAACATAATTTGCATGGATGACACAATGAGTTGGATTTTCGGCTTTCTCCATTTCGGGGCAAAAACGGAGGCGATGCGTGAAAATTACCGCCCAATTAGCGTTAGCGATTAATTGCCTAACTTTCAGCATTTGGGATCTGCATCAGAGGTACAGTGCAAAGGGAGGTGTTACACTATTATTCGGGGTGTAAAAACAGGATCCTCGCCAACTTTAGTGTCGGGCCTGGAACGTACCGAGCGAGGTCTTGGGAGGGGAAAATAAAATTCAAAAATCAGTCAAAAAACATTGCCAACACCGGGCCGCCCATTTAAAACTGAGATCATGAGGAATTTCTTCTCTTCGAGGGTTGTGTTTCATGCACAAGTACCCCCAGGTCCCACTGTACTGTGGCACTTTGCAATCTTTTTCCATTTAAATAATAACTTGCTCTTTGATTTTTTTCTGCCAAAGTGCATGACCTCACACTTTCCAACATTATACTCCATCTGCCAAATTTTTGCCCACTCACTTAGCCTGTCTATGTTCTTTTGCTGATTTTTTGTGTCCTCCTCACACATTGCTTTTGCTCTCATCTTTGTATCATCAGCAAACTTGGCTACTTTACACTCAGTCCCTTCTTCCAAGTCGTTTATATAGATTGTAAATAGTTGTGGTCCCAGCACTGATCCCTGCACCACCCCACTAGTTACTGGTTGTCAACCAGAGAATGAACTATTTATCCCGACTCTCTGTTTTCTGTTAGTTAGCCAATCCTCTATCCATGCTAATATATTACCCCCAACGCTGTGAACTTTTATCTTGTGCAGTAACCTTTTGTGTGGCACCTTGCGAAATGCCTTCTGGAAGTCCAAATACACCATATCCACTGGTTCCCCTTTATCCACCCTGTTCGTTACATCCTCAAAGAACTCCAGCAAATTTGTCAAACATGACTTCCCCTTCATAAATCCATGCTGACTCTGCCTGACCGAATTTTGCTTTTCCAAATGTCCTGCTACTGCTTCTTAATAATGGACTCCAACATTTTCCCAACCACATATGTTAGGCTAACTGGTCTATAGTTTCCTGCTTTTTGTCTGCCTCCTTTTTAAAATAGGGGCGTTACATTTGCAGTTTTCCAATCTGCTGGGACCTCCCCAGAATCCAGGGAATTTTGGTAAATTACAACCAAAGCATCCACAATCCCTGCCATTACTTCTCTCAAGACCCTAGGATGCAAGTCATCAGGTCCAGGGGATTTATCTGCCTTTAGTCCCATTATCTTACTGAATGCCACCTCCTTAGTGATTGTGATTATGTTAAGATCTTCCCCCCCTATAGCCCCTTGACTATCCACTGTCGGAATATTGTTAGTGTCCTCTACCGTAAAGACTGATACAAAATATTTGTTCAGAGTTTCTGCCATTTCCATCTTCCCCATTACTAATTTCCCGGTCTCGTCCTCTAAGGGACCAACATTTACTTTAGCCACCCTTTTCCTTTTTGTATACATATAGAAACTCTTGCTATCTGTTTTTATATTTTGTGCTTGTTTACTTTCATAGTCTATCTTCCCTTTCTTAATCATTTTTTTAGTCGCTCTTTGCTGGCTTTTAAAAGCTTCCCAGTCTTCTGTCCTCCCACTGGATTTGGCCACTTTGTATGTCCTTGTTTTTAATTGGAAACCATCCTTTATTTCCTTAGTTAGCCACGAATGCCTATCTTTTCTCTTTTCTCCGACACCCTATCCTCCTCACTGGAATAAATTTTTCTTGAGAGTTGTGAAATATCTCCTTAAATGTACACCACTGCTCATCAACCATCCTACACTTTAATCTATTTTCCCAGTCCACTTTACCCTCAGTCCCTTCATTCAAGTCATTAATATAGATTGTAAATAGTTGAGGCCCCAGCACCGATCCCTGTGGCATCCCACTAGTTACTGTTTGTCAACCGGAAAATGACCCATTTATCCCGACTCTCTGTTTTCTGTTAGTTAGCCAATCCTCTATCCATACTAATATATTACCCCACCCCCATGAACTTTTATCTTGTGCAGTAACCTTTTATGTGGCACCTTATTGAATGCCTTCTGGAAATCTAAAAACATTATATCCACTGGTTCCCCCTTATCCACCCTGCTCGTTATCCTCAAAGAACTCCAGAAAATTTGTCAAACATGATTTCCCTTTCATAAAACCATGCTGACTCTGCTTGACTGAATTTTGCTTTTCCAAATGTCCTGCTACTGCTTCCTTAATAATGGACTCTAGCATTTTCCCAACGACAGATGTTAGGCTAACTGGTCTATAGTTTCCTGCTTTTTGTCTGCCTCCTTTTTTAAATAGGGGCTTTACATTTGCGGTTTTCCAATCCACTGGGACCTCCCCAGAATCCAGGGAATTTTGATAGATTACAACCAATGCATCCACTATCTCTGCAGCCACTTCTTTTAAGACAAATTAGTATCGTCAGCAAACTTGGATATACAGCTTCTATTCCTTCATCTAAGTCATTAATAAATATCGTGAAAATCTAAGGCCCCTTGTCACATCCTGCCAATTGGAGTGCATACCCATTCCACCAATCTCCTCTGGAGAGCTCCTCCAGAAGCTCATCAGCAAACATTTATGACAAATTACATAAAAAGAACTGTCCCTAAAATGAGTTTGGAATACTACAAGAAATACCTGTGTAGGCTTGTCCCCCTGTCATGGGCCAATACTGAAGTTGGAAATTTTGCCTGGGCCTCGTGTGCTAGAGATTTGAGGGATGTGGTCAAATTGGGGCCATTGACTTTAAGAACTTCACACGTTAACTAAAACTCCCACTTCCACTTTGGCAAAAAGTGTTGGCAATGTGCGCTGAGCATGCAGACGTTTCCGTGATAGGCGGGCTGGGTTGGTACTTGGGGTGCGGACTCCTTCCATTGGAACATTGCTGGCGGGGCAGTCTGAACCCTTGGTGACAACTTGCTTTTTTTCTTCTCCCAGACTCCTGGGTACTGCTGAAGCCTGCTGCTCTTTGCCAGTTTTTCATGCTTCCAGTGCTACCTACCTTATCCCTCACCTCTGGTGCATCTCACAAATTCTCTGGGCTGGATTTTTTGGGGAGTCAGCGGGCACGATCGATTGTTGGCTGGTTGGGAGGGTACCGACATGTCGCACCATTCACTGCAACTCACTAAGCCACATCTAAAGGTGCACATAAATTTGTCCGAGAATGCAAAGTGTTGAAAATAAAGGTTTTACTGTTTGACACCACATTAACAGAAACTTTACATGAACATTGGATAAAACATCCAAGTCCCTACCCTTGTGTGTTGTTAGTTGGTATGCCTGCAATAGGATGAGGGTGAGTGTGAGAGGTGGTTAGTGAGATGGGGAAGTGATTATGTAGACCAAGAGAGAGGAATGGGTGGGGGTGCAAGGTAAGTTGGTGTGAGTAAGGATGTGCAGGAGTAGGGTAGGCAAGGCAGAGTGATGGGGATTTGATGAGTGGCACAGCAAGATGAGGTTGAGTGTGGCTTTGTACTAATGTTTCATGATCTACTGAGATCATTGAAACATTTGCGGTACTGCACCTAGGTCCTCCTGACCACATCCCTGCTTGTGCCCTCCTGTGCAAAGTGCAACTGTTTTGGTCTTCTACTCATAAGACAATGAGAGGACCTCCCTGCGTGCTGTTATGGAGGGAGTCACAGGAGAGCATGGGTTTCCAGCACCTCAATGCTGTAGAACACTGACAGCACAAATGTCAAAAGAAAGTTCTCCATGCTCCCTTTAGTCATCCTGGTTAATCCTTGCCACTGGATAAAGGCCTAGCTCTGTCAAGCCCATGTGGTGGCTGATGTGCAACGGTCACCACACATTAAAAAAAATCCACGCACAGGCATCTTCCACCCCCTCAACTGACGTTCAGGACTGGAACATCGGGTCCTTCATTGAAACATCTGTGAACTCTCGTGGAAGCAAGTCATCCTCGTTCGAGGGACCGCCGATGATGATGATGAAGGAAACCGGCTGATGGCACTTCATCATAATATGGTAGAATTCTTTATTAAGATGGAGAGTGACACAGTTAATTCAGAGGCTAGGGTCCTGAACTTAAGGAAAGGTAACTTCGATGGTAGGAGATGTGAATTAGCTAGAATAGACTGGCAAATGATACTTAAAGGGTTGACGGTGGATAGGCAATGGCAGACATTTAAAGATCACATGGATGAACTTCAACAATTGTACATTCCTGTCTGGAGTTAAAATAAAATGGGGAAGGTAGCTCAACCGTGGCTAACAAGGGAAATTAAGGATAGTGTTAGATCCAAGGAAGAGGCATATAAATTAGCCAGGAAAAGCAGCAAACCTGAGGACTGGGAGAAATTTAGAATTCAGCAGAGGAGGACAAAGGGTCTAATTAGGAGGGGGAAAATAGAGTATGAGAGGAAGTTTGCTGGGAACATAAAAACTGACTGCAAAAGCTTCTATAGATATGTGAAGAGAAAAAGATTAGTGAAGACAAACGTAGGTCCCTTGCAGCCAGAATCAGGTGAATTTATAATGGGGAACAAAGAAATGGCAGACCAGTTAAACAAATACTTTGGTTCTGTCTTCACGAAGGAAGACAGAAGTAACCTTCTGGAAATGCTAGGGGACCGAGGGTCTAGTGAGAAGGAGGAACTGAAGGAAATCCTTATTAGGTGGGAAATTGTGTTAGGGAAATTGATGGGATTGAAGGCTAATAAATCCCTGGGGCCTGATGGTCTGCATCCCAGAGTGTTAAGGAAAAGGCCCTAGAAATAGTGGATGCATTGGTGATCATTTTCCAATCGTCTATCAACTCTGGATCAGTTCCTATGGATTGGAGGGTAGCTAATGTAATCCCACATTTTAAAAAAGGAGGGAGAGAGAAAATGGGTAATTATAGACTGGTTAGCCTGACATCGGTAGTGGGAAAAATGTTAGAATCAATTATTAAAGATGAAATAGCAGCGCATTTGGAAAGCAATGACAGGATCGGTCCAAGTCAGCATGGATTTATGCTTGACAAATCTTCTGGAATTTTTTTGGATGTAACTAGTAGAGTGGACAAGGGAGAACCAGTAGATGTGGTGATTTGGACTTTCAAAAGGCTTTTGACAAGGTCCCACGCAAGAGATTGGTGTGCAAAATTAAAGCACATGGTATTGAAGGTAATGTACTGACGTGGATAGAGGACTGGTTGACAGACAGGAAGCAGAGAGTCGGGATAAACGGATAATTTTCAGAATGGCAGGCAGTGACTCGTGGGGTGCCACAGGGCTCAGTGCTGGGACCCCAGCTCTTTACAATATACATCAATGATTTGGATGAAGGAATTGAGTGTAATATCTCCAAGTTTGTGGATGACACTAAGCTGGGTGGTGGTGTGAGCTTTGAGGAGGATGCTAAGAGGCTGCAGGGTGACTTGGACAGGTTAGGTGAGTGGGCAAATGCATGGCAGATGCAGTATAATGTAGATAAATGTGAGGTTATCCACTTTGGTGGCAAAAATACAAAGACAGAATATTATTTGAATGGCGTCAGATTAGGAAAAGGGGAGGTGCAACGAGACCCGGGTGTCATGGTACATCAGTCATTGAAAGTTGGCATGCAGGTACAGCAGGTGGTGAAGAAGGCAAATGGTATGTTGGCCTTCATAGCTAGGGGATTTGAGTATAGGAGCAGGGAGGTCTTACTGCAGTTGTACAGGGCCTTGGTGAGGCCTCACCTGGAATATTGTGTTCAGTTTTGGTCTCTTAATCTGAGGAAGGACGTTCTTGCTATTGAGGGAGTGCAGCGAAGGTTCACCAGACTGATTCCTGGGATGGCAGGACTGACATATGAGGAGAGACTGGATCGACTGGGCCTGTATTCACTGGAGTTTAGAAGGATGAGAGGGGATCTCATAGAAACATATAAAATTCTGACTGGACTGGACAGGTTAGATGCTGGAAGAATGTTCCTGATGTTGGGGAAGTCCAGAACCAGAGGATACAGTCTAAGGATAAGGAGTAAGCCATTTAGGACTGCGATGAGGAGAAACTTCTTCACTCAGAGAGTTGTTAACCTGTGGAATTCCCTGCTGCAGAGAGTTGTTGATGCCAGTTCATTGGATATATTCAAGAGGGAGTTAGATGTGGCCCTTATGGCTAAAGGGATCAAAGGGTATGGAGAGAAAGCAGGAAAGGGGTACTGAGGTGAATGATCAGCCATGATCTTATTGAATGGTGGTGCAGGCTCGAAGGGCCGAATGGCCTACTCCTGCACCTATTTTCTATATTTCTATGTAACAGACCCGCTTCCTCTAATTGGCCGGGAAACACGCTGGGCAGGCTTAACAAGCCCCAGCAATGGTAAATTCATTTCAGAGGCTAAGATGGAGCCAGTAGCAGGGTCAGGAACTGCCACTGACGTCGCCCGCAACAGACCCGCCGCGGTTCCTAAAATCTAGTCCTTTGTGTCTCATAAATGTCTTTTCTCGCCCCTTCTCTTTGTTCTGTTCCTTTTTAATACCGTTTCTTTGTAATATCCTGCAGTTGTCATGTCGGGTCCATATCTGAAACATCAACATGTCTGCTCTCACCATCGGCGCTGTCTGAGCCTGCTGAGTGCTTCCAGCATTTTCTGTTTTTGTTTCTGGTCATCAGCATTTGCAGTTCTGTTTAGATTCTTTTGCCAACTTTTAGTCTAACTAATTTGACTTCAATTGCTTGTTTATAATTTTTGTTTCTGTTTGGAAACAGACCTTGAGCTAAAGTGGCTGTGTTAGTGTAGTAACTTAAATACTTCAGCAATCTTATTATGTGACATCACATGTATATATTGTGTGAAGTACAAATTCTACTCTTGAATACTTTGTAAAGTCTGCTGTATACGGAATCATGTAGTAGCTTCATGTGTGGCCTCGAGGGCCGATTTTTTAATTGTAACAGTTTAATTAATAATTAGGATCTTTGGCTTCTTATATGTCACAAAATTCCAAATTTGGCAATATTCCAAAATTTAATGACATTTTTAATTTAATGATCGCATTAACTACACAAGTGTAAATGAGATACATTAGTGAATAATTCATAAGCAGCTGACATTGATGCCTTTGTATAAATAGCATCAATGCAAACAGATGGTGAACATCTTTATTTGCAAACATTGAAGTCTTAACTTGATTTTCAAAATTGAACACATTTGCAAACAATGTTTCCATGAGTAGTTGACTTTTATAGTAAGAATGGTAGGGAAATGTAGTTTAAAGGTTTTAACATGAAATATTACAAAAGGTCAGGATTTGTCACATGAGCACTTACAGTATGCAATTCAGTTAGTTTAAGACCTAGTTAATGGTATGGTCTTACTTGTAATGTTAGCAAGACAGATTGACAAGTAAATAGGTTACACCCATAAAATGTACATAGTTTTGTGCTATCCAATTAAAAGAAAGAACAAATTTGCATTTATATAGCATTTTTCATGAACTTGGTACATCCCAAAGTGCTTCACAATCAGTGAAGTACTTTTAAAATGCAGTCACTGTTGTGAATAGGAAGAGCCCACAGACTGCAGTGAGATAAGTAAGCAGTTAATCTACTTTATTGGTGGAAGAATAAAAGCTGGCCAGGACACTGGGAGAACTGCCCTTCTCTTTTTCAAGTAATACCATGGGATCTTTTACCTGAGAGGGAAGACGGGGCTTCCGTTTAACGTCTCATCCAAAAGACAGTTCCTACAACAGTGTAGCACTCCCTCAGTACTGCACTGGTGTGTCAGCATAGATTACATGCTCAAGTCTCTGGAATAAGGCTTGAACCCATGACTTTGAGACAAGTGTGCTACCACTAAATCGAGGCTGATAGGTATAGAAGAAAGATTTAGAGACAACAGAATGAAAGAGGTGTAGTAGAGACAGGAAATACAAAGAAATAATCCTTCACCATCTCTGGATTTATGAACATGTGCCATGACAGCCAGCCACTCGATCCAGGTCATGACCCCTGTGGTCCCATATGATAATCACCATTTCTCTCCAGATTATAGCCTTTTCCCCTGTTTTCTTTATTTCAATGTATTTTCCTACATATTTCTTCTGTCTACATGACTGCAAATACTGCAAAAAAGTACAATAATCCTTTCCGTATTTTTAATTATGTGTCATGACTCAAATACAGAATGTTTTAAAATCTAAGTTCTACTAAGAACATAAGAACATAAGAAATAGGAGCAGGAGTAGACCACCCGGCACCTTGAGCCTGCTCCACCATTTAATAAGATCATGGCTGATCTGATCATGGACTCAGCTCCACTTCCCTGCCCGCTCCCTATAACCTTTTATTCCCTTATCGCTCAAAAATCTGTCTATCTCCGCCTTAAATGTATTCAATGACCCAGCCTCCATAGCTCTCCGGGGCAGAGAATTCCATAGATTTACAACCCTCCTTATCTCAGTTTTAAATGGGCGGCCCCTTATTCTGAGACTATGTCCCCTAGTTTTAGTGTCCCTTATGAGTGGAAATATCCTCTCTGCATCCACCTTGTTGTAAGAGAAATTTGGCATTAAGGGTGCCAGCGGGACAAGGGTTAAAGTGCTGGTTCCTGCAATGGCCCATAAGAAGGTAAAGGCCTTTCTTCTCACGCCTTGTACATTCCAGCACAGGCTCCAGAAGGTACTGTTATGGGTTGGGATACCAGATAGTATGCCAACATGGAATGTCAATAGGAGAGAACCTAAACAGACCGCTGATAAGGCCGTGAGAAGAGACCCGAGATAGACTTCATGGCACCAAAGGAAATGTATAACAAATGACACCATTCTGGGAACGGTCTAAGATGGTCACAAGATCATGACCTGTCAGTCAGAGCTCATGACCTGTCAATCCGGTGTAGTACTGATAAGGTAGTCCAATTAGAGATCTAGGGAGGTTTTGTCCGGGAACAGAGGGGTTTTTGAAATGTATAAAGGTCGTATGATTGTGCTGTTCGGGGAGCATCCCCACTCACAGGCGGCTGTGATGAGGGTTGTTCCCGGACGTTCGTAATAAAGATCGTTATACTTTGCCATCCGTCTCTGTCTGCTAACTTCGAGAATTGCTACATGGGCTGGGGCAAGCGTCGACCCTCTATATCAGTGGGCCCGTTCGTGGGAAAAGAAGCCTTCCCGTTTTCCCCCAACATTGTCGAGCCCCCTCATTATCTTATATGTTTCGATAAGATCACCTCTCATTCTTCTGAACTCCAATGTGTATAGGCCCAACCTACTCAACCTATCTTCATAAGTCAACCTCCTCATCTCTGGAATCAACCTCTGAACAGTCTCCAATGCAAGTATATCCTTCATCATTTCTCAGCATTAATCCTGTCAAGCCCCATAAAAATTTTATATATTTCAATTAGATCATCTCTCATCCTTCTAAACTCTAGGGAACATCCAATGTGTATAGGCCCAACCTACTCAACCTATCTTCATAAGTCAACCCCCTCATCTCCGGAATCAACCTAGTGAACCTTCTCTTAACAGCCTCTAATAACAGCAAGTATATCCTTCCTTAAATACGGAGACTAAAACTGACGCAGGACTCCAGGTGTGGCCTCACCAATACCCTGTACAGCTGTAGCAGGACTTCTCTGCTTTTATACTTTATCCCCCTTGCAATAAAGGCCAACATTGCATTTGCCTTCCTGATTACTTGCAGTACCTGCAAACTAACTTTTTGTGTTTCATGCACAAGGACCCCCAGGTCCCTCTGTACTGCAGCACTTTGCAATTTTTCTCCATTTAAATTATAATTTGCTTTTCTATTTTTTCTGCCAAAGTGCATGGCCTCACATTTTGCCACATTATACTCCATCTGCCAAATTTTTACCCACTCACTTAGCCTGTCTATATCCTTTTGCAGATTGTTTTGTGTCCTCCTCACAATTTGCTTTCCCACCCATCTTTGTCTCATCAGCAAACTTGGCTACATTACACTCGGTCCTTTCATCCAAGTCATTCATATAGATTGTAAATAATTGAGGATCCAGCACCGATCCCTGCGACACCCCACTAGTTACTGTTTGCCAACCGGAAAATGACCCATTTATCTCAACTCTCTGTTTTCTGTTAGTTAGCCAATCCTCTTCCATGCTAATATATGGTTGCTCTTTTGCTTCTCTCTTCTTGGCTCTTTGCTTCTGTCAGCTCTTTTTCTCATCTGTTATTCTCAGCTCCATTTTTCCTGACTCTAAACCATAAAAAGATTACCATTAATCCAATAGTTTATGATCCCAGAGGTGTTGGTGGCATGGAGCTTGTGGTTTTAGCCCAACGTTCAATCCATTATTTATATCATATTTAAACGTGTTAATCCACAAGCTTGTTGGCCATTTTCACTTTTCAGTTTATTTTTGTTGATGTTAATTGAAGTAGGGTTTTACATTTTTTGTTTAAATAAGAACTGTTATTAAAATCAAGCAGTAGATGGTTTGGTACATTGTTCTTGCTTCTTAACTTATTGCTGCTGGGACATTAAGATACGTAATCAGGCGTTAGTTTCTATTAAACAAATTTACAATTTGGGTCAGCAGCAATGATGTCTTGACTTTTGTGAGGTCAGTTGCTATAAAGAGTGGAATATGGAGACAAAAGCAAAAGTAAAAAGATGACCAGATTTGTCTCAAGCTGAACTATTGAAAGTCAAGCAAGTCATCAACCATAAAGCTGCCTTTATGGCACAGCATCTATTCTCAGAATGAATGAAGGGCACAAGAAGGTTTTAGCATGAAAACACATAAAAACAACATAATTGTGCCTTTTAAGGCTAACGCTCTGAACAACAAACCTGTGGTACTGGCACTTCAACAACTCCTCCACCATCCCAAACTCTTCTGGCGGAGGATATGTGCCTGCAACGTCAGGCCATTGATGAAACGTGTGTCAGTGTGCAGGCTGGAAAGAATCAGATGCCCACTAATGCAGTCACCTTGCATTATGTAGTTGAATTGTGCTGGTTTGTAGAATAGACTGACTGGAGAACCAATTTGGTGGTGTGGCATCTAGTTCTTCTGTGATTGAGGAATCTACCAAAACAGAATTGCAATCTGTAGAGGTTAGAGGTTCCTTTGGGTGATTTTCTTCCCAGAAATTAGCAATCAATGAATTAAAAAAAAGAACATATTTTTACATCGCAGATCATGTTAAAATATTATTGTTATGAATTCGGATCTGTCGTCAATAAGATTCTCACGTTCAGTGACGTCATTCATTCCGTTCATTCCATTGGTCTGAGCATCTTTTACAGAAATAACGAGCAAAAAACTGCAAATCGAACACAATATTTTAAAATTCAGAATGTGCAACATAATTTAAGCTTAATTTGAACAAGTGCACAATAACTAGCACAATTTAAGTTTTTTGTGCACCGGTATAAAACATTTACCATCACATTAATCTTATGCTTGAAACTATAAACTGGTGTAACACCTAGACTGCCACTTTTTGCACAATATTAAATCAGTGCAAACATAACTGGCTTTCTGAAAATATTCTCCATGTTGTTTCATTATCACTGAACATGGTATTGACCACAGAACCTATATCAAAGAACATAAGTGTGTGAGAGAAATTGATTGAAAATATATAGGCTGGAACTTTCAAGTTTGGGGGGACCTAAAATGGATGATAGAGGATTGGCCGCATTATATACTCCGCCTGATTTTCCTTTCCATTGCAAACAGGTGGCCAATCCGCTACCTCCCGTTTTATACTCCCACCAAAGATGAATCCACTCATAGTGTGTAAGGATGTATAATGCTCCCCCTATTGAATGTGCTTTTATTACATTCATCACAATGTTTGTCTAGTTCATTATTTACATTATTGATTAAATTGAATTCCTCAGCAAGACTCAATTCAAGTGGGTAGAATTTCTCCTTGTGTGAGAGGCTGATATTCCCGGCGGTATATTCCATTTTGAGGGCTGGCCCTCATCAGCATTCGACCAGTTGGCAGCCAGCGGATACGTGTGACCTGGAACAACCCATCGGGCTAGAACCTCCACTTTTGTGCTTTCGCCCAAGAATGGAGGTTATTTCCGGCGTGGGTGTTAAAAAAGGGTTTTCAGATCGCCGGCTTCTCGACCATCCTTAAAACATCTAGTTTCCATTTTTGAAAATGGCCGTTACCACGAGCGATAGCAAATGGGCGGTAGCGTTAAGTGTGGCCGTCCTTAACAACAGCATGGCAACGCTCGATTCCCACAATTCAGGAGGTTCAAGGTCATCATGACATGAGCAGAAGAGGAGACAGAGAGAGAGGTAATTCAGAGGCACTACAAGAGTGTGTGGCTGTGGTGTGTGCTTGTCTGGCTGTTGTGGCAGGTACGACGGAGATTCACCAGCAGCAAAAAGCCTGCTAAGCACCAAGAACATAGTTGGCACCGAGTTTTTGTCCAACTTATAAGATATAACATGGAAGGGATGGAGGAGGCCCTGGAGCTGGTAGCCAGGAACACTGGTGGCAGAGGGCTCCCAGTGGTCCCGGAGCGTGGCACTGCACCCCAAGGTGCCGCACCCCCATTGCCAACCACACATGAGAGCCAGCAGCAACATCTTGCTCATGGCTCAGAGCACATTCCCACCTCGGGACCTTCCTCTCCTGTATCCATCCAAGCAGCGCTTCAGCTGTCACCCGCTCCCCCCACCAATGAAGTATCGCCTGAGGACCTCCTCGGCCAGGCGGCTTGGAGTCAGGAGGGGAAGGGGAAGGGATAGAGATGGTGAGGAGAAGCGGGGGTGGGTGGGTGGGGGGGGGAGGGTTGGTTTGTACAGAAATACTGATTATTTCAGACTAATGTTCGATTTAAATGTATTTTATTGAACAAAACCTTGTAGCACATTGGCTCAGATAGCTGCACCATTACATGCTGATGATTCCTTAACATCAAAGGGTATAATTACACTTAACTTCAATCAACTTAAACTTTAACTGTCACCAAGGTGATGACCACCATTGATGTATGACCTGCACACCCAGCAGTGTGTCAGCCTTGTAAATAATACCAACGTTCTTTCAGGCAAAGTGATCATTGATGAGCTCCTGACATAAGGCTCTTGCAGCTATCCTGCCACCACGGGCCCTTTCATGCGGTCTACAGGGGGGCGGGGGCATGGCTTCAGCGTCAGCCTGATTGTCTGGGCTGATGTCAGCATCCGCCTCCTCGTCCTCCTCTTCTTCTCTCTGCTGAGGTGGACTGTCAGACTCATCAGACAATTCTTGTCCCCTCCTGATAGCCAAGTTGTGTAGCATGGAGCACACCACCATGAATTGAGCTACCTGCTCAGGGTGGTATTGGAGCTCACCTCCTGAGTGGTCCAGGCATCTAAATTGCTGCTTCAGCACTCCAATGGTTTTCTTCATGATATTGCAAGTTGCTCTGTGGCTCTCGTTGTATCGCCTTTCAGCCTCGGTGTGGGTGTCACGCAGGGGGGGTCATCAACCAGGTGGCGAGGCCATATCCTTTCTCACCAAGCATCCAGCATTGACCTTATGGCTCATTGTTAAACAAGTCAGATACAAGTGCTCTAACGCAGGATGTGAACATCATGGATGCTGCCCGGAAATTGAACATTCACTGTCAGTATAATTTGCTGGTGGTCAACAATCAGTTGGACATTCAGGGAATGGAATCCCTTGCAGTTCCTGAAAACCTCAGTATCCTGAAAAGGTGCCCACATCGCGGTGTGCGTATAGTTGATTGCTCCCTGCACCTTGGGGAAGTTTGCAATTCTGGAGAATCCTAGAGCCCTCTCATTCTGTGCCTCCCTCGTTATAGGGAAGCTGATCAAGTCCCTCCTGCATGCGTACAGGGCTTCAGTGACCTGTCTAATGCAGTGATGTGTGGCATGCTGAGAAAGTCCGCAAATGTCTCCAGCTGTGGCCTGAAAAGAACCCGAGGCATAGAACGACAGTGCCGCGGTGACTTTGACCTCGACGGACAGTGCAATACTGATGGTGTTGGCAGGCTACAGATCTGCCCTTATCAGCTGCATACCTCCATGATAACCTCTTTGTGGAAACGCAGTCTCTGAAGGCAGGTGGTGTCGGGCAAGTCGAGGTAAAAATGCTTCTCCTTGTACTTGTGGGGGGTGTAACGGCTGGTCCTCTTCATCAGTCTGTCACGTCTTACATTGGGCACATAATGCAGTGGAGTGCTCCTTCGGCGATGTCGAGTCTGCTGCATGTAATTGGTCACCAAGAGAGGGTGAGAAAGGACAGGCCCCATTGCAGTAGCTCTCTGTTTTCCACCGATTGGTCACAAATAAGGAATGTCCCGACGAACACACCTCTTCAATTCCAATCGGTCATAGTATGGTCAAGATGTTTTTACAGATGTTCACATCAACTCCAATGACCTGCAGAGTACATCCGAACTCTGCCGAGGTTGAAGCACAGCAGCCTTTTAAAGGATGTGACATGTGATCTAAAACATGGCGTCCATAACACTGTGATTAGTTCCGGTTAGTTCCACTTTTTCTTGCTGTATTTTTGGGCGAGTGATATTGTGGGCGATAGGTGTGTGAGGTGGTGAAAGGGACGCTGGGCAATCTCATGGCTGCTAGTTTCAGTAAATATGCTCTTTATGACAAAAAAAAATGGGAGGGCGTTAATATTGAATCTCGGCGTTAAATCCATGCGGAAAGTATAGCTGGGCGATATTATCCGGCGTTGAAATCGCCCATTCTGCTGATTCCGCCCCAAAAAAATGGGCGGGCGGTGATATTTTTTCCCGGCGTTAAGCACATGGGAAAAGTAACACTTGGTGATAAGTTTCCTAAAAATGCCCGCCAGTTTCCATTTTGTGACATATATGGGCGTTATATGTCATTTCAATGGTAAAACCGGCATTAAGTGGGCGTTAAGCATGCAAAAAAAGTGGAGGTTCTAGCCCATCATCTCCAAGCTGTCACAATAATGGATAGGCCAACTGGTGTCCAGGTCTGAAGAAGGTAGGTGCGTGGAAGATGGCGGGGTTGGGCGATCTCAGCAGGAGGTTAGGATCGGGAGCGGTAGGGACCCAGGTTGGTTTGTGGCCCCGCAAATATACACTAAAGTTATCGTTGGGTTCCGCTTCAACTGGACCATGTAATATTAGGTGGAGCATGCATAGTGCACGTTCTACCAAAGACCATCCTAAAATGGCAAACTGGGTCCTATGTCTGTCGTTGAATTTGCGTTGTAAAATGGCCTACCCTCTGACTCAGGGCAGAATGTGGCGGCCACAGCTATGGCGGGAACTCATACCCCACCACCTTCTGGGGGCTACCACTCCATTTATGCTGGGTTTTAGACCTGGAAATCTCCTCCAATGCGGTTGCAGTTCTAAAAACATAGGGGGAGAAAATGGGCTCCTTTGGGTCTCCCGTTATCTCCTCCTGGGGACGACAAAGGGTGCAAATGGGTTTGCGAGATCAGCGAATCCCGCTAAATTCAGCAGGAGATCGTGATGTCATCTCCGTGCGCATCGCCCCTGCAGCACCCCAGAACCGAACTTGCGTTCTGCCTCCTGCAACATCGGCAGGCGAAAACAGCGACAGCTGCAGGAGGCCCCTCGGGAGGCTGGGCACTTCGGGGGTGATGCTTAAAGGCGAGGCGACAGAGATAAGTAAAAAGAAAATTCACATTTCTCTTTCCAATTTTTTGCCTTATTTGCTGCCCGCGATCGATCAGCTCAGCAATCTGCTGCAGTGCCTCGGGCTGATCGGGCCGGATCACGGCTGTTGTTGGGGAGAAGGTAAGTTCTTCTTTTGCAGAACCTGCAGTGACGGCCCTTCCCTTTAAGGGAGGGAAGGAGGCGTCCAATGCAGCAACAGTGCTACACGGCCCATTGTCCAGCACTGCACAGCTACCGCCCTGCCTGCTGCCTCTTGCGCTCCAGGAAGGAAGTGGAGTATTTGATTTAGCGCTCGACTTCCTTCCTGGAGTGCAAACGGCAATTTCTTTAAAAAGTTTTAAAACATTAATTTTTCAAACTTTTAAAAGTAAGCGCCCCAAACGGGGCACTCCCCAATATCTCCCCCATAGTATCCTAGCATGTGCTGGCTCTTTCAAAGAGCTGGCATTAGCATGATGTGCCGACTGGCCTCCTTCTGCGACGTAAGATTCTATGATTCTGTGAACAGAAGGATTATATTTCTTTCATTGTGGCAGATTTTCAATTTGCCGCTCAGGCATAAACCTGGCACTGTGGATTGCTGACCCCTATAGAAACCACCTGATTTTTATTTCCATTGAATTCAAGTTGAAAATCTACCCCACTCTCTCTGCATGTTGTGCCAGATATGTGTATACGAATAATGCAGTCTAAGCCTCTTCAACCCAAGCGCAACTATATAAAGCACAGTGATTGATGACCTGAAGGTTAAGGCATTCTGCCAGAACACAAGAGGTTGATTGTTGGAGCTTCTGATCAAAGCGCAGACAGCAATATTTCTGTGGACTACTTAGCATATTTTAGTAAAGTGATCCATGTGCTATCTATCTTAACAGTGAGATCAATCAAACTGAAGATTTGGCACAAAAGGTAATCTGCCTGAATGACAGTTCATATGATTAATGTACTTTACTGCTACGGACAGATTGATTTTCTTAGTGCTTGTTTGGCTTGCTTTTCAGCTGAAATGAAATGTTCTGCTAATAACACTGGTATTTCATTTTGTCTTATATGTTTTCTTTGTTGGGGGATTATATGAGATATCGGAGGGAAATTGGGATTCGTATTCCGGGTCCAAAATGGGCACCATCGTGCCAGAATGGTGCTGGAAGTGCGCTCGCACTATATTGGTTCGGGCGCTCGATAGGCGTCCTTGGCGGCCGATTGAAACAAAAGCAGGCGTCATTTAAATATGTTAATAAGAGTCTTGAATCCAAATCAGGACCCGTTTGTGAAATTGGTGTCCATGCGCGCCTAAAACACCATTTCCTTAACCGGCCCAGCAAATCATGGCAAGAACAATCAGCTTTCAGAAGTGGTAATTTAAAGGGATCATCACCTCCATTAAGGTAAATCGCTGGTTAGTCATTTTAGGCTTCTAAGGTGCTGTTAGGCCTAGTTTCTGCCTGCTTTGGCAAGTGGCGAGATATTTTTGTGGAGTGAGTTTGCGGAGGGAAGGACCGTTTCACAGGATTTGCTAGTTTTTAATTTCTGAACTTGGGAATGCTGCTGGCCTTACCCTTGAGGCTCTTGACTCAGGAGGAGGAACAGCAGCAAGGATGACAGCAAAGATCTGCACAGGCTGCAAGGAGAGGACAAAGGAGAATGCCATGCCTGAACCTCAGAGGAGCATTGTGTAAGGTGCCTTTCTATCAACAGGGAGAAAGTCACTTATCGATGCCATCTGTTGGAGCAAGAATTGAATGTCAACACCAGGGCGCGCACTGCACTGCACTGTCTGTGAAGGTCGCTGTGGCTATAAATGCTTATGCCTCCAGCTCCTTCCAAAATGACCCTGCTGACATCAGCAATACCAGCTAGTTTGCTGTGCACATGGCCATCCGGCAGGTCACTGATGCACAGTTTTCAAGGCGTCAACAGCTCATAGTTGCCCATGGATGCTGACAAGCAGGAAGAAAGAGCACTGGGATTTGCCCACATTGCTGGATTCCCACAGGTACATCATCATCATCATAGGCAGTCCCTCGGAGTCGAGGAAGACTTGCTTCCACTCTTAGCATGAGTTCTTAGGGGGCTGTACAGTCCAATATGAGAACCACAGTCTCTGTCACAGGTGGGACAGACAGTGGTTGAAGGAAAGGGTGGGTAGGCAGTCTGGTTTACCGCACGCTCCTTCCGCTGCCTGTGCTTGATTTCTGCATGCAGGGCACCATTGAATGCACACATGTAGTGCTGTATGCTCCTCATCACCAAGCAGAATTGTTTCTCAGTAGGAAAGGCTTCCAGTCGCTCAATGTTCAACTGTCATGCAAGTCTGTGCTCTGTGCAAGAACAGATTGCAGGCATGCTGGAAGGCTCTTATACACCCTATCCAGGCTCTCCTTCAGGCTTTGTAAGCCAGAGGACATGCTGGACCCCATCATCATCATCATCATAGGCAGTCCCTCGAGATCGAGGAAGACTGCTTCCACTCCAAAAATTAGTTCTCAGATGACTGTACAGTCCAAAACAGGAATTACTGTCTCTGTCACAAGTGAGACAAACAGTCGTTAAACAAAAGGGTGGGTGGGGAGCCTGGTTTGCCGTACGCTCCTTCCGCTGCCTGCACTTGTCCTCCACATGCTCTCGGTGACGAGACTGAAGGTGCTCAGTGCCCTCCCAGATGCTCTTCCTCCACTTAGGGCAGTCTTGGGTCAGGGATTCCCAGGTGCTGGTGGGGATGTTGCACTTTATCAAGGAGGTTTTGAAGGTGTTCTTGAAACATTTCCTCTGCCCACCTAGGGCTCGCCTGTCATGTAGGATTTCCGAATAGAGCACTTGCTTTGGAAGTCTCATGTCGGGCATGCGGACAATGTGGCCTGCCCAATGGAGCTGGTCGAGTGTGGTCAATGCTTCGATGCTGGGGATGTTGGACTGATCGAGAACACTGACGTTGGTGTGTCTATCCTCCTAATGGACTTGCAGGATCTTGCGGAGGCAACGTTGGTGGTATTTCTCCAGCGCTTTGAGGTGTTTACTGTATATAGTCCACATCTCTGAGCCATATAGGAGGGCAGGTATCAATCACTACAGCCCTGTTGACCATAAGCTTGGTGCCAGATTTGAGGTCCTGGCCTTCGAACATTCCCTTCCTCAGGCGATAGAAGGCTGCGCTGGCGCACTGGAGGCGGTGTTGGACCTCGTCGTCAATGTCTGCCCTTGCTGATAGTAGGTTCCCGAGGTATGGAAAATGGTTCACGTTGTCCAAGGTCACTCCTTGGATTTTGCTGACCGGGGGGCAGTGCTGTGTGGCGGGGTCAGATTGGTGGAGGACCTTTGTCTTACAGATGTTTAGTGTAAGGCCCATGCTTTCATATGCTTCGGTGAAGGTGTTGACGATAGCTTGGAGTTCAGGCTCTGAATGTGCGCAGACGCAAGCGTCGTCCACCTACTGTAGTTCGATGATAGAGGATGGGCCAACCTTGGATCTAGCCTGGAGGCGACGAAGGTTAAACAGGTTCCCATTGGTTCTATAGTCTATAATCATTGCATGAATCCTCCTCAACCATCTTCTCCCTGTGGCTGAAGAGCTCCTCCCAGAGTCGCAATGCAGATTTCGCCTACAAAGGGGTACAACGGATATGATCTTCACTGCGCGACAACTGCAGGAGAATGGCAAGGAACAGTACCAACCCTTGTACATGGCCTTCTTTGACCTCACAAAAACCTTTGACACTGTCAACCGCAAGGGACTATGGAGCGTCCGCCTCCGTTTCACTGGCCCCCAAAAGTTTGTCACCATTCTCCGCCTGCTCCACGATGACATGCAAGCCGTGATCCTGACCAACGGATCCACCACAGACCCAATCAACATTCGGGCCGGGGTCAAACAGGGCCGCGTCATCGCGCCAACGCTCTTCTCGATCTTCCTCACTGCAATGCTCCATCTCACTCTCAGCAAGCTCCCCGCTGGAGTGGAACTAAACTAAAGCTGAACCCCAGACCCAATATGGCAGCAGACTGAGCGTCTATAAAAGCTGTCAGAGCTGCCTATAGAGGCTCTATGACTGTAAAATTGGGGTTTTCTGCACCTAATGGCTACTTTAGGTCTCTCACAGAAACTGGACAACAATAAACGGCCCTACTCTCCTAAGGGTGCATCAGAGGCTGCTGCATCCTAAGCAGCAGCTACCAATGAAAGGTAAGTTTCTTTACACAGGATTCTTTTTTAAACTTTCTGTGAAGCCAGGAGGAGCAGGGGCATTCAGAGAAGGGTTTTGCTGCATTTATAATAATGTCCACCATAATAAAACTGACTGGGACCATGTCTCTATCACGCTCAGCGCACTGGACAACATGGCATTGCACTGAGAGTTGATTATACAATTTCTTGATCTTCTCACAGTGCTATTTACCCCATAATCTGCCAAATTTTGCTTCATGTTTGATCTTATAGCACTGTCACAAGTGGTATTCTTAGCACTGCACACAGTTTGCAATACATAAGACAAAGGCCCTTGTCGCTATGTTCCACAAAATCTGTCCACCTGTCTTGAAAGATGTGACTCTCAAAATCTATTTTTGTTTTCTTGCAGGTACTGCCTGCCACTTAAACCTGACAAGATTGCTTTTTAAAAAACAGTAGAATATTCGGAGGCTTCCGTAACTTAGCAACAGTTCTCCTTTCAATGTTGAGAGATTTAGCAACGAGCAGTGAAGAGGCCAGCTAGTCACACATTGTAACACAGAATTATTACCTAAAACCATTCATGACTCAGCATAGCAGCATTTATGATTCACACACATGTCCTGTACTTGTTGGATTTTGTTTCATTAACATCCATGAGTCACATGAGAAATTTCAACATGTAGAAAACTAAGTTTTACATTTCCCATCTGATTCACAGAGACTAATTGTTCTAATTAGATATCCTGTTAGTATCTGTTTCTGGGCAGCCTGATAAGGAAAAATAGGTGGCGACCCGTAACACTGAGTCTCCGCTCTAGTTGCACTCGGTGTGCAATTCTGGAAGACTCAGGGGAGATGCAGGCACTGGAAGGCCCTGCCTGAAGCATGTGGAAATATCATTATATTATTTAATTGATGCAAGAATATCATCAAAAGGCATTTCACAATTTTTCTGCTAGCCATTATCCACTCGCCCTCAGTAAAATATATAGGTCAAGCACATCTTATGGGGACATTGAGGTGAAGCAGAGTAGGGATTAGAGCACATTTACAATGTAAATATCACAACATAAATACAAATCTTTTTATTTCTCCTTCATATGGACATTATTTGTTCAGTAGGACCTTGGACAGGTAATAAGTACTGGGAGGTGGCTAAAAGATGCAATTCATCTTGACTTGGAAGTAATGTGTGTAAAGTCCTCCCCCTGCAGTATAGAGTCACATGCGGCACATGCTGAAATCAGGGTCACTCAGGACCTGCACCTTTATTTCACAGCATTCGAATGCCACACTTGCCTGAGACCTGCCTTTATATACCTGTGTGGAACAGGTATGCAGTGTCTCCTGCAAGTGCACCCCTGGTGGTAAGGTATGCTGGTGGTTGCAGGTCATATCTAATTACAGTCATGTATAGTAGCATGGTAAGATAGTTATGTACAGTAGTGTGAGATACATGACAGTGTGTAGCATGTTTTTGGAAATTTCATCGGAGAAACAAAGCTGATCAAAGGCAGGAGGCGTCCATTACTGGAAGTGGCTCTGTCTGTAACAGTCTCCCTGCCTGCACATCATCTCTATCGATGTCCTTCTATTTCTGTGGTGCTGCAGCCCAGTGGGGCTGTTCCTCATCCAGCTGCATGCTCATTCCTCATAGAATGGCAAGATTGTGCAGCATGCAGCAGCCAGTGATCATTTTGGAGACTTTGGCTGGGCTGTAGAGCTGCACCTTGCCCAAGTGGGCCACATGATGGAATTGTTGCATCAGCATCCCCATAGTGCGCTCCATAGAAACTCGGGTGGTGGCGTGGGGCTCAGTGTCCTTCAAGACCATTGCATAATAATAATAGCATTGTGGATACTCACCACATACAGACATTAATGTGCAGCATCACATTTCTTTGGTCTAAAACTGCCTGCACATGTATGGAATGGTACCCTTTCCTGTTGATGTATGCATTGGAGTTAACACGGAGCCCTGACAGTCTTAAAGTGCCCTCTTAGTTGGTGTGGAACTTCCTCTGGGAAAGTGATAAAGGTGTTTACTAGGGTAAACATGCCTTCAGTAACTTGGTACAAACTGCAGACTGGCTGATCTTGCAGATATTCCATTGGGAATCCTATTGCATAAAAGTTTAATGCCTCAGTGATTTTAACAGCAATGGGAAGATTGATCTTAATCCTTGAAGTTGTCTGTAAATCAGCCTGAAACAAGTGGCGTAGTTTAAGCACTGACTCTGCAGTGAAGGGAAGGCACCAATAACATGTCTCTTGCACATAAGAGCAGCAAGGCCTGTCAATGCGACTCCTTGAGTATTGATGGCAGTCAACATACCCCCTGAGGTGGGGATGGACCTGAAGATGTAGGCCTAGAAATTGGCCCACTTACCACCTCGAGTTTTCATCGTGATTCGATTTAAAAATGGCAGCTGCCACTCTAGCGCCCTTCTCTGGTGCGGGACACGGTGGCCGCCATTTTGATGAGAGCCTTAGCGCTGCTGGCCCTGGACATGTAAATTAAGATAGGGTAACGTCAGTTGGTGGGCAATATCGACTTAACGTCATCTCAGCGAACTTAGACCTTAGTGCTGAGTTCAATGCGAGGATCTAAGCTCGCCATGAAAACTCAGGGTTCAGCAGACTGACAACGATGCTGGACAGGCCACATTGTCCGCATGCCAGACACGAGACTCCCAAAGCAAGCGCTCTACTCGGAACTCCTTCACGGAAAACGAACCAAAGATGGGCAGAGGAAACTTTATAGGGATACCCTCAAAGCCTCCCTGATAAAGTGCAACATCCCCACTGACACCTGGGAGTCCCTGGCCAAAGATCGCCCTAAGTGGAGGAATTGCATCCAGTAGGGCGCTGAGCTCCTCCAGTCTCAATGCCGAGAGCATGCAGAAATCAAGCGCAGGCAGCCTTTGATGATGATGATGATAGCACCTCTTAAAGGGACACATTCATCTTTCAGGTAAACTTGCATTTAAGTTTTTGGACTGTTTTTTTTAATTGAAGTAATGGCTTGGTGCAATACATGTTAGAAGTTTTTTGAGTGTGGTGGGAGTGTAGGGACTGCTGCTGGTTGCTTGCAAGGCCTCAGATGGTAAAGGAAGGAAATGTGGAGAGAGAAACAGATTTCATGTCTCAGGTCGAGATCCTGCCTGACCTACTGAGTATTTCCAGCATTTTATGGTTTTATTTCAGATTGACACCATCCGTTCACAGAGGGAAGAGGAAGACGCAGAATAGGAGGAAGCTGAAGAGGAGTAAACAGAAAGACGGATGCTATCCAGATTGCCTCGTTTTTGCTGGGATATCTGGGATGGAATCATCGGCCTGAGGTACCAGTGACCACAACGCCAATTCCCCTTTCAATATTAGTCTCACATCTTACCTTCCCTCTGTTACTAACCTGACTTTCAGTGAGGGACACTGCAAATGGCCTTGCTGGTTGACCTTGAGGAGCTGGTGGCTAAGAGTGTCAAATCAAAAGATGGTGTTTCTGTTTTTTTTTCTTCTTCACGCTCCTCTCTCTCTTCTTGGTCACCCACTGTCTGGGCAGGCTGCATTCCTTGGGTGTTTGAAATGAGGTAAGAACAAGGGTGGAGTTGTGGTGAGGGGAGGACGGGAAAATAAGAGGTGCCTGTGAGAAGGAGGATAACGTATGAGGATATGTATCATTTCAGCCCCGCCACCGGCCAAGGGTTCAGCCATGCCGTTGCCAAGAATGGCTTGCACCATTTCTGCACAGAGAGTGATTTGCATAGAGAGTGTCTGAAACGGAGTGCACTGAAACAGAATTTGGAAAGAGTGGGAATTCAGAGAAGAGGGGGAAGGAGTTTTGCTTACACTACTTGCTTTATGTTACAGGTAGATATTTAATTTAATTACCCATAACGTAATCTAGATCAAGTAAGTAGTCAAGAAACAAAACTGTAAACTACGTTGCTTAATTACAAATTTAATTAAATTTAATTAAATAGAACATGGTCATGTAGGGATGGAAGTGCAGGTGGTGTGCCGCAACTGCAGCATGTGGGAGTTTGTGGAGAGCATTGTGATCCCGGACAACCACGTTTGCAGTAAGTGCCTGCATTTTGAGGGACCTCAGCTCAGAGTTGTTGAGCTGGAGTCTGAGGTGCAGACATTGCAGGGCATCAAGGAGGGGGAAAATTACCTGGACACTTGCAGTCACGCCCCTTAGATTAGGTAGTGGTACAGGTCTGGTTAGTGGTCAGGAACTGGAGGGTGTGACCGCAACTCAGGCAGGTGAGGAGACCCCAGGTGCACTGCTGGAGGAGCCTCGGCTTTTGCCCTTATCCAACAGGTATGAGGTTCTTGCTGCCTGTGTGGATGAGGGAAAAGTCTGCAGGGTGGATGAGCAAGCTGACCATGGCACCATAGTGGGGGGAGTGCAAGGGAATGTAGTTGTGGTAGGGGACAGTATAGTCAGAGGGATAGATACTGTTCTCTGCAGCCACGACCAAGAGTTTCGAAGGTTGTGTTGCCTGCCCAATGTCAGGGTTAAAGACATCGCCTCGAGGCTGGAGAAGAACTTGAAGTGGGAAGGGGAGGATCCAGTTGTCGTGGTCCATATAGGAACCAACAACATAGGCAGAACAAAGAATGAGGTTCTGCTGAGAAGGTTTGAGAAGTTGGGGTCCAAATTAAAAAGCAGAACCTCAAAGGGAATAATCTGAGCCACATGCCAATTGGCATAGGGATAAGCAGATTAGAAGGTTAAAAGTGTTGCTCAAAGAGTGGTGTGGGAGACAGGGGTTTTGCTTCATGGCAGAACTGGCACCAGTACTGGGGAAAGAGGGAGCTGTTCCGCTGCGACGGGCTCCACTTAAACCGGGCTGGTACCAGTGTCCTGGCAAATTGAATAACTAGGGCAGTAGACAAGGCTTTAAACTAATGAAGGGGGGGAGCTGGGAAGATTCAGGAAAGATTAAATTTAAAAGCAGCAAGAAAAATGTCAAGGAGGAGAAAATGGGGTTATTTGCTCATCCCATCTCCATGGTGCGCTAACGGGGCGCAAATGACTTAACAACTCCCGCTAAATTCGGCAGGAGTTTCACCCAGTTACTGCCTCGGCACCTAAATTATCACCAGGTGATAACAGCGACAGCTTCAGGGAACACGGTACTGGGCGGCAGCCACTAGCGGGGCGCAATTTAAAGAGGAAGTGGCTGGTAGCTCCTGAAAAAAGTCTCCCGTTTTCTTTTCCACTCCGGTGCCGCTTTGGACGCGGGGTTGGTGCCGTGATCGCTCAGCACCCCTGCTTCTCAGTGATCCAGGTAGGTGGGTTCCCAACATGCAGATTATGCAACTTAGGCCCTTCCATTTAATTAGGGAAGAGCCTCTTGTACACGGCAGCGCTACGTGGCCCAATGCGTAGCGCTGCTAAGCCGTGCGCCCCGCTCCCGACCCAGAAAGGAAGTGGAGCAATTGATTTAGCACTCCACTTCCTTTCAGGGGCGGTGACCCTAATTTATCGTGAGAGGAGAGAGATCTGCATTTTTAACTGAAGGGGAGGGACGTTGTGACACATCACCACAACATGGCACGTCCGCGACACGTTGACGTGATAAGCGTCACCGTGCTGACTGCCGGCCTTCCACCCCACTCCCGAACGACTTCCGTCCCTCAGTCGCCCCAAACACCGGCCAGAGAAAAAAACAAATTTAAAGACCTCAGTTTCACTCGACTCTCCGCCCCCAAATCATTTATATCGGTAGGTGCCCCATTTTGGACGGGGACAATTTCGACCCCCTAATATTGTCCAATAAGAAAGGGTTAATAAATAACCTTGTGTTAAAGCAACCTTTAGCAAAGAATGACCATAATATGATAGAATTTATATTGAGTTTGAAAGTCCAAAACTAGGGTTTTAAACCTAAACAAAGCAAACTACATACGTATAAGGGACGAGTTGGCTAAGGTATAATGGGAAACTACATTAAAAGGTATAATGGTAGACAAGCAATGGCTAGCATTTAAAGAATTAATACATAATTTACAACAACTATACATTCCTTTAAGGCACAATAATCCCATGGAAAAAGTGGCCCAACTGTGACTAAAAAGAGAAGTTAAAGATAGTATTAGATCAAAGGAAGAGGCTTAGAATGTTGCCAAATAGTAAGCTTGAGGATTGGGAGTGATACGTCCTTACTATACAGTATAAATGCACACGAGGACAATGCTTGAGAGAAGGTCAGTCTGTGACCTGTCCTTTATTCCTTAGCACTCAAGTGCAGGAAGTGGGTGGAGCTTCCCCTTTTATATCTGAAGGTCTAGGTTAGGAGTGTCTCCCACAAGTTCACCACCTAGTGGTCAGTGTTCTCACAGTGTACAACTTAGGTCAGTTTATACATGGGTTACAATGCTGGTTGAATACATGACATCACCTCCCCCCCCAAAGTCTTATTGGGATCACAGGTTGAGTCTCTCTGGTGGTTTACACTCCCTTGTAGAGCGTCTGAGTTGGGGCTCCGGTTGTTGGGCACTGGCCTGAGTGTCTGCTATTTGCGGTGCCTCAGGCCTGTCCGGACTGCTCACAGTGACTGGGCTCTGCTCCCTTGGTTCCTGTGTTCGGTCACCAGTGGTGGAGTAAACTCTACATCGTGTTCTTCCTCTGCTTCTTCTATGGGGTTGCTGAACCTCCTTTTTGTTTGATCCACATGTTTGCGGCAGATTTGTCCATTGGTAAGTTTAACTACCAGAATCCTATTTCCCTCTTTGGCAACCACAGTGCCTGTGAGCCATTTGGGCCCTGCAGCGTAGTTGAGGACAAAAACAGGATAATTTACATCAATACATCACGCCCTCGCATTCCTGTCATGGTCGTCATATTGTGACTGGCGCCTGCTCTCGACAATTTCTTTCATGGTGGGGTGTATAAGGGATAACCGGGTTTTGAGCGTCCTTTTCATTAGCAGCTCTGCGGGTGGAACCCCTGTGAGCGAGTATGGTCGGGATCTATAGGCCAACAGGAGGCGTGATAAGTGGGTTTGTAGGGAACCCCCTTGGATTCTGAGCATCCCCTGTTTGATTATCTGCACTGCTCGTTCTGCCTGGCCGTTTGAGGCTGGTTTGAACGGTGCCGTTCTAACATGGTTAATTCCATTGCCTGCCATGAAGTCCTGAAATTCAGTGCTTGTGAAGCACGGGCCATTGTCGCTGACCAAGATGTCCGGTAGACTGTAGGCGGCGAACATTACCTGTAGACTTTCTACTGTGGCAGAGGATGTGCTTGAATTTAAAATGTCACACTCGATCCATTTGGAGTAGGTGTCTACTACAACCAAAAACATTTTTCCCATGAAAGAACCTGCGTAGTCCACATGGATGCGTGACCAAGGCTTGGCGGGCCATGGCCAGGGGCTAAGGGGGGCTTCCCTGGGCGCATTGCCCAGCTGGGCACACGTGTTGCACCTGCGAACACAAAGTTCCAGATCTGCATCTATCCCTGGCCACCAAACGTGTGACCTGGCAATTGCCTCCATCGTGACAATGCCCAGGTGCCCATTGTGGAGTTCTCTGATGAACACCTCTCTGCCCATCTGGGGCATGACTACGCGGTTTCCCCACAGTAGGCAATCGGTCTGAATCGAGAGTTCACCCTTGCGCCTGTAAAATGGTTTAAATTTCTCAGGGCATGCCCTCTACGTGGCTGCCCAGTCCCCATTCAGGACACATTTCTTGACTAGAGACAATAACGGGTCTCTATTTGTCCAGACTTTAATCTGACGGGCTGTCACGGGTGAGCCTTCGCTTCCGAAAGCTTCAGCAGCCATGACCACCTCAGCAGCATGCTCGGTTGCCCCCTCAGTGGTGGCTAGTGGGAGCCTGCTGAGTGCATCGGCGCAGTTTTCGGTGCTCGATCTGTGCCGAATTGTGTAGTCATAGGCGGCTAACGTGAGTGCCCACCTCTGTATGCAGGCCGATGCGTTTGCATTTATGGCCTTGTTGTCGGCCAAAAGGGACGTTAGGGGTTTGTGATCTGTCTCCAGCTTAAATTTCCTGCCAAACAGGTACTGGTGCATTTTCTTTACCGCATATACACATGCGAGTGCCTCCTTTTCTACCATCCAGTAGCCCCTTTCTGCCTGGGACAGACTTCTGGAGCCATAAGCTACCGGCTGTAACTGACCCTTGGCATTGACATGCTGCAACACACACCCGACACCATAGGAGGACGCATCGCACGTTAACACAAGTTTCTTATATGGGTCATATAGCGTTAACAGATTGTTGGAACATAACAAATTGCGTGCTCTATTAAAAGCCCTTTCCTGGCTGTCACCCCAGACCCATTCGCGACCTTTACGTAGGAGCACATGTAGCGGCTCTAGCAGCGTGCTCAATTTGGGAAGAATGTTACCAAAATAGTTCAGGAGCCCCAGGAATGAATGCAGCTCCGTTGTGTTATGGGGTCTGGGTGCTCTCTGGATCACTTCCATCTTGGACGCAGTAGGGCTGATCCCATCTGCTGCTACCCTCATCCCCAGGAATTCTACCTCTGGAGCTAGGAAGACGCACTTCGCCTTTTTCAGTCGCAGCCCTACCCGGTCCAGTCTGCGTAGCACCTCCTCCAGGTCGTGGAGGTGTTCTTCAGTATCGTAACCCGTAATCAGGATGTCGTCCTGAAAAACCACCGTCCCTGGAATCGACTTGAGGAGGCTTTCCATATTTTGTTGGAAGATCGCAGCGGCCGAGTGAATACCGAATGGACATCTGTTGTACTCAAACAACCCCTTGTGTGTCGTGATGGTGGTCAGCTTCTTTGACTCACTCGCCAGCTCCTGGGTCATGTAAGCTGAGGTCAGGTCCAATTTTGAAAAAAGTTTGCCACCGGATAGCGTCGCAAAGAAGTCCTCCGCTCTCGGTAGCGGGTACTGGTTTTGGAGTGACACCCGATTGATGGTGGCCTTGTAATCGCCACATATCCTGACCAACCCATCCGCCTTGAGCACTGGCACAATCGGGCTCACCTAGTCACTGAATTCGACTGGCGAGATGATGCCTTCCCTCAGCAGGCGGTCCAATTTGCCTTCTATCTTTTCCCGCATCACGTACGGCACCGCTCTGGCCTTGTGGTGTACTGGCCTGGCGTCCGGGTTTATGTGAATCACTACCTTGGCCCCCATGAAAGTGCCAATGCCGGGTTGAAATAATGAGTCAAATTTGTCCAGGATCTGTGAGCATGATACTCGCTCCACAGAGGAAATTGCATTGACATCGCTCCATTTCCAGTTCATGACAGCAAGCCAACTCCTCCCCAGTAGTGCGGGACCGTCCCCTGGGACAATCCAGAGTGGCAGTCTGTTCTCCGAATCTTTGTGGGTCACGACTACCTAGCACCGGAATGATCTGCTTTGTGTAAGTCCGTAGCTGTGCGTCAATCGGCGATAATTTTGGCCTCCTGGCCTTGGACGCCCACAACTTTTCGAACTGTTTGATACCCATCAGGGACTAGCTGGCCCCCGTGTCTAACTCCATTGATACTGGGATGCCATTGAGGAGCACTTTCATCATTGTCGGTGGTGTCCTGGTGTATGAACTCTATACATGCTCCACATGAACTTCAGCTTCCAGCGATTTCCCCCAGCGTTCATTTCTATAATTTGTGCAGGTATTTTGCTCATCTCTGCAAACTCCGGCTGATTGTGTGCCTCCACACCTCCAGCATGAGCTGCAGTTTGAAACAAAAGGTCCATTGCCAGTCGATTGTCCCTGACTGCCCCTGTTATTGCCCTTGAGTGCGCCATTAACAGGTGTTGATGGCCCCATTACTGGCTGCATTGTCCCTTGCAATGGCGTGAATCGCTGTTCAGCTTGCCATTGTCTCTGTCGAACTCCCCCTTTGGGTTCGACTACATGTTGGGGCATGCCCGACTGCCCTTGTCTGCCTGGAGAACTGTGTGCTGCTTTAGCAATGTTGAATGTCCCAACCATTCCTTAACACAGTACCTCTCGTCTGTTCTGCTAGTGGCCATGCTCGCGTGGTTTAAATCCCAGTTTCTTGTCGCCATTGATACGTCCTTACTATACAGTATAAATGCACACGAGGCCCATGCTTGAGAGGTCAGTCTGTGACCTGTTCTTTATTCCTTTGCACTCAAGTTTCTATCAAGGGGTATGGTGAGAAAGCAGGAATGGGGTACTGAAGTTGCATGTTCAGCCATGAACTCATTGAATGGCGGTGCAGGCTAGAAGGGCCGAATGGCCTACTCCTGCACCTATTTTCTATGTTTCTATGTTTCTAAGTGGGTGGAGCTTCCCCTTTTATATCTGAAGGTCTAGGTTCGGAGTGTCTCCCACAAGTTCACCATCTAGTGGTCAGTGTTCTCACGGTGTACAACTTAGGTCAGTTTATACATGGGTTACAATGCTGGTTGAATACATGACAGGGAGGATTTTAGAATTCAGCAAATGAGGACCAAGAAATTGATAAGGAAAGCGAGGAAAGAATATGAGAGTAAATTAGCAAGAAACATGGGCTAAAAATTTGGTATCGACCATTTTGAGGCACTAACATCAGCTGATTGATAAGTTTAGTGCCTGACGATAATTAGCGGCGGCGACAGCAAACTTCAGTATAAGCACCCCAAGAGAGAAGTGGAGCACTAAATCAAGCAGTGCACACTACTCTTAGGGCTACAGTCGACAAGCGGGGCACTAACGTCAGAGTGCTAATCAAGTTCTGGCATGCTAATATGGAGAGTCGTCAGACATATTGGCACCAGAGCCGGATTAAGGTTGTGAGGGGCCTATGGCTAATAGGAGGGAAGGGCCTATATATGTACTATACCTTGCATACAATTCATAAAATCATCAAACAAATATCATTGTATATTTATCCAAATTTAACAACCAAAATAAATTCATAATTCCAAAAAGTCTTTCAGACTTAATTTGGAATATTCTTGTCTTACCCCAAGTAGTTTCTAGTAGGATTTCTAGGAGTATCTATGAGGACATACATACTCTACTAAATACTTTTGACATTTGACTTTGACATCTACATTTCCACTTTCAAAAGATAAATGAAAATTCTTCATCCTTTCGTAAGCATTTATAATTATCAAACCTGATATTATTTATCCATTTATCCCATGAACAGCGTTCATAACGCTCCAGGTGAATTTTCTTTGGATATTTATACATGTTTCAAGATTGTCACAGAATTTCATACACAATTTGAGCCATAAGGACACAATGTTTCGCACCTCTAAAGATATAATTATGTAGTTATATATGATATTGCTTAACAAACCTTGTGACAAAGATTTAGAATTAATGATATAAAAATTAGGGCCTAAATTTGAGGGTCTAAAAAATATGAGGGTCTAAGGCTACAGCCTTATTAATCTATTGGTTAATCTGGCCCTGACTGGCACCTTCTGGTTCTTAAAGGGGAGATTCAATGATGCTGCACAGCCTCAATCTCATCATTGCAGTCTGTGCACTAGGCCTTGAAGGAACATCAACGGAGAGCTCTCTGCTTCAGCAACGATGCCCTGGAGACTGGTTGCGATGGCAGTAGTGGAGAGACGACAGGCCCCCATGTATCCTGACGCTGGCAGGAGGCCAGTGCCAAATGTTTTTTGACGGCTTTGGAGGGAGGTGGCGCAGTACATCTCTGCAAGAAGTGTGGTGGACAGAACTGTCACCCACTGCAGGAAAAAGTTCAAAGTTCTCACTCGGGTGATCAGGGTGAGTACATTCTTGTTGTGTATGCAATAACTGTTAGACTGAGTACTGGTTAACTCCAAGTGGTATGACCTTGGCTCTGTTTAATTAAGGCCCAAAGTGACTCATATACAAAATGGCTAGCCTTTTATACTTGGGCTATGCATACGTGCGTTAGGAATGAGTACAGTCCATAAACTCTGGTATCTTGGATTGAGTATCCGGATCCACGCTAGTCTGACCATTATCCTCCATGTAGTGTGTCGCAGCACGCTTGCTCATTTGCAGACACTTGCGCTGGAGATGCCCCACTCACAGACAGCCTTTGCAACTATATTGCTTAAATCGGCACCGCTGGTGCCGGTGATTTCCATCACAATGCCAACTCAGAGAAATCGGTTGCATTTCCGCTGGCAGACTTTGGGCAGCCATAGATTTCATATACGCAGTCGGATAGGCTCTGCTATTTGCCACTCTGCCGAACGCCGAATCAATCATATTTACAGTACTTGCCGAATTTTGATTTTTCACTGATATCTGTTTTAGAACATAGAAACATAGAAACATAGAAAAATAGGTGCAGGAGTAGGCCATTCGGCCCTTCGAGCCTGCACTACCATTCAATAAGATCATGGCTGATCATTCCTTCAGTACCCCTTTCCTCCTTTCTCTCCATACCCCTTGATCCCTTTAGCCGTAAGGGCCATATCCAAATCCCTCTTGAATATATCCAGTGAACTGGCATCAACAACTCTCTGCGGCAGGGAATTCCACAGGTTAACAACTGTCTGAGTGAAGAAGTTTCTCCTCATCTCAGTCCTAAATGGCCTACCCTTTATCCTAAGACTATGTCCCCTGGTTCTGGACTTCCCCAACATCGGGAACATTCTTCCCACATCTAACCTGTCCAGTCCTGTCAGAATCTTATATGTTTCTATGAGATCCCCTCTCATCCTTCTAAACTCCAGTGAATAAAGGCCCAGTTGATCCAGTCTCTCCTCATATGACAACCCAGCCATCCCTGGAATCAGTCTGGTGAACCTTCGCTGCACTCCCTCAATAGCAAGAACGTTCTTCCTCAGATTAGGAGACCAAAACTGAACACAATATTCCAGGTGAGGCCTCACTAAGGCCCTGTACAACTGCAGTAAGACCTCCCTGCTTCTATATTCAAATCCCCTAGCTATGAAGGCCAACATACCATTTGCCTTCTTCACCGCCTGCTGTACCTGCGTGCCCACTTTCAGTGACTGATGAACCATGACACCCAGGTCTCGTTGCACCTCCCCTTTTCCTAGTCTGCCACCATTCAGATAATATTCTGCCTTCGTGTTTTTGCCCCCAAAATGGATAACCTCACATTTATCCACATTATACTGCATCTGCCATGCATTTGTCCACTTACCTAACCTGTCCAAGTCACCCTGCAGCCTCTTAGCGTCCTTCTCACAGCTCACACCGCCACCCAGCTTAGTGTCATCTGCAAATTTGGAGATACTAATCTTTTTCTCTTCGCATATTTATAGAAGCTTTTGCAGTCAGTTTTTAAATTCCCTGCAAGCTTCCGCTCGTAATCTATTTTCCCCTTCTTAATTAAACCCTTTGTCCTCCTCTGTTGAATTCTAAATTTCTCCCAGTCCTCAGGTTTGTTGCTTTTTCTAGCCAATTTATATGCCTCTTCCTTGGCTTTAACACTATCCTTAATTTCCTTTGTTAGCCATGGTTGAGCCACCTTCCCAGTTTTATTTTTACTCCAGACAGGAATGTACATTTGCTGAAATTCATCCATGTGATCTTTAAATGTTTGCCATTGCTTATCCACCATCAACCCTTTTAGTATCGTTTGCCAGTCTATTCTAGCCAATTCACGTCTCATACCGTCGAAGTTACCTTTCCTTAAGTTCAGGACCCTAGTTTCCGAATTAACTTTGTCACTCTCCATCTTAATAAGGAATTCTACCATATTATGGTCACTTTTCCCCATGGTGCCTCGCACAACAAGATTGCTAATTAGTCCCTTCTCATTACACAATATCCAGTCTAGGATAGCCAGCTCCCTTTTTGGTTCCTCGACATATTGGTCTAGAAAACCATCCCTAATACACTCCAGAAAATCCTCCTCCACCGCATTGCTACCAGTTAGGTTAGCCCAATCAATGTGTAGATTAAAGTCGCCCATGATTACTGCTGTACCTTTATTGCACACACCCCTTATTTCTTGCTTGATGCTGTCCCCAACCTCACTACTACTGTTTGGTGGTCTATACACAACACCCTTCTATCCGTCGTCATGCATGACTGAGCGATCGTGATGGCCCTGTTCAAGTCCAATGTCGCCACCGCCAGTTTACACAGGATCACCTTGTGGTTGATGCCAATTACAATGAAGTCCCGCGCTTGTCTGCCAACGGCCCCGAACTTACACGGTCCCACTAGACGTCTCAGGTCGGCAACGAATTCTGCCGCATTCTGGCCCTCTGAGTGAACGTGCGTGTAAAATCTGTATCTCGAGATAATGATGCCTTCATCTGGCTTAAGGTGGTCCTGTACCAGTGTACACAATTCTTCATACATCTTCTCTGTTGGACTCACAGGCAGGAGTAGATTCTTTATCAGACCATAAATCTTTGGACCGCAAACCATGAGGACCACTGCCTGGCCGACCTGCTCCATTTTGTTGGCCACGAAGAACTGACTCAAACGACTCACAAAGTCTGCCCAATCTTCTCCTTCCACAAATCGCTCCAACAATCCACTTGTGCTCATTTTTTCATGCAAAGGTTCTTGTTTGCTCGTCGCCAAATGTTGTGTATGCAATAACTGTTCGACTGAGTACTGCTTAACTCCAAGAGGTATGACCTTGGTTCTGCTTTATTAAGACCACAAGTGACTCATATACAAAATGGCTGGCCTTTTATACTTGGGCTGCACACACGTGCATGGAGCCCAATGACCTCCAACAGTGACACCATCTAGTGGCTAGTGATCCCAAAAGTACATACATGGTAATTCTTCAAAAAGCTCAACATGCCACAATGTCAACCTCACTATTTACAGACACTGTATAAACCTCCACATCCCAGCACTCACCCACCAACTGTGCCCACCTAACAAAAGTGGCATCCACATCTCAAACCTTGCACTCACTCACATGCTTTCTTTTTTCTTGCAAGCCAAGCTTGCTCATAACAGGCGTGAGCAGTTATGCATGGGAGGAGGTCAGGCGAACCTCAGGCCCCTTACCGACCTGGATGAGCGAGTGTTCCAAATCATTGGGCACAACTCATGGCCGCTGTAGCAGTCGGAGAGGCCGAGCCCCCTGGGGCCAATAATTGTATTTTCATCACCTCTACCTCTTCTCCCTCACACCACAAGCCTTTCCCACTTTCCATCTAAGTATACTGGCTCCATTCCGTGCTCCCTTCCTGCCCCCCTCCCCTGAACTTAACCACACTCTTGTGCCTTTATGCTTTCAGATAATCAGCCACCACCACAGAAGCCTGTCCCTCAGCCTCCCACTGGCAGCAACGCGGGAGAGGAGAAGGAAGGAGATGAGACAACATCACTGCCTGTGTCTGCAGAGCAAGCTGGCTCAGATGCTGGGGTGATGATATCGCTGGAGGAGGCCATGTTCGAGGGCTCTGATATGGGTGAAGCTCCAGGACCCAATGGCATGCAGCAACGTCATGGGGAAAGGGAAGCTTGGGGGTCATCTCCCCAGAGGGTGAGTTCAGATGTTAATTCTGCTCAACAGGACTCCAATGAGGACCTCGATATGGAAGCTTTGGCCAGATGGTCTATGGGAAAGCACAGCGAGCTTCTGGGTGCCATGGCAAGGGTGACCGAGAGGATGGATGCACTTGCTATTAGCTCGGAGGAGTCTGCCTCAAGCATTGCACATGTCTCACAGCACACTTTTGAGCCCATCCTTGGCAGGTTGCAAAGGATGATAGACTTGCAGAGAGACCGTGGAACCCAGACCTCATGCCGCGTGTTATGGGTGAGGTAGCAGCAGCTGTTACAGCATGGGTTGAAGCAAAGCAACGGCTTAGTGCTGTAATGGAGTCAGTGCTTGGTGGCACCCAAACTCAGTCTGCTTTCATGCAAACTCAGATTGATGCCACGCAAGCACTGACTGCTGCCATTGTCTCTGGGTTCTCCCCAATCCACCGCGGATCTCACGGTGCCGAAGCAGGCCAGCAATCTGTGCTCAAGCAGGTTGCTTTGGATGCTGAGGCTCTGCCCTGGGGGAGTGGCAGAATGTCGGTCTAACTGGAAGGTGCTGTCCTCTCTCGGGATGACAGAATTCCAGCTCCCAGCACTGCCACTTCTCCGTTGCACTTACCGCGGTCTGCACCCCAGCCATCGGAGACTGCTGCTGCCCAAGCTGAGGTGGTGCAGTCTGCAGCTGGGCCTTTTAGACCTAGACCTGGTCGAGAGCATCCTCCTCGGCCATCTGCAGTCTTTGTGTTGCAGTCTGAGCAACCTTCCACCAGCCTTGCTGCAACCACTGGGGCCACATTAAGCAGGAGCAGTAGGGTTGGTAGGGGGGAAAGCAAAGAGGAGGGAAAGAAGTAGAAAAGGGCCAATAAGGCACAGTTTGTTTGTAAATGGTTTTTTTTACATCATTACTTTAAGGGGCTGAAATTGCCCCTCTCCTTAAGGCCTGTTACCACCGCAAATCTGCGGCCAAGCTGCGGAATGGACTGGCCGCCGAGTTTTGGTGGAATGGCCGCTGATAGCCAAATTGCCCTCTCAAGTTTTCCCAGCGGTGCCCCAACTTCCCCCCCCGCCCCCGGCGCTCTGCTGCCGCCGATCCATCGTAAGTGTGTCATCACCGTGCGCACCGCTGATCTAACCCCCCCAATGGCGACATTCCCCTCGAAAAATCTTCGGCCCACCTGGCGGTGCCAAAACAAGCTTTTTCGTGGTGATCCAGTGAGGCTGTGGCCTTCTGCAGCGGCGGTGTGGCTTCCCTTAAAGGGGAGGGCGCAGTGCCGGTGCCACCATGTTTTTTTTTGTTGGCCGACTGCCATGTTGGCCCGACAAATATGCCCCTGGGTTCGGCCAGGCCGCCAACAGGCAGTCTGACAACCCCTCCTGGGTGCCAGGCCGCTGGCTCGACCGAAACCCTCCCAGGTGGCCCAGTGGGCTGAAGTTTTATAATCGCGGAAGCTCTCCCCTTCAAGTGCACGCCGCTCCACAACGAATTTCCGCCCCTCAGTTGCTGTCACCGCCACGTATCTGCCCCTCAAGTGTTGTCACCGCCCCCATTATGATCGCGTTCCAGATCGAAGAGAGAAAAAAAAACCACAGAGCCGAATGTCGCTCAAGAGGCAGCTGTTGTAAAAACCATTGAAACAGGGTGGGAGCGCCCTGTTTCAGTTGGGGCGCAATTTCTACCCCTAAGTGTTTGTAACTTTATATTGTTGTTGTTGTTTGTGGGTTGTTATGTTTTAAAGGGGATGATTGTTTGCAAATATATTGTTGCTGTTGGGTGTGGATAGTTATGGTTCACGAAAAATAGTGAGTGATACTAAATTGTTCATTTGACATTTCAATTTTTGTGATATTTCTCATTTGACTTTTGCAGGGTGATAGGGGCTGCGATCTGCACATAGCGATGTGTTGGTGCTGCACAACCGCCATGTGATTTATGATTTGCTGGAAACGCTGTATAAAGAGGCGCTCACGCATGGCCATTGCAGAAACAAGATTGAAAGACGCCTTCCTCCTCCTCGTCATCCTCATCCTCCACCTCCTCCTCCTCTCCCTCTTCTTCCTCCTGAGGTGGACTTGCAATCCCTCAGAATGGCTAGGTTGTGTATGCTGCACACAATGATGAAAAGGAAGACTCGACCAGGGGAGTACTGCAGGGATCTTCCAGAGCAGTTAAGGCAGCGGAACCATTGTTCTAGCACCCCGATAGTTTTGTTCAATGAGGTTTCTCGTGGCGGCATGGCTCTCATTATATGCGTGATGAGCAGGAGTATTGGGGTTGCGGAGGGGTGTCATCAGCCAGTGGCGAGTGGATAACACAGGTCCCCGAGCTGCCAGCCGCAAGCTTCATGTGGTGGTTGGAACAGTGCTGGGACAGTGGTCTGTCGCAGAATGAATGCATCGTGGCGCGAGGATTGGCGCCTGTAGTTGCACACCAACTGAACGTTTAGTGAGTGGTAGCCTTTGCGGTTACGGAACATCTCTGCATTGTGATGAGGTGCCCGCAATGCCACATGAGTGCAGTCAATAGCGCCCTGAGCTATTGGGGAAGCCCGCTATTCTTGCAAAGCCACGTGAGTATTCCTCCTGTTTCTCCCTGGTCATGATGAATGAGATGTGCTCCCTTCTCCTACTGTAGCGGGCATCTGCTATCTCCTGGATAGCAAACTGAAATGTTTGCAATAGCCCCTGCTGTAGCCTGGAAGGAGCCACTAGCGTACAATTGAGAGCTACTATGACTTTAACTGCCACTGAGAGAGAAGTCCTGATCTGAAGCTAGAGGTCTGGCTGCAGGAGGTGGCAGAACTCTGTGACAACCTCCTTGATGAAGCGGAGCCTCCTAAGGCACTGCTCCTCTGAGTGATGAATGTAGGAGAAGTGCTCCCGGAAAACCCTGGGAGAGTACGGCCTCCTGATGCCATGTCTGAGGGCCATCCTCCTGCCTCTGGCCACATCTGGCATTATTGGTCTCTGCAGCCGCCGCCTCTGAAGTAGTTGCCGGGTGGCAAAGTGGAGTGCCAGAACTGCCCCCATAAATGAGAGAAAAGAGCAGCTGTAAATGTTTGTAGAAATACAAGTGAAGAAACTGTAAGAGCAGCAACAAAGCAAGGATGCAGAAAATGTGAAAACAGTCAAAGCGCTATCTGATAAGCTAGCAATGAATCTGACCTCCCAATGACCCAGTTCCTGATGCCTTTAAATAGCGCACTGGGAGCAGCAATCCAAAGTATAAATGTCTGCTTTTTCTGGCGTGATCAGAGCCAGGCGGTAAGTCAGGGGAAGCGACTGAAGTTTGCGTCCAGGGCGCAAACGAGACGTTGCACACTCATTAACGTCATGGTCTCAGTGGCACTACAGGGCCTGGCGCTAAGTGTTAGCACCACCGCTAAAAGCCTACTGAATTTTGTGGGCAGCGTTCAATTCGCTGCACCCGGACGATAAGCCATTAGCGCCCCGTTAGTGCTCCGCACGGGTGCCAACAGGAGGCGCTAAGGTACTGAATTTCTAGCCCAGAAAAATAGATTGTAAACATTTCTATAGGTATGTAAATAAGAAGAGATTAGTAAAAGTAAATGTGGGCCCATTAGAGGCAAAGACAGGAGAAATTATAATGGGCAATAAGGAAATGGCAGAGACATTAAACAAATGCTTTGTATCTGTCTTCACGGTAGAAGACACAAAAAAATGTAGGAAATAGCGGGGAACCAAGGGTGTGTAGAGGTGACAAATCCCCTGGACCTGACGACCTGCATCCAAGGGTTTTAAAAGAGGTAGCTGCAGAGATGGTGGATGCACTGGTGTTAATCTTCCAGAATTCCTTCGATTCTAGAACAGTCCCCAAGGATTGGAAGGTAGCAAACATAACCCCACTATTTAAGAAAGGAGGAAAAGAGAAAAACGGGTAACTATAGGCCAGTTAGCCTGACATCAATAGTAGCCGAGATGTTAGAATCTATAATTAGGGACGTGGTGACAGGGCAATTAGAAAATGGTAATATGATTAGGCAGAGTCAACATGGTTTTAGGAAAGGGAAATTGTGTTTGACAAATCTGTTTGAGTTTTTGAAGATGTAACTAGTAGGATGGATAAGGGGGCAACAGTGAATGTAGTGTATTTGGAGTTTCAAAAAGCATTTGATAAGGTGCCACCCAAGAGGTTCAGAGAAGGTTCACGAGGTTGATTCCAGAGATGAGGGGGTTGACTTATGAAGATAGGTTGAGTAGGTTGGGCCTATACACATTGGAGTTCAGAAGAATGAGAGATGATCTTATCAAAACATATAAGATAATGAAGGGGCTCGACGAGGTGGATGCAGAGAGGATATTTCCACTCATAGGGGAAACTAAAACTAGGGACATAGTCTCAGAATAAGGGGCCGCCCATTTAAAACTGAGATGAGGAGGAATTTCTTCTCTCAGAGGATTGTAAATCTATGGAATTCTCTGCCCCAGAGAGCTGTGGTGGCTGGGCCATTGAGTATATTTAAAGCGGAGATAGATAGATTTTTGAGCGATAAGCGAATAAAGGGTTGGATTTTCCTTTTAAATCGCCCCTGCCCGATCCTTAGTGGTGTTCCGGCAGTTGAGTCTTTTTCGACCGCCGGAATGCCGCTGGTGTGCGCCCCCGTGGTTTTCGGGTGCTCCATGTCGGCGGCGGCGAAGCGGTGCGGGAGCGAAGTGCAGCGGGCGGTGTGCGGCAAAGGAGGCCGATCGACTCGGGAATCTTTGGTTCTCGAGTTGTCTGCACGCGCATGCGGCTGTCAAGCTCCGCCCACTGCCCCCCCGCCGCCCCCCCCCCCCACCCCCGAGCGGCACCGATGAGAGGCCAGAGACTGCCGGCCTGAGATCGCTGTGAGGGGGGCGGAGGTAGGGCGAGAGTGAGATTGTTGTGGGGGGGAGGATAGGTCACTGCAGGGGGGTGGGGGGGTGAGATCACTGTAGGGGTTGAGACAGACTAGGATGTGAGATAGACAGACTGGGGGGGAGAGACTGGGGGGAGCAGAGATGGTGGAGGGAGAGAGACTGGAGGGGGATGAGAGCGACTGTGGGGTGAGAGAGACTGGGGGGGTGAGAGAGACTGGGGGGTGGTGAGCGAGACTGGGGGATGAGAGAGACTGGGGAATGAGAGAGACTGGGTGGATGAGAGAGACTGGGGAATGAGAGAGACTGGGGAATGAGAGAGACTGGAGGGGTGAGAGAGACTGGGGGATGAGAGAGACTGGGGAATGAGAGAGACTGGGTGGATGAGAGAGACTGGGGAATGAGAGAGACTGGGTGGGTGAGAGAGACTGGAGGGGTGAGAGAGACTGGGGTGGTGAGAGAGACTAGGGGGTGAGAGAGACTGGGGGATGAGAGAGACTGGGGGGGTGAGAGAGACTGTGGGGGTGAGAGAGACTGTGGGGGTGAGAGAGACTGGGGAATGAGAGAGACTGGGGGGGTGAGAGAGACTGGGAGGGTGAGAGAGACTGGGGGGTGAGAGAGACTGGGGGGTGAGAGAGACTGGGGATTGAGAGAGACTGGGGGGTGAGAGAGACTGGGGGGGGGAGGGTGAGAGAGACTGGGGGGGTGAGAGAGACTGGGGGATGAGAGAGACTGGGGGGGTGAGAGAGACTGGGGGATGAGAGAGACAGGGAAATGAAAGAGACTGGGGGGTGAGAGAGACTGGGGGGTCGGTGAGAGAAACTGGGGGATGAGAGAGACTGGGGAATGAGAGAGACTGGGGGTGGTGAGAGAGACTGGGGGGGTGAGAGAGACTGGGGGGGTGAGAGAGACTGGAGGGGTGAGAGAGACTGGGGAATGAGAGAGACTGGGAATGAGAGAGACTGGGGGGTGAGAGAGACTTTGGGGTGAGAGAGACTGGAGGGTGAAAGAGACTGGGGAATGAGAGAGACTGGGGGGTGAGATACTGGGGGAATGAGAGAGACTGGGGGTGAGAGAGACTGGGGAAGGAGAGACTGGGGGGTGAAAGAGACTGGGGTTGAGAGAGACTGGGGAATAAGAGAGACTGGGGGGTGAGAGAGACTGGAGGGGTGAGAGAGACTGGGGAATGAGAGAGACTGGGGAATGAGAGAGACTGGGGGGGGTGAGAGAGACTGGGGGGTGAGAGAGACTGGGGGGTGAAAGAGACTGGGGAATGAGAGAGACTGGGGGGTGAGATACTGGGGGAATGAGAGAGACTGGGGGTGAGAGAGACTGGGGAAGCAGAGACTGGGGGCTGAAAGAGACTGGGGTTGAGAGAGACTGGGGGGGAGAAACTGGGGAGGTGAGTGAGATTAATGTGAGTGAAAGAGACTAAAGGAGTAAATAAGGCTTTATTAGACCATTTATATTATTGTCTAACACTAGAAAATACTACAATCTATTTAAAAATACATCAAACTGTGGAGAACTATAAAGATCTGTGTAATATCAAACAAACCTGTCAGATCTGTGTCCATACCGCCCACTTAAGATCCACTTAAGATCCAGTAAGACCTACTTTTTCAGGACAGTATTAAGGTCCGGTGGTAAACGGATCTTAATGATGAAACTTCCATTTTGGGCAGTATATGGGCGGTAATATATGGGCGGACAGTATCAAATACCGCCCAGTGGTAATGACTGTGGAATTTACCGCTGGGCAGTATCTGGCTGGTAAATGTGCTTTTTTCGACAAAACTTGTATTTCTGGGCGGTAACTGGGTGGTAAATGGGTAATTTGAGAGGAAACTCTAGCCCGAAGGATTATGGGGAGCGGGCAGGGAAGTGGAGCTGAGTCCATGATCAGATCAGCCATGATCTTATTCATTTCTTATGTTCTTATGTTTCCCCTGGCTGGGGAATCTAGAACACGGAGTCACAGTCTCAAAATAAAGAGTCAGCCATTTGGGACTGAGTGAAGGAGAAATTTCTTCACTCAAAGGGTTGTGAATCTTTGGAATTTTCTACCCGAGAGAGTTGTGGATGCTCAGTCATTGAGCTGGATTTTCAGCTTTTTGCAATTTCGCCCGTTTCCAGGCGCAAATCGAGGCAAAAACAAAAATTTAGTGGCGGGTTAGCGATTGCGCCAGAGAGTGCAACTTTCGTTCCAGTGCTAAAAAAAAAATCGGCCATTCTGCTCATGCGCAAATTTTTCTTTTTTCTTCCCACGCTTCTGGTCTGCTGTCCGATCGCAACCGTTAATGCAGGGCACGGCCGCGAGTATGCACAGTACACCCAGGGCTGAATTACCGTATATACTCGCGTATCATGCGACTTTTGAAGACCTAAATTGTAACCTAAATTTGGGGGGTAGCATGATACGCGAGATACAAAATTTGCGGGTGTGAAGTGCTGGCCAAGATTAGGCTGTTAGGCTGTTAAGCAGACCGTATCCATTTACTTCAATTTCCTTCAATTTTTCTTTTTGTTTTCTCCAGTTTCGGACACAGCTTTCTCCGACACCAAACAGCTTTGCAGCTTTAACGTTGTTGCTTTGTTCCGCTTCGGCAACAACTTGCAGCTTAAATTTGGCAGTATATTTCTTCGCAGATCTTTTCTCCATAGTGGCTAAGGGTAGAATGCAAAACAGCTGTTTCTCATTCGGTTGTTTACGGCGGAAGAGTCGTTTCATGATTCGGTTGTTAAGATCTGTATTCGATCGTTGTTATGTGTTAGGGTACTTGTTACGTGTTGGGTACTTGTTAAACTTGTTTGAAAGCCTAGCCTAGTGTCATCTGGTATCTCAAAAAAGTGACTCGCATGATACATGAGATATATGATAAAATCATGTTTTGGGGACGAAAATTTAGGGGTCGCATGATACGTGAGATCGTAGGATACACGAGTATATACGGTAGCCATTTTAAAATTGGATTTTGATCATGGAGGAGGAGGATTATAGACAGCGTGCCAGGCGTTTTAGCCAAGAGGCTAACGAAGCTCTCGTGGGGACTGTGGAGAGAAGATGGCAGGAATTACATCGGAGGGGCGGATCTTGACTCCTGCCATCCACTTTTAATCACATATGGAGGGAAATCGCTGAGGAAGTCTCTGCCTGAGACACAGGAGAGGAAAATAATGCAGAAAAATGGTCAATGATCTTTGTAGGGTCGTTAGAGTGAGTACAATATTTATTGATGCACTCCTTCATTACTTCAATTACAAATCTGACACACTACTTGTTCTCATGCTTTTGGTGCCTGTCAGCAGTCTGTGGGTGTTCTCATGCTGTTGCTGTCTCTCAGCATTCTGTGGATTGCCTCCTAAAATGAATGACACATAGGTTGCCTTAGTTTGGCACCCTATTTGTCATGAATAATCTTTACACATTATTAAGATTGCTTTCTGAGATCTCATAAGATGTTTCTGCACTTGTCCTCCTGATGAACCACATGCAACTTCCAAGGCCATTAAACAGAGGGCTCTATTACATTCAGCCAGTATAGTATAAGTGCTTTGGTGGCTATCTGTGTCTGTCACAAGAGCAGATGGACCCTCTAGTAATCATTCCTATTTCCAGACAAAGAAGTCCCATAACCGGCGGTGAGGACAGGCGGCGGTCCGCCTCAGGCCCAGCCGCTCACCGACCTCGAGGAGCGAGTGGCAGACCTCATCGTCATCTCAGGTCAGGCAACTGCCACTGGGGGCATTGACCCCCACTTGGATACTGAGGGTAAGTCCTGCATACTCCCTGGGCTAGGGTTGGGGCAATGTTATACAGTCTCTCTGGACTAGGGTTGGGGCAATGTGATACAGTGTCTGTGGACTAGGGTTGGGGCAATGTGATACAGTGTCTGTGGACTAGGGTTGGAGCAATTCTCTGGACTAGGGTTGGGGCAATGTGATTCAGTGTCTCTGGACTAGGGTTGGGGCAATGTGATACAGTGTCTGTGGACTAGGGTTGGGGCAATGTGATACAGTGTCTGTGGACTAGGGTTGGGGCAATGTGATACAGTGTCTGTGGACTAGGGTTGGGGCAATGTGATACAGTGTCTGTGGACTAGGGTTGGAGCAATGTGATACAGTGTCTCTGGACTAGGGTTGGGGCAATGTGATACAGTGTCTGTGGACTAGGGTTGGGGCAATGTGATACAGTGTCTGTGAACTAGGGTTGGAGCAATTCTCTGGACTAGGGTTGGGGCAATGTGATGCAGTATCTCTGGACTCGGGTTGGGGCAATGTGATACAGTGTCTGTGGACTAGGGTTGGGGCAATATGATACAGTGTCTGTGGACTAGGGTTGGAGCAATGTGATACAGTGTCTCTGGACTAGGGTTGGGGCAATGTGATACAGTGTCTGTGGACTAGGGTTGGAGCAATGTGATACAGTGTCTCTGGACTAGGGTTGGGGCAATGTGATTCAGTGTCTCTGGACTAGGGTTGGAGCAATGTGATACAGTGTCTGTGGACTAGGATTGGGGCAATGTGATACAGTGTCTGTGGACTAGGGTTGGGGCAATGTGATGCAGTATCTCTGGACTAGGGTTGGGGCAATGTGATACAGTGTCTGTGGACTAGGGTTGGGGCAATATGATACAGTGTCTGTGGACTAGGGTTGGAGCAATGTGATACAGTGTCTCTGGACTAGGGTTGGGGCAATGTGATACAGTGTCTGTGGACTAGGGTTGGAGCAATGTGATACAGTGTCTCTGGACTAGGGTTGGGGCAATGTGATTCAGTGTCTCTGGACTAGGGTTGGAGCAATGTGATACAGTGTCTGTGGACTAGGGTTGGGGCAATGTGATACAGTGTCTGTGGACTAGGGTTGGAGCAATGTGATACAGTGTCTCTGGACTAGGGTTGGGGCAATGTGATTCAGTGTCTCTGGACTAGGGTTGGAGCAATGTGATACAGTGTCTGTGGACTAGGGTTGGGGCAATGTGATACAGTGTCTGTGGACTAGGGTTGGGGCAATGTGATACAGTGTCTGTGGACTAGGGTTGGGGCAATGTGATTCAGTGTCTCTGGACTAGGGTTGGAGCAATGTGATACAGTGTCTGTGGACTAGGGTTGGGGCAATGTGATTCAGTGTCTCTGGACTAGGGTTGGGGCAATGTGATTCAGTGTCTCTGGACTAGGGTTGGAGCAATGTGATACAGTGTCTGTGGACTAGGGTTGGGGCAATGTGATACAGTGTCTGTGGACTAGGGTTGGGGCAATGTGATACAGTGTCTGTGGACTAGGGTTGGAGCAATGTGATACAGTGTCTCTGGACTAGGGTTGGGGCAATGTGATTCAGTATCTCTGGACTAGGGTTGGAGCAATGTGATACAGTGTCTGTGGACTAGGATTGGGGCAATGTGATACAGTGTCTGTGGACTAGGGTTGGGCAATGTGATACAGTGTCTGTGGACTAGGGTTGGGCAATGTGATACAGTGTCTGTGGACTAGGTTTGGGGCAATGTGATAGTGTCTGTGGACTAGGGTTGGAGCAATTCTCTGGACTAGGGTTGGGGCAATGTGATTCAGTGTCGCTGGACTAGGGTTGGAGCAATGTGATGCAGTATCTCTGGACTAGGGTTGGAGCAATGTGATACAGTGTCTGTGGACTAGGATTGGGGCAATGTGATACAGTGTCTGTGGACTAGGGTTGGAGCAATGTGATACAGTGTCTCTGGACTAGGGTTGGGGCAATGTGATTCAGTGTCTCTGGACTAGGGTTGGAGCAATGTGATACAGTGTCTGTGGACTAGGGTTGGGGCAATGTGATGCAGTATCTCTGGACTAGGGTTGGGGCAATGTGATACAGTGTCTGCGGACTCGGGTTGGGCAATGTGATACAGTGTCTGTGGACTAGGGTTGGGGCAATGTGATACAGTGTCTGTGGACTCGGGTTGGGGCAATGTGATACAGTGTCTGTGGACTCGGGTTGGGGCAATGTGATGCAGTATCTCTGGACTAGGGTTGGGGCAATGTGATACAGTGTCTGCGGACTCGGGTTGGGCAATGTGATACAGTGTCTGTGGACTAGGGTTGGGCAATGTGATACAGTGTCTGTGGACTAGGTTTGGGGCAATGTGATTCAGTGTTTCTGGACTAGGGTTGGGGCAATGTGATTCAGTATCTCTGGTCTAGGGTTAAAGCAATGTGATACAGTGTCTGTGGACTAGGGTTGGGGCAATGTGATGCAGTCTCTGGACTAGGGTTGAGGCAATGCGATTCAGTATCTCTGGACTCGGGTTGGAGCAATGTGATACAGTGTCTGTGGACTAGGGTTGGGGCAAAGTGATGCAGTCTCTGGACTTGGGTTGGGGCAATGTGATGCAGTCTCTGGACTAGGTTTGGGGCAATGTGATGCAGTCTCTGGACTAGGGTTGGGGCAATGTGATACAGTCTCTGGACTAGGGTTGGGGCAATATGATTCAGTCTCTTGACTAGGGTTGGGGCAATGTGATGCAGTCTCTGGACTAGGGTTGGGGTAATGTGATGCAGTCTCTGGACTAGGGTTGGGGCTATGTGATGCAATCTCTGGACTAGGGTTGGGGCAATGTGATACAGTCTCTGTGGACTAGGGTTGGGGCAATGTGATGCAGTCTCTGGACCAGGGTTGTGGCAATGTCCCGCAGTATCTCTGGACTAGATATAATGGAATACCAGTGGTCCTTCAAATGAACCTGTGCTATGCGACCTTCCTCATGTCATCCTGCCCCCACCTATTGCTCACCACTCGTCTGTTGGTTTCTACTTCTATATGACAAGGCTCAGCCGCTGCATCCCTGAAATCAACCCTCCACGTCAGGCCATCGTGTGGAGGAGGAAGAGGAGGAGGAGGAGGAGGGAGAGGAAGAGGACGAGTTCAGAGATCAGCCAACTCCGGGGCGCATGCAATCTACCCCTCTTTTACGACCGGCAATCACCTCGTCTGAGGACGATGATGTAACTTTCTTGGGGTTTGACACCTCTGAGTCTCCTGGGACTAGTGGTATGCTGCAATGCAGATCTAAGGTCAGTTCTGAGAGTATGCCATCTCTCCAGTGTCGCAAGGTCCGTCTGCTGACAGACAGGCAGACGCGGAACTGGACATGGTGGAACTGTCCAGGGAGAGCATCCGTCTCAACCGTCAGCTCTTTGATGTCTTGGATCGGATTCCCGCGACCATCGAGAATCTCACAGCGACCATTACAGAGGTTGGGTCACAGATTGTCGGTACGAGCCGTGAAACCTGCGAGGCCATCAGTGCTCACACGAGGCTGATGGCCTCCAGCAGTGACACTGGAGTCCCGGAGAGTGTAGCGCGAAGCCTTGCCAAATATGGTGCATCACAGGCGAAAGCTCTGCTTCAGCTTGTGCAGGTGATGCAGTCCATAAACCCTTCCGCCATCCTCTCTGCGTTCCCTAGTGTAATACGCAGACCCACACCACCTGTGACTGTTGACGCCAATGAAGAGGCTCGCCAGTCAGAAGCCGGACCTTCCACACCACGAGCTGGTCCAGTGCATCCCCAGATGCCATCTCCAATGTCTCTCCCCCCAGCACAGCAGTGCTCTGGCAGCTTTACTGCACGCCATCTTGGTGCCACTTTGGGTAGGAGCAGCGGGCAAGGGAGGGGGATAAGGGTAATGGGAAGGGAAGGGATTACTGCCAGTGCCACATACTAGTGAGGGTAGAAATAGGAAGGCTAGTCAGATAAATACGTGGCTGGGGTATTGGTGTAGGAGGGAGGGCTTTAGTTTCCTGAACAATTGGGACCGCTTCTCGGGTAGGTGGGACCTGTACAAGTTGGACAGGTTACACCTCAACAGAGACGGGACCAATGTTCTCGCGGGTGCAGTTGGGAAGGCTTTAAACTAACTTGGCAGGGAGGTGGGAACCCAGGAGAGGGCTCTGAGCTAGTTAGAGTGGGTGAGAGCTCAAATGAACAGGACCCCAAGAAAGTATGCAAAAGGCAGGAGGCAACAGAGCAGAGTAGCACTGGGGTAAGTGTAAACCACAAAGTGATAGGAAGGGACAATATGTATGAATATAAAGGGGCTGCAGGAGAGGTCAAAACTAAAGATTATGGTTTAAAAACTAGTATTAAAACACTTTACCTCAAAGCATGCAGCATTTGAAACAAAGTAAATGAGTTGACGGCACAAATCATTACAAACGGGTATGATTTGGTGACCATTACAGAAACCTGGTTGCAGGGTGGCCAAGATTGGGAATTAAACATACAGGGATATCTGACAATTCGGAAAGATAGACAAGAAGGGAAAGGAGGTGGGGTAGCTTTGTTAATAAAGGAAGATATCAGGGCAGTTGTGAGAGACAATATTGGCTCTAATGAACAAAATGTTGAATCATTGTGGGTGGAGATTAGAGATAGTAAGGGGAAAAAGTCATTGGTGGCCGTCGTTTATAGGCCCCCAAATAATAACTTCACGGTGGGGCGGACAATAATCAAGAGAATAATGGAGGCATATGAAAAAGGAACGGCAGTAATAATGGGGAATTTTAACCTACATATCGATTGGTCAAATCAAATCGCATGGGGTAGCCTTGAGGAGGAATTCATAGAATGCATACGGAATTGTTTCTTAGAACAGTATGTTACAGAACCTACAAGGGAGCAAGCTATCTTAGATCTGGTCCTGTGTAATGAGACAGGAATAATAATCTCCAAGTAAAAGATCCTCTCGGAATGAGTGATCACCGTATGGTTGAATTGGTAATACAGATTGAGAATGAGGAAGTAGTGTCTCAAACGAGCATACTATGCTTAAACTACAGTGGGATGAGGGCAGAGTTGGCTAAAGTAGACTGGGAACACAGACTAAACGGTGGCACAATTGAGGAACAGTGGAGGACTTTTAAGGAGCTCTTTCATCGTGCTCAACAAAAATATATTCCAGTGAAAAAGAAGGGCTGTAAGAGAAGGGATAACCAGCCGTGGATAACCAAGGAAATAAAGGAGAGTATCAAATTAAAAACCAATGCGTTTAAGGTGGCCAAGGTTAGTGGGAAACTAGAAGATTGGGAAAATTTTAAACGACAGCAAAGAATGACTAAGAAAGCAATAAAGAAAGGAAAGATAGATTACGAAAGTAAACTTGCGCAAAACATAAAAACAGATAGTAAAAGCTTTTACCGATATATAAAACGGAAAAGAGTGACTAAAGTAAATGTTGGTCCCTTAGAAGATGAGAAGGGGGATTTAATAATGGGAAATGTGGAAATGGCTGAGACCTTAAACAATTATTTTGCTTCGGTCTTCACAGTGGAAGACACAAAAACCATGCCAAAAATTGCTGGTCACAGGAATGTGGGAAGGGAGGACCTTGAGACAATCACTCTCACTAGTGGGGTAGTGCTGGACAGGGTAATGGATCTCAAAGTAGACAAGTCTTGATGAAATGCATCCCAGGGTATTAAAAGAGATGGCAGAAGTTATAGCAGATGCATTCGTTATAATCTACCAAAATTCTCTGGACTCTGGGGAGGTACCAACGGATTGGAAAGCAGCTAATGTAACGCCTGTGTTTAAAAAAAGGGGGCAGACAAAAGGCAGGTAACTATAGGCCGGTTAGTTTAACATCTGTAGTGGGGAAAATGCTTGAAACTATCATTTTAAGGAAGAAATAGCAGGACATCTAGATAGGAATAGTGCAATCAAGCAGATGCAACATGGATTCATGAAGGGGAAACCATGTTTAACTAATTTACTGGAATTCTTTGAGGATATAACGAGCATGGTGGATAGAGGTGTACCGATGGATGTGGTGTATTTAGATTTCCAAAAGGCATTCGATAAGGTGCCACACAAAAGGTTACTGCAGAAGATAAAGGTACACAGAGTCAGAGGAAATGTATTAGCATAGATCGAGAATTGGCTGGCTAACAGAAAGCAGAGAGTCAGGATAAATGGGTCCTTTTCGGGTTGGAAATCGGTGGTTAGTGGTGTGCCACAGGGATCGGTGCTGGGACCACAACTGTTTACAATATACATAGATGACCTGGAAGAGGGGACAGAGTGTAGTGTAACAAAATTTGCAGATGACACAAAGATTAGTGGGAAAGCAGGTTGTGTAGAGGACACAGAGAGGCTGCAAAGAGATTTAGATAGGTTAAGCGAATGGGCTAAGGTTTGGCAGATGGAATACAATGTCAGAAAATGTGAGGTCATCCACCTTGGGGGAAAAAAACAGTTAAAGGGAATATTATTTGAATGGGGAGAAATTACAACATGCTCTGGTGCAGAGGGACCTGGGGGTCCTTGTGCATGAATCCCAAAAAGTTAGTTTGCAGGTGCAGCAGGTAATCAGGAAGGCGAATGGAATGTTGGCCTTCATTGCGAGAGGGATGGAGTACAAAAGCAGGGAGGTCCTGCTGCAACTGTACAGGATATTGGTGAGGCCGCACCTGGAGTACTGCGTGCAGTTTTGGTCACCTTACTTAAGGAAGGATATACTAGGTTTGGAGGGGGTACAGAGACGATTCACTAGGCTGATTCCGGAGATAAGGGGGTTACCTTATGATGATAGATTGAGTAGACTGGGTCTTTACTCGTTGGAGTTCCGAAGGATGAGGGATGATCTTATAGAAACATTTAAAATAATGAAAGGGATAGACAAGATAGAGGCGGAGAGGTTGTTTCCACTGGTCGGGGAGACTAGAACTAGGGGACACAGCCTCAAAATACGGAGAAGCCAATTTAACACTGAGTTGAGAAGGAATTTCTTCTCCCAGAGGGTTGTGAATCTGTGGAATTCTCTGCCCAAGGAAGCAGTTGTGTCTTGCTCATTGAATATATTCAAGTAACAGATAGATAGATTTTTAAACAATAAGGGAATTAAGGGTTATGGGGAGCGGGCGGGTAAGTGGAGCTGAGTCCACGGCCAGATCAGCCATGATCTTGTTGAGTGGCGGAGCAGGCTCGAGGGGCTAGATGGCCTACTCCTGTTCCTAATTCTTATGTTCTTATGTAAGAGCCGGTGGTAAAAGATAGTGGGGCAGGGGTTGTTGCATTATATTCTGCATTCTGTTGTTTATAATGTTGTTGTTGTTGTTGTTGAATAATCACACTCCTGGATGCAGATAATTTATGTTATTTTATTAAAATTTCAAAGTTTCAAAATTAAGTTAACAAAGTTATAAAGTTTACAATGTTTCATAAATTCTTTTGTTCACCTGAACCATTCCTGTTTAGTGTCTCATTTGCAGAATAAGAGGGGAAATAGTCAACATGGTGGATAGAGTGGCCAGGCAACGGTCAAAAATGCCAATCACTCTTCAAGTAAAGCGTTAAATTATGAGCTGCTGACGTAAGGCTTTTGCAGCAGCGAAGTTTCCACGATGCCTACCATGTAGTTGTGATGGTGGCATGGGTTCCGCACCAGGCTCCGTTTCCTCGTCTTCCTCCTCCCCCCTCTCCCGCTCTCTCCTGAGGTGGTCCAGAAATCCTCATTGGCCAATCCTGTCCCCTCATGATGGCTAAGTTGTGTAGCATGCAGCACACCACTCACTGAGGGGACTATTGCAGGCAGCCTCCAGAGTGGTCCAGGCATTGGAAGCACTGCTTGAGCACTCCAATTGTCTGTCTGACGATGTTGCATGTGGCTGCATAGCTCTTATTATAGCGATAATCGGCTTCTGTCTGAGGGTTCCGGAGGGGGTCATGAGCCAGGTGGCGAGGACGTAACCTTTGTCCTCAAGCAGCCAGCTCTGGCCTTGTGGTTGACGCTGGAACATGTGTGACACACTGCTCTCATGCAAGATGAAAGCATCATGGATGCTCCCTGGATGTTGGGCATTGACTGCCATGATGTGCTGAGTATGGTCGCAGACAATCTATACGTTCATGAAGTGGAATCCCTTTCAGTTTCGGTAAACCTCTGGATTCTGTAAAGCTGCTTGCAGGGTAATGTGCGTTCAATCCAGGGCACCCTGAACCTTGGGGAAGCCAGCGTATCGTCCAAAACCTACAGCCCTCTCATTGGTCATTGGGAAATTTATGAAGTCCATCCTGTGTGCGTACAGTGCAGTAATCACCTGGCGAATGCAGCAATGTGTAGCGTGCTACGAGATGGAGCATATGTCTCCCGCTGATGTCTGAAAGGAGCCAGAGGCATAGAGGGCAAGTGCCATAGTCACCTTCACCATCGATGGGCAGTGCAGTCCTGTTGCCGCTGGTAGACTGTTGGTCTGCCTGTATGAGCTGGCATATCTCTGTGACCACCTCTTTTCAGAAGCGCAGCCTTCTAACGCACTGTGCCTCAGAGAGCTGCATATATGAGCGATGTTCCTTGTAAACTTGTGGGGATTAAGGGCTCCTCCCCATATGTCTGCGATGTCTTTAATTGCATTGAAAATTATCATCAGCCTTCTTCCAGCCTTCTTCCAGCTCAACGCCGTATAAATATAGCCGCCAGGATTAATGCCTGACATAGAATGGCCCACATTTTTAAAAATGTCCTTAAATGTCCTTTAAAAGAAACTATAAACTCAAATAAACTTTACAATAGAAAGTATGCAGTAACCCTATGTTCTTCTCCCAATGTTTTTAATCACTCAGAACTCCGACTTTCTCCTCTGTTTTCAAGATGGCGCCATTAGCCCCTGGTGCACCCTGGGTCCAACTGCTTTTTGCTGGCGGGTTCCCAAGCAGACACTAAATTGGGCGATATGCTCGAAAGTTCCACCCGGTGTGCACGATGATTTATGTTATCCAAACGGTCAAAACAACAGGCAACGCCGCAAAACCATTGCCGAAAATTCCGCCCCAGCGCAAAATGTTGTGCACCTCGTTTCATGCCAAAAAAAAACCCAGGTGCTAAATTGGGTGTAAATGAGCCAAAAATCCAGTCCATTGAGTATATTCAAGGCAGATGGAGTTGGTGAGGCGGAGTGGCAGCGTGGGGAGGCCTATAAAAGGCCCAGCGTCGTCCAGGAGCCAGCGGGGAGTCCGTGAGGCAGAGCGGCAGCGTGAGGAGGCCTATAAAAGGCTAGCTGGTGCAGCTGCAGCAGGGAGAGAAGGCAAAAAAGTGGAAAGAAATCGAAGGGTGACATCACAGCCAAGGGGGTAAGTGATTGGCTGGTGATTGGTGAGTAGTTTTTCTTTTTCTTTATCAGTAAGTAACCTTGAGCATTGTTGTTGCCAAATTAAGTTAATCTAAGGGTTAAGTCATGGCAGGAGAGCTCGGACACGTGTTATGCTCCTCCTGTGCTATGTGGGAAGTCAGGGACGCTTCCAGTGTCCCTGACGACTACATGTGCAGGAAATGTATCCGACTGCAACACCTCACAGACCGTATTGCGGCACTGGAGCTGCGGGTGGATTAACTCTGGAGCATCCGCGATGCTGAGGATGTCATGAATAGTACGTTTAGTGAGTTGGTCACACCGCAGGTAAAGGGTATACAGCCAGATAGAGGATGGGTGACCAATAGAAAGAGCAGTGGAAGGAAGGTAGTGCAGGGGTCCCCTGCGGTCATCCCCGTGCAAAACAGATACACCGCTTTTGGGTACTGTTGAGGGGATAACTCATCAGGGGAGAGCAGCAGCAGCCAAGTTTATGGCACCGTGGATGGCTCTGCGGCACAGTAGGGCAGGAAAAAGAGTGGGAGAGCGACAGTGATAGGGGATTCTATTGTAAGGGGAATAGATAAGCGTTTCTGCGGCCGCAATTCAGACTCCAAGATGGTATGTTGCCTCCCTGGTGCAAGGGTCAAGGATGTCTCAGAGCGGTTGCAGGACATTTTGAACGGGGAGGGTGAACAGCCAGTTGTCGTGGTGCATATAGGTACCAACGATATAGGTAAAAAATGTCCTACAAGACTAATTTAGGGAGCTAGGAGCTAAATTAAAAAGTAGGACCTCAAAAGTAGCAATCTCAGGATTGCTACCAGTGCCATGTGCTAGTCAGAGTAGGAATTGCAGGATAGCTCAGATGAATATGTGGCTTGAGGATTGGTGCAGAAGGGAGGGATTCAAATTCCTGGGACATTAGAACCGGTTCTGGAGGAGGTGGGACCTGTACAAACCGGATGGTCTGCACCTGGACGGGACCAGAACCAATGTCCTAGGGGGAGTGTTTGCTAGTGCTGTTGGGGAGGGGTTAAATTAATATGGTAGGGGGATGGGAACCTATGCAGGTAAGCAGAGGAAAGTAGAATGGGGGCAGAAGCAAAAGATAGAGAAAAGAAAAGTAAAAGTGGAGGGCAGAGAAACCCAAGGCAAAAAGCAAAAAGGGCCACATGACAGCAAAATTCTAAAGGGACAAAGTGTGTTAGAAAGACAAGCATGAAGGCTCTGTGTCTCAATGCGAGGAGTATTTGTAATAAGGTGGACGAATTAACTGCATAGATAGCAGTTAATGGATATGATGTAATTGGCATCACGGAGACATGGCTCCAGGGTGACCAAGACTGGGAACTCAATATCTAAGGGTATTCAACATTCAGGAAGGATAGATAGAAGGGAAAAGGAGGTGGGGTGGCATTGCTGGCTAAAGAGGAAATTAACATAATAGTAAGGAAGGATATTAGCTTGGATGATGTGGAATCAGTGTGGGTGGAGCGATGGAATACCAAAGGGCAGAAAACGCTAGTGGGAGTTGCGTACAGACCACCAAACAGTAATAGTGAGGTTGGGGGCAGCATCAAACAAGAAATTAAGGCAGCGTGCAATAAAGGTACAGCAGTTATCATGGGCGACTTTAATCTACATATTGATTGGGCTAACCAAACTGGTAGCAATGCAGTGGAGGAGGATTTCCTGGAGTGTATTAGGGATGGTTTTCTGGACCAATATGTCGAGGAACCAACTAGAGGGCTGGCTATCCTAGACTGGGTATTGTGTAATGAGAAGGGACTAATTAACAATCTTGTTGTGCGAGGCACCATGGGGAAAAGTGACCATAATATGGTAGAATTCCTTATTAAGATGGAGAGTGACAAAGTTAATTCGGAAACTAGGGTCCTGAACTTAAGGAAAGGTAACTTCGACGGTATGAGACGTGAATTGGCTAGAATAGACTGGCGAGTAAGACTTAAAGGGTTGACCGTGATACTTAAAGGGTTGACCGTGGATAGGCAATGGCAAACATTTAATGATCACATGGATGAACTTCAACAATTGTACATCCCTATCTGGAGTAAAAATAAAACGGGGAAGGTGGCTCAATCGTGGCTAACAATGGAAATTAAGGATAGTGTTAAATCCAAGGAAGAGGCATATAAATTGGCCAGAAAAAGCAGCAAACCTGAGGTCTGGGAGAATTTTATAATAGAGCAGAGGAGGACAAAGGGTTTAATTAAGAGGGGGGAAATAGAGTATGAGAGGAAGCTTGCTGGGAACATAAAAACTGACTGCAAAAGCTTCTATAGCTATGTGAAGAGAAAAAGATTAGTGAGGTCAAATGTAGGTCCCTTGCAGACAGATTTAGGTGAATTTATAATGGGGAATAAAGGAATGGCAGACCAGTTAAACAAATAGTTTGGTTCTGTCTTCACGAAGGAAGACACAAATAACCTTCCGGAAATACTAGGGGACCGAGGGTCTAGTGACAAGGAGGAACTGAAGGAAATCCTTATTAGGAGGGAAATTGTGTTAGGGAAATTGATGGGATTGAAGGCCGATAAATCCCTGGGACCTGATAGTCTGCATCCCAGAGTACTTAAGGAAGTAGCCCTAGAAATAGTGGATGCATTGGTGATCATTTTCCAACAGTCTATCGACTCTGGATCAGTTCCTATGGACTGGAGTGTAGCTAATGTAACACCACTTTTTAAGAAAGGAGGGAGAGAGAAAACGGGTAATTATAGACCGGTTAGCCTGACATCAGTAGTGGGGAAAATGTTGGAATCAATTATTAAAGATGAAATAGCAGCGCATTTGGAAAGCAGTGACAGGATCGGTCCAAGTCAGCATGGATTTCTGAAAGGGAAATCATGCTTGACAAATCTTCTAGAATTTTTTGAGGATGTAACTGGTAGCATGGACAAGGGAGAACCAGTGGATGTGGTGTATTTGGACTTTCAAAAGGCTTTTGTCATGGTCCCACACAAGAGATTGGTGTGAAAAATTAAAGCACATGGTATTGGGGGTAATATATTGACATGGATAGAGAACTGGTTGTCAGACAGCAAGCAGAGAGTCAGGATAAACGGGTCCTTTTCAGAATGGCAGGCAGTGACTAGTGGGGTGCCACAGGGCTCAGTGCTGGGACCCCAGCTATTTACAATATACATTAATGATTTAGATGAAGGAATTGAGTGTAATATCTCCAAGTTTGCAGATGACACTAAGCTGGGTGGCGGTGTGAGCTGTGAGGAGGATGCTAAGAGGCTGCAGGGTGACTTAGGCAGGTTATGTGAGTGGGAAAATGCATGGCAGATGCAGCATAATGTGGATAAATGTGAGGTTATCCACTTTGGTGGCAAAAACAGGAAGGCAGAATATTATCTGAATGGCGGCAGATTAGGAAAAGGGGAGGTGCAATGAGACCTGGGTGTCATGGTACATCAGTCATTGAAAGTTGGCATGCAGGTACAGCAGGCGGTGAAGAAGACAAATGGGATGTTGGCCTTCATAGCTAGGGGATTTGAGTATAGGAGCAGGGAGGTCTTACTACAGTTGTACAGGGCCTTGGTGAGGCCTCACCTGGAATATTGTGTTCAGTTTTGGTCTCCTAATCTGAGGAAGGACATTCTTGCTATTGAGGGAATGCAGCAAAGTTTCACCAGACTGATTCCCGGGACGGCAGGACTGACATATGAGGAGAGACTGGATCGACTGGGCCTGTATTCGCTGGAGTTTAGAAGAATGAGAGGGGATCTCATAGAAACATATAAAATTCTGATAGGACTGGACATGCTAGATGCAGGAAAAATGTTCCCGGTGTTGGGGAAGTCCAGAACCAGGGGACATAGTCTAAGGATAAGGGGTAAGCCATTTAGGACTGAGATGAGTTGTTAACCTGTGGAATTCCCTACCGCAGAGAGTTGTTGATGCCAGATCATTGGATATATTCAAGAGGGAGTTAGATATTGCCCTTACGGCTAAAGGGATCAAGGGGTATGGAGAGAAAGCAGGACAGGGGTACTGAGGGAATGATCAGCCATGATCTTATTGAATGGTGGTGCAGGCTCGAAGGGCCGAATGACCTACTCCTGCACCTATTTTCTATGTTTCTATGATACATTTTGTGGGAACTAAGGGAATTAAGGGATATGTGGATAGTGCAGGAAGGTGGAGTTGAGGTAGAAGATCAGCCATGATCTTGTTGAATGGCGGAGCGAGCATGAAGGGCAAATGGCCTACTCCAGCTTCTATTTCTTATATTCTTATGTCTCCTCCAAAGGGGTGAGGTGAGGCTAGGAATGGGAGATGTGCCTCATAATTGATATACATTGTTGGTAGGTGAGTGATGGGATGGGATGGGGAGTCGTGCATTGAGCAGTGTGTGAGGCTAGTGATTCAGTTGGTCGGAGATGGCTTTTGAAGATGCATTCACTGACTTTGACAAGTGTTATGAGGTCATGAAGCTGCTTTGGACACTGGAGCCAGGTCGTGGGGGTGAGATTGCTGGCAGTGACGGCCTCAGTGATGTGGTCATACTTTGTTCTTTCTGGAGGGTCTCCTGGCCCCTGTGGGTGGAGGATCACTCTTGCAGTGTTGACCTCCTGCACAAAGCTGAAGTTCCGTGTGTGAGATGCTGGATGCTCCTTCCCTGGCTTGCTGAGCCATTTGTGTTAGTGCTGAAGCACCTTTACCATTTTTTGAGGTGTGGAAGCGAATTCAGCTTTAAGAGCTGATGACTCCCATTTGGGACTTCTATTTAACGTTAATTATTTTTAAAAGGCAGTAAGGGCTGAAAGCTCCATTTTTTAAAAATTCATTTTTATTTTTATCAGTTCAGAATTTTAATTCCTTGCCCTTTTGATGTCCCACAATGCCTAGCAAACTCATTGCCTCACTTCCAGAGACTGTTGGAAGATGAAATGCCACTTCTGGACGGCAACGTCACTACTGATGCCTGCACTAACACCACCAGGAACGTGTTACACAGTGAGTTAGCGCTGGACTAAAAATCTTTAGCCCCCATGCAAATTTTTCTCTTCTACCACCATGACCATTTTCAGCAGCACCTCCCAGGTTTGCAACCTCTACCACCAAGAAGAGCAAGAGCAGCAACATTATGAGAACTCCATCACCTCCAAGTTCCCCTCCAAGTTAAATGTCATGCTGGTTAAATGCCGCATTTATTGATTATCTCTGGGTCAAAATCCTAGAATTCCCTACTTAACACTATATGGCAGCACAATCAGAAGAAGAACTGCAGTGGTTCAAGGAGAAGAGCCGCCGCCGCTGCCACCACCTTCTCTTCATCCTCCTTGATCTCTCTTCAGCCTTCTACATGATCATGGACACATCCTCCTCTTACGCCTCTTCTCCACTGTCTAGGTCAGTGGGGCTGCTCTTACTTGGTTCCAATCTTACCTATCTGATCATAGCCAGAGCATCTCTTCCACCCCCACAGCGTTATCTATTGAATACCCCATGGATCCATTGTCTGTCCACTTTTCTTCCTCATCTACATGCTGCCCCTCGACGATATCATTCGTAGACGTATGGTCAGCTTCCACTTGTACGCTGATGACACCCAGCGCTACCTCTGCACCTCTCTCGATCCCTTCACTGTCAGGTGACTTGTCTGACATCCAATCTTGGATGAGCCCCAACTTTCTCCAATGGGTAGCCATCATAGCTGGCCACCGCTACAAGTTCAACGACCTCAGCACTGAGCCAGCCCCTTCTCGGCCAGTATCTCAGGCTGAACCAGACTGTACGAACCCTCAGCATACTACTAGACCCTGGGCTGAGCTTCTGACACCATTTCCTCTTCATCACAAAGACTGCCTATTTCCCCCTCCACAACACTGTCTGCCTCTGCTCCTACATCAGTTCATTTGTTGCTAAAACCCTCATCCATGCTTTTGTCACCTCCAGACTCAACTATTCCAATGCTCTCCTGGCCAGCATCCGATACTCCACCCTCCAGAAATTCAATTCATTCAAATCTCTGCAGTCGCTAATCTATCCTATATTAAGTCTCACTCACTCATTACTCCTGTACTTGTTGACCCCAAAGCCACAAATTGAAAATTCTCAACAGTGTGTTTAAATGTCTCCATGACCCCCCCACTCCTCCATATCTCTGGAACCTCCTTCAGCCCTACAATTCCCTTGCCCCTCAACTCTCTATTCCTCTGATTCTGACCTCTTGTGGATCACCCTCTCCTTCACCCCACCATTGTTGGATGTGCCTTCAACTAGCTTCTACTCTCTGAAATTTGATGCATAAACACCTCCACTTCTCCACTTCCCTCTCCTCCTGTAACGTCCCTCCTCTCAGGCCAACCTTTTGATCACCTCTCCTAATATCTCTTTTTTGGTTTGGCATCTATTTAGTTCCTTCAGCCTCTGTGAAGCACCTTAATACATTTTCTACACAAAAGTGGCTATATAAATTGTTGTTGTAGTCAGCACTATGGATTTCAACAAAAATGAGTTGATGATATGTCGCTTTAAGTGAAAGGCTAGTGACATATCAGGGGAAATTTTCCAAAAATCTGGGGTAGTTCTGACTAAATATGCAAAAAATACACATGCTGAAATCAAGCAGCACACAATATAAGTCAGAAATAAACATAATTAATAATCAGCCTCAGTTCCTTCTATTTGTGCTCAATTTTGAATTGTCACTTGATCGTTTGCTGTACATATCTGGCAATACACTCTAGCTTTCTCTTGCATAAGACTGTCAGAAGTTTATCATCATAAGAAGCCTTCTCAGATGATGTAATGGAACATTACATGTTGCACAACAGCGTTTGTCAGCCCTCGCATGGAAGGTTCCGGACATATATTGAAGAGCCCTCAGTAGATTGTGCTGTTTGACATTTTCTTTACAATGCTGTTCAAAGCTGTAGTTGGACGCCATAAACAAAATGGATACTGTGATCGTGAGTGGAAACACCCCTAAATTTAGTGCACTGAATGTTTTTTAGTTCATTGTCCAGAATGACAGCACAATACATCATATAGACAACTTAAAAACAAATCATTGTGGGGATACGGGCGTTGCTTACAAGGCCAGTATTTATTACCCACCCCTAGTTGCCCTTGAAAAAGTGATGGTTAGCCTTCTACTTAAACCTCATCATCATCATCATAAACAGTCCCTCAAAATTGAGGAAGACTTGCTTCCACTCCCAAAGTGAGTTCTTTGCTGGCTGAACAGTCCAACACAAGAGCCACAGACCCTGTCACAGGTGCGACAGACATTCGTCGGGGGAAGTGGAGGGTGGCACTGATTTGCCACACGCTCCTTCCGCTGCCTGTACTTGACCTTTTCCCGCTCGCAGCATTGAGATTCGAGGAGCTCCTAGCTGGATGATTTCTATCAGTTCTCCTGCCTGCCCACCCCTAGTCCTGGCCGAGTGAGCTCCCAGTGTGATTTCTAGATGATTAAAGCTTCAAATGAACGACCCCTACTCACAGTAACATTTGGACGGCATTGGGTCCCACACACACAACAGCTGCAGCAAGACACAGATAGGCTGGGGACGAGGGGCTGCTGCGCATGCGCGAACACTCCACTACGCATGTGCAGATGTCCCGCACTGTTTTCGGCGCAGGACGCTGGCTCCACCCCCAACTCGACTGGCCATGCTGCACGACCACAGGGAGGAGGCCGGACAGCGACCAAAGTGGGGCGGAATTTTTTTGGCACACATCTGAACGGAGAAAAGCGGCGCATCTCTGGTAAGTGCACTGAAAAAAGGGGTGGGCCAAAATTGAGCCCATTGTAGTTTAGATTGATTGTTGCAATGATGTCGTAGCATATATTATGAAAGCAAGAAATGTCAGCCGTATCTCTCGCCTCTGAGTCAGAAGGTTGTGGGTTCAAGTCCCACTCCAAAGATTTAACAGAATCTTGGTTGGCACTTTAGTGCAGTAATGAAGGAGTGCCTTCCTTCGGATGATATATTAAACCAAAATGGTATTGTTTTTATTGATTTTTGTTATTGTGTTGCAGTTTGCCTTTAGCTAATGTTTTAAGGTTGACAATGCAACTTCAATAATCTTGAAGATTTGTGCGTACTTCTGAATATCCATTAACTTCTTAAGTGATAGTAGACCATCATTATACGCAGTCCCTCGAAATCGAGGAAGACTTGCTTCCACTCCAAAAGTGAATTGTCAGGTGACCAAACAGTCCAATATGGGAATTAATGGGCCCAAGTTTCCACATGATTTGCACCTGATTTTTAGGAGCAACCGGTGGAGAACGGACTATCTTAGAAATCGCAATTCTCCACATTTTTTTTTCTGCAGTTCTAGTCAGTTCTACTTTGGAACAGAATTTTTTCTTCAAAAGGGGGCGTGTCCGGCCACTGACGCCTGATTTAAAAGTTTCCACAGTGAAAACGTACTCCAAACTAACTTAGAATGGAACAAGTGAAGATTTTTGTAGAACTGAAAAAACCTGTTCTACACATTAAAAAATCAGGCGCAGGTTACAAATTAGGCGTCCAGAACGAGGTGGGGGGGGAAGGGAAGTCATTAAATTCTACAATAAATCCTTATTTATACTTCTACAAATATTATACAAATAAATCTAACCTGAATAAACATTTATAAGCAAAGAAAAGATCAAATAAACCATCTTCCTCCCTGTGTGAAAGTGCTTCAGCCAGGGAGAATGGTGCAGCAAGCCTCGCAAGTTGAGGCACCCATTCATTCCCGCGGGGGGGGGGGAGGAGGCGCCCGTTCGTTCCCGCGGGGGGGGGGAGGAGACAGTGAGAAGGCTGCAAGAAGCCTCAGTGCTGATGTGCTGATGGCAATGTGCTTTTATTAAAAAATGTTCAAAAATTAAACAGCTACAAAGAACTACAAAAATGGCCGAGTGCCAATGTTTCCTTCAAACTGCGCGTGCGCGAACGCTCCAACGCGCACGCGCAGCGTAGCCGGCAGGAAAAAAACTAATTTAAATGGTACCCGCCCCCTCCCACTTACAAAATCGGCGCGAGTGTAGGCTCCGCCCCCCCTGGGCGCCGCGCCAAACAGACAAGGAGCTGCAAAGCGCTCCAGAATCGCGCGTTTTTTTACGGCGCCGTTTTAGGTGCGAAAAACAGGCGCCCAGCTCGGAGGGGCGCCCGTTTTTTATCGTGTGGAAACTTGGGCCCACAGACTCTGTCTCAGGTGCGACAGACAGTCGTTGGAGGAAAGGGTGAGTGGGGAGTCTGTTTTGCCACACGCTCCTTCCGCTGCCTGCGCTTGTTTTCTGCGTGCTCTTGGCACCGAAACTCGAGGTGCTCAGTGCCCTCCCGGATGCTCTTCCTCCATTTAGGGCGGTCTTTGGCCAGGGACTTCCAGGTGTCAGTGGGGATGTTGCATTTTATCAAGGAGGCTTTGAGGGTGTCCTTGAAATATTTCCTCTGCTCACCTGGGGCTTGCTTGCCGTGTAGGAGTTCCGAGTAGAGCGCTTGCTTTGGGAGTCTTGTGCCGGGCATGCGAACAATGTAACCCGCCCAATGGAGCTGGTCGACTGTGGTCAATGCTTCGCTGCTGGGGATGTTGGCCTGATCGAGAACACTAACGTTTGTGCGTCTGTCCTCCCAGAGGATTTGCAAGATCTTGCGGAGATATCGTTGGTGGTATTTCTTCAGCGATTTGAGGTGTCTACTGTATATGGCCCACATCTCTGAGCCAAACAGACGGGTGGGTATCACTACAGTCCAGTAGACCATAAGCTTGGTGCCAGATTTGAGGGCCTGATTTTCGAACACTCTCTTCCTCAGGCGGCCGAAGGCTATGCTGGCGCACTGGAGGCGGTGTTGAACCTCATCGTCGATGACTGCCCTGTGCTAAATTGATTGGGACAAATATAGTGTGAAGGATATAGAGGGTGCGGAATTCTTGAAATGCATTCAAGAGAACTTTTTAAATCAGTATGTAGCAAGCTCAACACAAGAGGGGGCGGTCTTGGATTTAGTTTTGGAGAATGAAGCTGGGCAGGTTGAAAGGGATATTAGTGGGAGAGCACTTGGGTGCCAGTGACCAAAATTCAGTCAGATTCCAGTTGGTTATGGATAAGGACAAGGATAGGCCTGGAATAAAGCAAGGTGTATAGCGAATAAGGCGGATGAGCTAAGAGCACAGGTAGACACTTGGGAGTATGACATTATAGCCATTACAGAAACATGGCTGAAAGAGGGGCAGGTTTGACAGATCAATATTCCTGGTTACAGGATTTTTAGACAAGATAGAGAGGGGGGTAAAAAGGGGATGGGGATTCGCGGTACTGATTAAAGAAACTATTACAGCAGTGAGGAGGGATGATATGTTAGAGGGATCATCAAATGAGGCCATATGGGTCGAATTGAAAAATAAAAAAGGGGTGATCACAATGCTGGACGTGTATTATAGACCCCCAAACAGTGGGAGGGAGATAGAGAAGCAAATATGTAGGCAAATTGCTGTGAAGTCCAAAAACCATAGGGTAGTAATAGTACGGGATTTTAACTATCCAAATATTGATTGGGACAAATATAGTGTGAAGGATATAGAGGGTGCGGAATTTTTGAAATGCATTCAAGAGAACTTTTTTAATCAGTATGTAGCAAGCTCAACACAAGAGGGGGCGGTCTTGTATTTAGTTTTGGAGAATGAAGCTGGGCAGGTTGAAGGGGTATTAATGAGAGAGCACTTGGGTGCCAGTGACCAAAATTTAGTCAGATTCAAGTTGGTTATGGATAAGGACAAGGATAGGCCTGGAATAAAAGTTCTGAATTGGGGAAAAGCTAATTTTGCGACGTTAAGGAGTGATTTGGCCATAGTGGACTAGAAACAGCTACTTGTGGGTAAATCAGTGTTGGAACAGTGGGAGGCATTCAAGGAGGAGATCTGGAAGGCTCAGGCCAAACATGTGCCCTTAAAGAAAAAGGTTTGGAATAATAATTCTCGAACCTCCTGGATGTCTAGGGACTCACAGGGGAGGATAAAGAAAAAAGGGACGCTTATGTCATATACCAACGGCTAAATACTATAGAATCTTTAGAGGAATATAGGAAGTTAAGAGGCAAAACTAAAAAGGATATTAGGATTGCTAAGAGAGAGCATGAGATATTCTTGGCTAGTAAAATTAAGGAAAATCCTAAGATGTTCAGTCAGTCGAGGAGGCGGGAGCTCGGAGCAGCGCGAGACCGGGGTCGGCGAGAGGCCTATAAAGGCCAGCGGGAGTCGAGCAGTTCGAGCAGTCAGTCGAGGAGGCGGGAGCTCGGAGCAGCGCGAGTCCGGGGTCGGCGAGAGGCCTATAAAGGCCAGCGGGAGTCGAGCAGTTCGAGCAGTCAGTCGAGGAGGCGGGAGCTCGGAGCAGCGCGAGACCGGGGTCGGCGAGAGGCCTATAAAGGCCAGCGGGAGTCGAGCAGTTCGAGCAGTCAGTCGAGGAGGCGGGAGCTCGGAGCAGCGCGAGACCGGGGTCGGCGAGAGGCCTATAAAGGCCAGCGGGAGTCGAGCAGTTCGAGCAGTCAGTCGAGGAGGCGGGAGCTCGGAGCAGCGCGAGTCCGGGGTCGGCGAGAGGCCTATAAAGGCCAGCGGGAGTCGAGCAGTTCGAGCAGTCAGTCGAGGAGGCGGGAGCTCGGAGCAGCGCGAGACCGGGGTCGGCGAGAGGCGCACCGGTGCAGCTACAGGGAGAAGGCAAAAAAAACAAAGGTGACGTCACAGCCTAGGGGGTAAGTGATTGGCTGGTGATTGGTGAGTAGTTTTTCTTTTTCTTCTTATATTGGTCAGTAACTTTTAACATTGTTATTACCAGTTTAAGTGTATCTAAGGGTTAAGACATGGCAGGAGAGCTCGGTCGGGTGTTATGCTCCTCCTGTACCATGTGGGAACTCAGGGACGCTTCCGGTGTCCCTGACGACTACGTGTGCGGGAAGTGTATCCGCCTCCAGCTCCTGACGGACCGCGTTACGGAATTGGAGCTGAGGGTGGATTTACTCTGGAGCATCCACGATGCTGAGAATGACGTGAGTATCACGTGTAGTGAGTTGGTCTTACCGCAGGGAAAGGGTCCACAGCCAGATAGGGAATGGAAGACCAGCAGGAAGAGTAGAGCAAGGAAGGTAGTGCAGGGGTCCCCTGCGGTCATCCCCCTGCAAAACAGATACACCGCTTTGGGTACTGTTGAGGGGAATGACTCATCAGGGGAGGGCAGCAGCAGCCAAGTTCATGGCACCGTGGCTGGCTCTGCTGCACAGGAGGGCAAGAAAAAGAGTGGGAGAGCGATAGTGATAGGGGATTCAATTGTGAGGGGAATAGATAGGCGTTTCTGCGGCCGCAACCGAGACTCCAGGATGGTATGTTGCCTCCCTGGTGCAAGGGTCAAGGATGTCTCGGAGCGGGTGCAGGACATTCTGAAATGGGAGGGAGAACAGCCAGTTGTCGTGGTGCACATTGGTACCAACGACATAGGCAAAAAAAGGGATGAGGTCCTACGAAACGAATTTAAGGAGCTAGGAGCTAAATTAAAAAGTAGGACCTCAAAAGTAGTAATCTCGGGATTGCTACCAGTGCCACGTGATAGTCAGAGTAGGAATCGCAGGATAGCGCAGATGAATACGTGGCTTGAGCAGTGGTGCAGCAGGGAGGGATTCAAATTCCTGGGGCATTGGGACCGGTTCTGGGGGAGGTGGGACCAGTACAAACCGGACGGTCTGCACCTGGGCAGGACTGGAACCAATGTCCTAGGGGGAGTGTTTGCTAGTGCTGTTGGGGAGGATTTAAACTAATATGGCAGGGGGATGGGAACCAATGCAGGGAGACAGAGGGAAACAAAAAGGAGCCAAAAGCAAAAGACAGAAAGGAGATGAGGAAAAGTGGAGGGCAGAGAAACCTAAGGCAAAGAACAAAAAGGGCCACTGTACAGCAAAATTCTAAAAGGACAAAGGGTGTTAATAAAACAAGCCTGAAGGCTTTGTGTCTTAATGCAAGGAGTATCCGCAATAAGGTGGATGAATTAATTGTGCAAATAGATGTTAACAAATATGATGTGATTGGGATTACGGAGACGTGGCTCCAGGATGATCAGGGCTGGGAACTCAACATTCAGGGGTATTCAACATTCAGGAAGGATAGAATAAAAGGAAAAGGAGGTGGGGTAGCATTGCTGGTTAAAGAGGAGATTAATGCAATAGTTAGGAAAGACATTAGCTTGGATGATGTGGAATCTATATGGGTAGAGCTGCAGAACACCAAAGGGCAAAAAACGTTAGTAGGAGTTGTGTACAGACCTCCAAACAGTAATAGGGATGTTGGGGAGGGCATCAAACAGGAAATTAGGGGTGCATGCAATAAAGGTGCAGCAGTTATAATGGGTGACTTTAATATGCACATAGATTGGGCTAGCCAAACTGGAAGCAATACGGTGGAGGAGGATTTCCTGGAGTGCATAAGGGATGGTTTTCTAGACCAATATGTTGAGGAACCAACTAGGGGGGAGGCCATCTTAGACTGGGTGTTGTGTAATGAGAGAGGATTAATTAGCAATCTCATTGTGCGAGGCCCCTTGGGGAAGAGTGACCATAATATGGTGGAATTCTGCATTAGGATGGAGAATGAAACAGTAATTTCAGAGACCATGGTCCAGAACTTAAAGAAGGGTAACTTTGAAGGTATGAGGCGTGAATTGGCTAGGATAGATTGGCGAATGATACTTAGGGGGTTGACTGTGGATGGGCAATGGCAGACATTTAGAGACCGCATGGATGAAGTACAACAATTGTACATTCCTGTCTGGCGTAAAAATAAAAAGGGGAAGGTGGCTCAACCGTGGCTATCTAGGGAAATCAGGGATAGTATTAAAGCCAAGGAAGTGGCATACAAATTGGCCAGAAATAGCAGCGAACCTGGGGACTGGGAGAAATTTAGAACTCAGCAGAGGAGGACAAAGGGTTTGATTAGGACAGGGAAAATGGAGTACGAGAAGAAGCTTGCAGGGAACATTAAGGCGGATTGCAAAAGTTTCTATAGGTATGTAAAGAGAAAAAGGTTGGTGAAGACAAACGTAGGTCCCCTGCAGTCAGAATCAGGGGAAGTCATAACGGGGAGCAAAGAAATGGCGGATCAATTGAACAAGTACTTTGGTTCGGTATTCACTAAGGAGGATACAAACAACCTTCCGGATATAAAAGGGGTCAGAGGGTCTAGTAAGGAAGAGGAACTGAGGGAAATCTTTATTAGTCGGGAAATTGTGTTGGGGAAATTGATGGGATTGAAGGCCGATAAATCCCCAGGGCCTGATGGACTGCATCCTAGAGTACTTAAGGAGGTGGCCTTGGAAATAGCGGATGCATTGACAGTCATTTTCCAACATTCCATTGACTCTGGATCAGTTCCTATGGAGTGGAGGGTAGCCAATGTAACCCCACTTTTTAAAAAAGGAGGGAGAGAGAAAACAGGGAATTATAGACCGGTCAGCCTGACCTCAGTAGTGGGTAAAGTGATGGAATCAATTATTAAGGATGTCATAGCAGTGCATCTGGAAAATGGTGACATGATAGGTCCAAGTCAGCATGGATTTGTGAAAGGGAAATCATGCTTGACAAATCTTCTGGAATTTTTTGAGGATGTTTCCAGTAAAGTGGACAAGGGAGAACCAGTTGATGTGGTATATTTGGACTTTCAGAAGGCTTTCGACAAGGTCCCACACAAGAAATTAATGTGCAAAGTTAAAGCACATGGGATTGGGGGTAGTGTGCTGACGTGGATTGAGAACTGGTTGTCAGACAGGAAGCAAAGAGTAGGAGTAAATGGGTACTTTTCAGAATGGCAGGCAGTGACTAGTGGAGTGCCGCAAGGTTCTGTGCTGGGGCCCCAGCTGTTTACATTGTACATTAATGATTTAGACGAGGGGATTAAATGCAGTATCTCCAAATTTGCGGATGATACTAAGTTGGGTGGCAGTGTGAGCTGCGAGGAGGATGCTATTAGGCTGCAGAGTGACTTGGATAGGTTAGGTGAGTGGGCAAATGCATGGCAGATGAAGTATAATGTGGATAAATGTGAGGTTATCCACTTTGGTGGTAAAAACAGAGAGACAGACTATTATCTGAATGGTGACAGATTAGGAAAAGGGAAGGTGCAACGAGACCTGGGTGTCATGGTACATCAGTCATTGAAGGTTGGCATGCAGGTACAGCAGGCGGTTAAGAAAGCAAATGGCATGTTGGCCTTCATAGCGAGGGGATTTGAATACAGGGGCAGGGAGGTGTTGCTACAGTTGTACAGGGCCTTGGTGAGGCCACACCTGGAGTATTGTGTACAGTTTTGGTCTCCTAACTTGAGGAAGGACATTCTTGCTATTGAGGGAGTGCAGCGAAGGTTCACCAGACTGATTCCCGGGATGGCGGGACTGACCTATCAAGAAAGATTGGATCAATTGGGATTGTATTCACTGGAGTTCAGAAGAATGAGAGGGGACCTCATAGAAACGTTTAAAATTCTGACGGGTTTAGACAGGTTAGATGCAGAAAGAATGTTCCCAATGTTGGGGAAGTCCAGAACCAGGGGTCACAGTCTGAGGATAAGGGGTAAGCCATTTAGGACCGAGATGAGGAGAAACTTCTTCACCCAGAGAGTGGTGAACCTGTGGAATTCTCTACCACAGAAAGTAGTTGAGGCCAATTCACTAAATATATTCAAAAGGGAGTTAGATGAAGTCCTTACTACTCGGGGGATCAAGGGTTATGGCGAGAAAGCAGGAAGGGGGTACTGAAGTTTCATGTTCAGCCATGAACTCATTGAATGGCGGTGCAGGCTAGAAGGGCTGAATGGCCTGCTCCTGCACCTATTTTCTATGTTTCTATGTTTCTATGTTCTATAAATATATTAAGAGTAAGAGGGTAACTAAAGAAAGGGTAGGGCCTATTAGAGACCATGAGGGTAATCTTTGTGTAGAGGCGGAAGATGTTGGTAAGGTTCTTAACGAATACTTTGCATCTGTTTTCACAAAGGAAAGGGGCAATGCAGATACTGCTACCGAGGAGGAGTGTGATATTCTGGATGAAATAAGTATAATGAGAGAGGAAGTATTAAGGGGTTTAGCAGCTTTGAAAGTAGATAAGTCCCCAGACCCGGATGAAATGCATCCCAGGCTGTTGAGCGAAGTAAAAGAGGAAATAGCAGAGGCCTTGACCATCATTTTCCAGTCCTCTTTGGATCTGGGCATGATGCCGGAGGATTGGAGGACTGCTAATGTAGTACCCTTGTTTAAGAAGGGAGAACGGGATAGTCGAGTAATTACAGGCCTGTCAGCCTAACCTCAATGGTGGGAAAATTATTGGGAAAAATCCTGAAAGACAGGATAAATCTACATTTGGAAAGGCAAGGATTAATTAGGGACAGTCAGTATGGATTTGTTAAGGGAAGATTGTGTTTGACTAACCTGATTGAATTTTTTGAGGAAGCAACCAAGAGGGTCGATGAGGGTAGTGCGTACGATGTAGTGTATATGGACTTTAGCAAAGCTTTTGATAATGCCTCACATGGTAGACTGTACATGAAGGTTAAAACCCATGGGATCCAGGGCAAAGTGGCAATTTGGATCCAAATTTGTCTTGGAGGTAGGAAGCAACGGGTAATGGTTAATGGATGTTTTTGTGACTGGAAGGATGTTTCCAATGGAGTTCCGCAGGGCTCACTACTGGGTCCCTTTCTTTTTTGTGGTATATATCAACAATTTAGATTTGAATATAGGGACTATGATTAAGAAGTTTGCAGACGATACTAAAATTGGCTGTGTGGTTGATATGAAGAGGAAAGTCATGGACTGCAGGAGGATATCAATCTACTGGTCAGGTGGGCAGAGCAGTGACAAATGGGATTTAATTCAGAGAAGTGTGAGGTAATGCACTTTGGGAGGACTAATAAGGAAAGGGTATGCACATTAAGCGGTAGCCACTTAATAGTGTAGGTGAACAAAAGGACCTTGGGAGTACTTGTCCACAGAACTCTTTTTGGTTGGATAACGAAATAAACATTAAATCAAATGCTCCCCAATCTGGGGGTACTTGTCCACAGAGCCCTGAAAGTAGCGGGCCAGGTGGTTAAGAAGGCATACGGAATGCTTGCCTTTATTGGCCGAGGCATAGATTATAAGAGCAGGGAGGTTTTGCCTAAATTGTATAATACTTTGGTTAGGCCACAATTGGAGTACAGCGTGCAGTTCTGGTCGCCGTATTATAGGAAGGACGTGATTCCACTCGAGAGGGTGCAGAGGAGATTTACTCGGATGTTGCCTGGAATGGAGAATCTTAGTTATGAGGACAGATTGGATAGGCTGGGTTTGTTCTCATTGGAACAGAGGAGGTTGAGAGGAGACCTCATTGAAGTGTACAAAATATTGAGGGGCCTGGATAGAGTGGATAGTAAGGGCCTATTTCCATTGGTAGAGGAGTCTATTACGAGGGGGCATAGTTTTAAGGTGGTTGGTGGAATGTTTAGAGGGGATTTGAGAGGGGGGGGGTCTTCTTTACAAAGAGGGATGTGGGGATCTGGAACTCGCTGCCTGGAAGAGTGGTGGATGCAGAAACTCTCACCACTTTTAAGAGATGGTTGGATGGACACTTAAAATGCAGTAATCTGCAGGGTTACAGACCTAGAGCTGGTAATTGGGATTGGACTAGATGACCTTTTGTTGGATGGCGCAGATATAATGGTAAGTACTACAAGGAATAGAATACGGCCAGGGTGATCTCCTGGACTAGTTTCGATCGCCCAATGGGTCGGAGAGGAATTTTCCCAGATTTCTTCTCCCTAAATTGGCCTGGGTTTTTAGCTGGTTTTTGCCTCTCCCAGGTTCAGGTTGGGGTGGAGTGTAGAATGTTTCAGTATAAGGGGTGTCGCAGTTGTGTGAGACAGACTGGTTGCGCTGGGTGCTCTTTGCCTTTCTGTCATTGTTCATAGGTTAATATGTAACTTTCAGGGCTGCTGACCAAGGACTGTGCGGCTCTTTGTCGGCCCGCGTGGACACGATGGTCCGAAATGGCCTCCTTCTGCGCTGTAAATTTCTATGGGCCCAAGTTTCGATCGGAGTTACTCCTATTTTTTTGGAGCAATTAGGTTTTTTTGGAGTATCTTAAAAATTCTCCACATTTAGTTTGCTCCAGTTTCAGTGGGTTAGTTCAGTTTCTTTTTAGATCATTTTTTTTTTCAAAAGGGGGTGTTACCAGTCACTTATGCCTGTTTTGGCAAGTTTAGACAGCGAAAAGTTACTCCAAGCTAACTTAGGCCAGCCTATGTGTCCGCTCAGAAAAACCTTGCAGACACTTTAGAAATCAGGTGTAGGTAGCCAGAGATGGGGGAGGGGTGGCGGAGAAGGGAAGTTAGAGGACCTTGCAAAGCACTAAACATGTTCACCACAACTAATACAGATCTTGTACTGTAACTTTTGCATAATTTACACATTCCACTATATAAAGCTTCACAAAATATGCACTTTTTAATATCATTTATATCAGAAGTTGAATTTTGATGGTGCTGACTGCCTTTCTTACTGCTCTTATCAGCAGACAGTCTAGGGACAACTTTTCTAATTCGAGCAGCTTGTTCTTTTTCTAAATCATTTAAAGAATCTCTCCTCCTTCCACCCCCCGCCCCCCCATCAAAACTCTCCTCCCCCCCACCCCGATCAAAAGTCTCCTCGCACCAATCTGTTTCTTGTAGCCCTCAGAATGGATTGAGTCTTGAACTCGATTTATAAAGTCCAAAAGGGATATTGTCTTTAGGCATTAATACTTTGAAATTTCTTGACATAGATGTGATCAGTGACACAAACCAGTAGCTTCATCCCCCCAGTATCGTGTCTTGAAGAATTCCGCCGCAAATGTGCTGTGTGACTCCTGGTGCTGATCTGGTGGCCCGGTCTCGACCCACGCCCCCCCCCCGGGCTCCTCCAGTTCCTGCTCCCCCAGGCTCCCCGGCAAGCTTCCCTCGGCACACACTGCGCACAAACTCCGCCAACTGAGCTGGAGGGGCAGCACTGGCAGCAGAGGATGCAGGCAATGGAGGTGCGAGAGGCTACAACAATGAACTGGTGTGAGCGCGGGAAGGCAGCGGCCGGCCTGTGCAGCAGGCCACTCGGCCAGGGATAGGGTAGCCCGGAGCCAGGACACGCTGGGAGGACCAGGAGCTACTACGCACGCGCACAGCTGCCGGCATTCTTTTCGGCGCAGGGCTGTAGCTCTGCCCCCCCCCCCCCGCATTGGTTCTGCTGCACTGCGCCGAGTCCCAAGGAGGCCTATCAGCGTGGAGAATAACACGGTAAGGATTAGGCGTGCTTTTTGTTCGAGAAAATCGGCGGACCTCACGGAGGTGCGCCGTTCTAAGGGTCAGTGGAAACTTGGGCCCTGTGTTTCTATCTTTCTATAATAAGTCCACCTACGGCCCAAGCACCCAAGGCCCCATCCCACTGCTGGGGAGATACTCATCAAGGACACTGAGGCAGTCAGAACCCGCTGTAAGGAGCACTTCAAAGATCTCCTTAACTGAGACTCTGCCTTTGACACGAGTGTCCTCAACTCCATCCCGCAGCATGCTACCCGCCACCATCTCAGCAAAACTCCAGCCCTGCACGAGGTAGAAAAGGCCATCCATCAGCTCAAGAACATCAAGGTATCGGGAGCAGATGGAATCCCCACTGAGGCACTAAAATATGGTGGAGGGGCACTATTGACATGAATGCATGACCTCATCTCTCTCATCTGGAAGGAGGGGAGCTTGCTAGGAGATCTCAGAGATGCAGTAATCGTGACCATCTTTAAAAAAGGGGACAAGTCCGACTGCGGCAGCTACAGTGGAATCTCCCTGTTATCAGCCACTGGGAAAGTCATTGCTAGAATCCTCCTCAACCGTCTTCTCCCTGTGGCTGAGGAGCTCCTCCCGGATTCACAGTGCGGATTCCACCCACTATGGGGTACAACGGACATAATCTTTATGGCGCAACAACTGCACGAGAAATGCAGGGAACAGCACCAACCCTTGTACGTGGCCTTCTTTGACCTTACAAAGGCCTTTGGCAATGTTAACCGCGAGGGACTATGGAGCGTCCTCCTCCGTTTCGGCTGTCCACAAAAGTTTGTCACCATCCTCCGCCTGCTCCACGTCGACATGCAAGCCGTGATCCTGACCAACGGATCCACCACAGACCCAATCCACATCCGGACTGGGGACAAGCAGGGCTGCATCATCGCGCCAACCCTCTTCTCAATCTTCCTCGCTGCCATGCTCCACCTCACACTCAACAAGCTCCCCGCTGGAGTAGAACTAAACTATAGAACCAGTGGGAACCTGTTCACCCTTCATCGCCTCCAGGCCAGATCCAAGACCAGCCCATCCTCTGTCGTCAAGCTACAGTAAGCGGACGATGCTTGCGTCTGCACACATTCAGAGGCTGAATGCCAAGTCATCGTCAATATCTTCCCCGAGGCGTACGAAAGTATGGGCCTTACGCTAAACATCTGTAAGACAAAGGTCCTCCACCAACCTGACCCCGCCACACAGCACTGCCCCTCAGTCATTAAGATCCACAGCGCGGCTCTGGACAACGTAGACCACTTTCCATACCTCGGGAGCCTATTATCAGCAAGGGATAGTAGACACTGTTATGGTTTGAAAAAGCTTGCCTGAGTTCCAAAGAATATTTTGTTCTATTTTTGGAGTTTGATTGAAACATTCCGCTTCACTAAAGCATTGCCTGCTTCACCACATGGACTATAACGGTTCAAGAAGGCAGCTCACCACCACCACCTTCTCAAGGGCAATTAGGGATGGGTAATAAATACTGGCCTTGCCAGTGATGCCCAATTCCCATGAATAAATTTAAAAAACTTCCCCTTTTATGATAGAATATCGCTGCTTAAAAAACCCTAAATCTTTAAGCCTTGTTGCAAGAGGTGTAACTGGGTTTTTAACAGTGTACTGACTGCTGAACAACTGTTCTGGTCTTGAAAAACTAATTTTATATTTCGGAATGTCAAATTTTTCCATTAATCTGAATAAAAATGACAAATTTTAATATAATTTTTTTTAAAGTTTGTTATTGATATTTCAGCTTCTAACTTAATCATGTGTATGGCCCAATCTTTGTTTTGCTCTCTATAACATTTATAAAAAGTAAATTAGAATCTGTGCATTTAACTTCTTGTTTTGCTGTCTGCGAGAATTCTTCAATGTGATTGGCTGCTTAGCCAGCTTGATGACATCACTGTTGCTGGATGCTTAGGATTTGGCACCAGATTCAAACAAAGGTCAGGAGAGCTCAAATTCAGACCACAGAGATCACGATCTTTGTAGGCAGCTTTCTTTAAGGTCAGCAGTGAGTGCCATCGCTTCGCCGCTGATTGCTAATTCCGGGCCATTATACAATTGCCATAATCACATATGTCAAGAAATATTTCAAGGCTGTTAAGTTAGTCAAATGGAAAATGATCTGTAATGAATAAAATATGAACATTCTAAAAATCACAAATGGACTAATATATTAACTTTTTAACAGACAGTCAATGAAAATGAATTAAATGATTAGAAATGATATCCAATTGCTTATCTAAAAGTACAAATACATCAAAGCAGTGACTTACTGGTAATTAAAGTGCTCACTTCAAGGCAAAATAGACTTTGCACTGTGAGGGAAATGTTCGCATTGTTAAACAAAGTTACATTTATAATCTTAACTTTATTCACTTCAAACTGATAATGCTCGATTTTCAGCTCCTTTCAGATTCTGTTATGCTGACAGCAAAAGTTCTAGGCCACCTGAACAGATGCTGCCGTTATCAACATTTTGTGCACTTATGAATGTAAATTGTTCCATTTGACGTAAACAAATGCTGTGACTTACAAACAACACAACAATTACGACACCGCAATTTCAAGGCCACAGTTTTTTGTTATTGTGTTGCAGTTTGCTTCTAGCTAATGTATTAAGGCTGACATAGCATCTTCAATAATCTTGTAGATTTGTGCAATGCTTTAGTGAAACGGAATGTTTCAACCTTGTAGTAAAGCTCCAAATATAGAACAATATATTCTTTGGAACACAGGCAAGCTTTCCCAAACCACAACAGTGAGTTAAAACATAGTTTACTATCACTTAGAAAGTTAACGATATTCAGAAGTATGCACAAATCTACAAGATTATTGAAGATGCTATGTCAACCTTAAAACATTAGCTAGAAGCAAACAGCAACACAATAACAAAAAACTGTGGCCCTGAAATTGCGGTTTCGTAATCCATCTGAAAGGCCCCGCAACCTCCGAGTTTCTGCATGCGCTTGTGCATGCGTGAAACCGAGAACTTGCTATCTGTTTAGGTACACCTTGACAGATCATACGAACCGAAAGTAAAATCAGAATCGCTGCCGCAGATTTGGGCTATTTTCCCAACTGCCCGTCAATTGCCCATTCATCTTTTTGGACCCATAAGAGCAGGCATAGGGCCTGCTTTCATTAGCATAAGGATTATTATAAATCTTATATTAAACATTTAAAAATAAAAAATGATGCACAAACACTTTAAATTAGTTTTTGCAAATATTTGCCCGGATTAAGATGTTTAAAATTATTTTTCAAAAATGTAATTTTTATTGTTTTTGGTTGTAATGAAGGGCATTATGTATAAAATTGAAACTCAGAACATTTATATTTATTAGAATTGTGTAAATTCTTTAATTATTTGGGGATTCCATTGCATGTCATTAGGGGATTCTATTTGAAAATGACTGCAATGGAATCCTCCTTTGTGATTGCAGAACTGGGCCCATGTGATCCCAGGGACGCTTCTGAACCACCTGCATCCCTGGGATCCATGGACTTTGATGCAGACATACGCCTGGAGGGACGAGACCCGAACTCTCCACACCTGGAGGGACGAGACCCGAACTCTCCACACCTGGAGGGACGAGACCCGAACTCTCCACACCTGGACACATGGAGGTAAATGCAGAAATGTTTTGTGGGTCGCCGGCATACTCCGGAGGTATGCCTCCGACCGCAATTTCTAGCTCAATAAAAACAATACCAGCTGGATATCAAGTTTCATTGAAAATACCTCTGACAATGTAGGAAATTATCGTATCTCATCTCGAATGAAGTGTAATGGCATAACCTCCTCATTTGCGATGCCTTTCAGTCAAAAGATCATTTATCTGTCCACTGTAACCACAAATAGATAATATCATTGCACAGCTCATAAAGTCCAATTATTGCATGCTAACTATGTGTAGTAAATAATACCCTGTATCATTCGTCAGGGAGCAATTCAGCAGGAGGAGATCACCAATATAAAAATCTATAAACGGGTTGAAGGACTGCAGAAACCATTTGGACAATTAGGGCCCAGACAGCTGATTAAGCTACTGAGCAGTGGGAGACATCATCACTGGAGTCTTGCGGACCACCACAGGGCTTTTTCCTAGCTTCCACAATGGAAACCAGAGAACAAGAATGTGTTATTACGATCTCATGTTTGGAGTACCTTGGAGGTGATGCAAAGCATCTGTAGTGCAACCCGAGAATACTCTGTTGTGCCGTGACATAACACTGTTGCACACCATTATGCAGTTTGGCAGAGCCCAATTAATGGAGCAAGTTGGTTTCTCTCATCAATCTGATCATTAATGGTGGTAAACAACAGGAGCAGCAATAACAATTCCCTAGGTAATAGCAATTTAGGAGTAGCATTATCACAAGGACTGCAGCAGTTCAAGGAGAAGGCCCATCATTGCCTTCTCAAGGCCACTCGGAATGGGTAATAATGCAGCCTTGCCAACATTGCATAACATGAATTAACATGCTATTAGTTAGCTGAATGCAGACCGCCTTGGTGTGCATACACAGAGAAATGGGGATCTGCAGCTGAGTACCATATGCCACCTATAGTGCCAAATCAGTCAGGCTCCTGATCTTCCTCTTCTTTCCTTTCATAACAGAGGAAAAGGGAAATCCCCAAGGCAAACACCATTGTGAAAGAACTACAATGTAAAATAATGAAAGGACCACAGCATGAGAAGCAATACTGAACCTATCAGCAGGGGTGAGATATGAAGCTCCACTTGAATCTCAATTGCATGTGGCAGCCTGTATTGCAGTGGCACTGCCAGCTACGCACATTGTGCTCCTGGGAGGAAAGCAATGGAAGTTTTTAGTCCAGGATCAATTTTTCTCTTCCAGCCACCATAAGTCTATGGAATTAAACATGAGGAAAATCTAGGCCCTTGTGTCTAATTATATTTTTCTACTCTTCCGATCCATTGGCAAGACCTGAACACAAAAGGCAATTAAATTTATTTGGTAAAATACATGAAGCACAGTCAGTTAAATATAGGATTCCATAGTTCACATTCATTTAATGCTTACAATCATTATAATTCATTAAAATAGTCTTCAGGAAAAGAACAGTTCGGAAGAGAAGATTTTAAAAAATCCAATGTTGTGTTCATACTCTATTTATTTGTTACAGTTTACTGGATGGGCATTAGGATCCTGCAGGAGCTATTCACAGTTGCTGTACTCATGCTAGTTCATGCCAGTTTAAGACTCCTTTTTGGGTTGTTGTATAAAGCGTACGGTTTAAGTTACTTTTCTCCTGGCTCAGTTTGTCAGTTCATCATCATTATCATAGGCTGTCCCTCGAACGAGGATGATTTGCTTCCACGAATTCATAGGTGTTTCGATGAAGGACCCGATGTTCCAATCCTGAACTCCAATTGAGGGGGTGGAAGATGCCTGTGCGTGAATTTTTTTAATGTGTGGTGACCGTTGCACACCAGCCACCGCACGGGCTTGACAGAGCTAGGTCTTGGTCAAGTGGCAAGGGTTAACGAGACTGGAGACCAGCTCTGGTCCACGGACCTAGTGCGCACACATATCTCAGTGTGGGTTGGCCCATGCTGCCCCTGGGCCCTCGGCTCTTCTGGGCCCCATACCCTCATCTGTCGCACCTCCGCCACGATCTCTCACCGCTCCTCCGCCATAAACATTCACCGCATCTCGCCACAAACACTCACCGCTCATTCGCCGCGACCTTCCCACTCCTCTGTACCTGGGACCTGCCGATGTTCCTGCCCACGCTCCAAAATGGTGACCAGGGTTTTGATGACGTTCCCCAGTCGCCCATCTCAAAAACATCGCCGCTTGGAGCAGCTTGCGCTGGAGGTTGAAGTGGTACGCCGCTCCAGCTCTTTTATAGCCCGACCTGCGGAGCTGTTCTCTCGCAGGTCGGGGGACCACGACTATATGGAGACTGTGATAGACAATGACAAACCTCAACATATGATTTATGAGGACAGGTTGCATAGACTAGACTTATAAACCCTTGCATATTAAGGGGTGATCTAATTGAGGTGTTTAAGATGATCAAATGAATTGATAGAGAGAAAATATTTCCTGTGGAGGAGGAGAAGTCCAGAACTGGGAGGCATATCCTTAAAATTAGAGCTGGGCCATCCAGGGGTGATTTCTGAAAGAACTTTTTCACTCAAAGGTTATTGAAAATCTGGAAAACTCTCCCCCAAAAAGCTGCAGAGACTAGGTCAATATAAAATTTCAAAGCTGAGTGCTAGAAACATAGAAACATAGAAAATAGGTGCAGGAGTAGGCCATTCAGCCCTTCTAGCCTGCACCGCCATTCAATGAGTTCATGGCTGAACATGCAACTTCAGTACCCCATTCCTGCTTTCTCGCCATACCCCTTGATCCCCCTAGTAGTAAGGATTTTATTTTTGTTAGGCAAGTGTATTCAGGGTTATAGAACGAAGGCGGGTAGATGGAGTTGAGATACAGTTTGTCAGTTATTTATGCATACACAACATAATTTGACGATGAGAATGACTCAAATTAACCTCCCTACACCCCCCCGACCTTTCCTCTCCACACCCGGGGACCCTCCAATTCCGTGGCCGAGGTGGATAAAAAGAATTTCTACCTACATCACGGCGAGTGGATTAGACAGCGACAACGTAACACCAGCTCGCCGCCGTGCAATACTTATCCACTGCCTCGGCACCGAAGGTCAAGGCATCTTTGGCAAAATCGAAGACATGGAGTCCTACGACAAAACGGTAAGCGCCATGGAGAACTATTTTGGGCCAAAGAAAAGTATTGTGATGGAGAGATACCAATTTCGTAAAAGTGGGCAAGGGAACGGTGAACCAATCAAACAGTACATCATTTCATTAATTGAACTGGCCGCTACGTGTAACTTTGGAGCACTTGGAGGAAAAGATCAAATTATTGAGAAAACAACGATCCCCAGCATTCGGGAACACTTGCTAATGGAGGATGCCAAAATGTCATTGGATAAAGCAACTAATTTGGCCATCCAAATCGAATCAGCACTTTCCAATTCGAAAGCAATCAGATCCCCTGCTCCCCCTGTGCAGCAGGCTGCAGCTACAGCCCATGTGCAAGGCGTTCATCCAAAGCAGAAATCACAGAGAGACCCAGGGCTAGTAATAATCCACCCACTACGGATCGCGGGCTTAACTTCCACTGCTTTAACTGTGGGGACAAAGCACACTCAGCAAAGAGTCTTAACTGCCCTGCACGTGGGAAGAAATGCTCTGCATGTGGTAAAATGAACCATTTTGCTAGTGTCTGTCACTCATCGCAGCATGTTCGACAGGTAGACAACTGCGATCGTGATGAACCAGTATGGTTTACACCGTTAAGTGACATTTCGCACATCGGTTCGGGCAAATTCAAGGACTGTGAGGTAAACATTGACAGCACGCCTTGCTGCCTCCTCATTGATCTTGGAGTCACAGTCTCCATTTTGAGAGAGACTGTGTACAAAACCCACTTCACACACTGTCAACTGCAGCCCGCAATTACATGCATACTTCGACTCCAAAATTGAGGTACTTGGTGTCATATCTGTCCCAATATACCACAAGGACATAATATTGGAGAACTTTTCCTTTTATGTCACAAAGAGACGAAGCCTCATGGGTGTTGACCTTTTTGACAAGCTTGGGTTCAAAGTTTACGACCCAACTGGCACACCTGTGTACACGGTAGACTTTGACAAGCAGTATCCCTCAATTTTCACAGGGTTTGGAGTGACAACAAAATTCTGCCATCGTCCCCATGTTGACCCTTCCGTCAAACTGGTTACGCAATGACTTCGCTGTCTCCCATTCGCGGTTCGTGACCAAGTATCTGCAGAATTAACGTGACTTGAATCTCATAACCATTTAGAGCATCGACTCCTCATCCTGGATCTCGAACTTAATCATTGCTTGGCATAGGGGAGATCCGCCTATGCATCGACCTGAAAGAGATCAACAAGGCCATCATCCCCGACAAGTACTCTCTTCCTACCATCGACGAACTGTCTTCAGAATTCCATGGCTCAATAATCTTTACGAAACTTGAGATGTGCTACAGTTACCTACTGTAAGGTTCGAAAATCCACGGCCGCATTTTATTGAAACACCCTAAGGACAAGAAAACTAACATGGGATCATTCTATTCATTTTAAATGAACATATTTTGGCCACCAAAACTTCAGACCAGGCAGGCTGGGAAACATGTGGGCGGATACAAACATTGTGGAGTCTGGCTCACAAGCGAGACAGAGGCACTGGCCAATGGGGCATAAGTGCATTCTGGCAGGCCAATCAGGGGTCGAGTCGGGCCTGAAGCGGGGAAATCCTCAACCAATAGGGACTGCCCGGCCCAGTTTGAAAATATGACTCACCTCTAATCAAATTATGAATGTGGACCATCATCTACCTAATTAATATGGACAGTGGACAATAGCCCGGAGATCACTGTGGTAATTGACTCCTGGGTCGTTACAATGGACCAACAGACGTTGAGGCACCAATGTGCACTGAAACAATACCCCTTTCCTCACACCTATCTGTACCTGTGACATCTTCTGATTAAATATTCAAGGCTATCTCCCTGCCCAAACTTACACAATGGACCACCAACTGAGTTTGAGCGCAAAAAGGCCAGAACTAAATTGGTTATAGGACCCACAGAACCACCGGGAGATAGAAGCAGCTGGGTGTGGAAGCAGTTGGGGAGCTTGCCGCTTGCAGCCTGTATTTAGAGAGAGCTCTCGCTCCCTCTCGCTCTCGCTCCACCAGAGGAAGAAGCAGCAGTTCTCAGACGTAGCCACTGAGACTGAAAACCAGCAGGCAGTGGCAGTGACTTCCCACAGCTGAGCTGAGCAAGGAAACCAACCAGAGGTTGAAGGAGTCAACCGAAAGGCAAAGAGAAGAAACCGAAGCAACATCGAGGAGGAAAACCGAAATGACCAACAACGTAAAACCCGCCCCAGAGGGACCCCGAGCTGAAATAAGTGCGCCCCAGAACCCCGGAGTTGATAGGATTGTGTGTATAGCCCAAACCCCTCACAGACTCAATTTAGGATAGGAATTGGTAGGAAGGGTGGAAGTGGGAGGTGCGGTTGTGTGTGAGTGGAATGTTTTAACCTCTTATTTTCCCCTTCCCTGTTGCGAGATTTTTCGTGTTGTTGAGTGAGATTGTGCCATTACTGCTATTTATGACCTCCTCCTATGCCCTCTGTCTTAGTGTTTACTATTCTAAATAAACAACATTAGCCATTTTGTACTCTTACCCACTGTGTCTGGTGCCTCATTACTCACCCACCCTCATAAATCGCACGTACAGAAGGGGAGTGTGGATTCGAGTCCACACCCCAAGCTCCCCTTACACTACAAATATCCCTAGCGGAGGACAGCAAACCGCTCACGGCATTCACGATGCATGATGGTCTGTATCAGTATCGACGCATGCCCTACGGACTATCTTCTGCACCGTGCATTTCATAAGATTGTCACTACTTTGCTAGCAGGCATAGCGGAAGCCCTCAATCTGCTTAACGATATTGTCGTCCATGGACGGACAATGGAAGAACATGACCAGTGAATTCATGCAGTTATGGTTAGACTTGCGACACATAACATTACACTTAATACCGATAAGTGTACATTCGTTGCTGGAGAAATAAACTTTCTGGGCTACAGAGTCACAGCACAAGGCTTCACTTGACAACATTGATGCGATCCAGCGAATGCAGGAGGCTACCAATGTCAAAGAACTTTCATCATTCCTCGACACTTGCAACTTCTATCTGAAGTTCAACCCGCACTATGCATACATTGCCGAACCACTTTGCAAGTTTCTACGCAAGGACGTCTCTTGGGAATGGACTGATTCCCACGCTCAGGCATTCACCACATTTAAGGAGAAGATCACATCCTCTCCTATACTCTCACACTTTGATCCGAATGCCACTACGTACGTCACCATGGATGCATCAGGCACCGCCATGGGTGCTGTGCTCTCACAATGGATTGATGGCCTGGAATGCCCAGTCACCTTCACCTCTCGCACGCTGTTGCCTGCAGAACATAAATACTCTACAGGGGAATGCGAAGCACTCGCTTGCATCTATGCATGTGAACGCTGGCACATCTACCTCTATAGCAGGAAAGTTACCCTCCTAACAGATCACCAAGCGCTAACTACACTACTTGTTACAACTGGATCTGGGCACAGACCACTACGAATCAGCCGATGGTCAGATCGCCTTCATCAGTATAACTTTAATGTACAGTACATCGCTGGCAGTCGCAATCACGCAGCTGACATGCTCAGCCACTCGACACCTATTTCGGACTCTGGTGCTGACTTGTTCACAGATAACGACACATATGTCACGTCGATCATCACTCAGTCCATCAGAAACCTTGTCTCCTGCGACGAACTCAAAACCGAATCACAGCGTGGTGCTACGTTCCAGATTGAGTGGTCTAAGCAAATTCTGGAAGAGCTGAAAACATTCCACAGACTTCGTGATGAATTTTCCATTTGGAACAATGGCTGCCGAGCTCGTCATGATAAGAGCAGTAATTCCCAAGTCACTTCAACAGCACGTTCCCTCATTGGCACACAATGGACACCCTGGCATTGCCCGCATGAAGCAGAGCTGTCGCGATTCAGTATGGTGGCCTGGGATTGACACTCACATTGAGGAGTTTGTTTTACACTGCGAAGTATACAGTCTGAGCGAAAAGGCCACAAGCATCCAACCAGTGCCAATGAAGCCCATTCCACGACCACAAAGACCATGGCAACAACTTCAGTTAGATATCTTCGGTCCAGTTGAAGCAGCTCCACAGTACCAGCATTTCATACAAACATAGAAACATAGATAATAGGTGCAGAAGTAGGCCATTCGGCCCTTCGAGCCTGCACCACCATTCAATGAGTTAATGGCTGAACATGCAACTTCAGTATCCCATTCCTGCTTTCTCACCATACCCCTTGATCTCCCTAGTAGTAAGGACTACATCTAACTCCTTTTTGAATATATTTAGTGAATTGGCCTCAACAACTTTCTGTGGTAGAGAATTCCACAGATTAACCACTCTCTGGGTGAAGAAGTTTCTCCTCATCTCGGTCCTAAATGGCTTACCCCTTATCCTTAGACTGTGACCGCTGGTTCTGGACTTCCCCAACATTGGGAACATTCTTCCTGCATCTAACCTGTCTAAACCCGTCAGAATTTTAAACGTTTCTATGAGGTCCCCTCTCATTCTTCTGAACTCCAGTGAATACAAGCCCAGGTGATCCAGTCTTTCTTGATATGTCAGTCCCGCTATCCCGGGAATCAGTCTGGTGAACCTTCGCTGCACTCCCTCAATAGCATGAATGTCCTTCCTCAAGTTAGGAGACCAAAACTGTACACAATACTCCAGGTGTGGCCTCACCAAGGCCCTGTACAACTGTAGTAACACCTCCCTGCCCCTGTACTCAAATCCCCTCGCTATGAAGGCCAACATGCCATTTGCTTTCTTAACCGCCTGCTGTACTTGCATGACAACCTTCAATGACTGATGTACCATGATACCCAGGTCTCGTTGCACCTCCCCTTTTCCTAATCTGTCACCATTCAGATAATAGTCTGTCTCTCTGTTTTTACCACCAAAGTGGATAACCTCACATTTATCCACATTATACTTCACCTGCCATGCATTTGCCCACTCACCTAACCTATCCAAGTCGCTCTGCAGCCTCATAGCATCCTCCTCGCAGCTCACACTGCCACCCAACTTAGTGTCATCCGCAAATTTGGAGATACTACATTTAATCCCCTCGCCTAAATCCTTAATGTACCATGTAAACAGCTGGGGCCCCAGCACAGAACCTTGTGGTACCCCACTAGTCACTGCCTGCCATTCTGAAAAGTACCCATTTACTCCTACTCTTTGCTTCCTGTCTGCCAACCAGTTCTCAATCCATGTCAGCACACAACCCCCAATCCCATGTGCTTTAACTTTGCACATTAATCTCTTGTGTGGGACCTTGTCGAAAGCCTTCTGAAAGTCCAAATACACCACATCAACTGGTTCTCCCTTGTCCACTCTACTGGAAACATCCTCAAAAAATTCCAGAAGATTTGTCAAGCATGATTTCCCTTTCACAAATCCATGCTGACTTGGACCTATCATGTCACCTCTTTCCAAATGCGCTGCTATGACATCCTTAAGAATTGATTCCATCATTTTACCCACTACCGATGTCAGGCTGACCAGTCTATAATTCCGCTTTCTCTCCCTCCTTTTTTTAAAAGTGGGGTTATATTGGCTACCCTCCACTCCATAGGAACTATGGAATGTTGGAAAATGACTGTCAATGCATCCGCTATTTCCAAGGCCACCTCCTTAAGTACTCTGGGATGCAGTCCATCAGGCCCTGGGGATTTATCGGCCTTCAATCCCATCAATTTCCCCAACACAATTTCCCGACTAATAAGGATTTCCCTCAGTTCCTCCTTCTTACTAGACCCTCTGACCCCTTTTATATCCAGAAGGTTGTTTGTGTCCTCCTTAGTGAATACCAAACCAAAGTACTTGTTCAATTGGTCCGCCATTTCTTTGTTCCCCGTTATGACTTCCCCTGATTCTGACTGCAGGGGACCTACATTTGTCTTTACTAACCTTTTTCTCTTTACATATCTATAGAAGCTTTTGCAGTCCATTTTAATGTTCCCTGCAAGCTTCCTCTCATACTCTATTTTCCCCCTCCTTTGTCCTCCTCTGCTGAGTTCTAAATTGCTTCCAGTCCTCAGGTTTGCCGCTTTTTCTGGCCAATTTATATGCCTCCTCCTTGGATTTAACACTATCCTTAATTTCCCTTGTTAGCCATGGTTGAGCCACCTTCCCCGTTTTGTTTTTACTCCAGACAGGGATGTATAATTGTTGAAGTTCATCCATGTGATCTTTAAATGTTTGCCATTGCCTATCCACGGTCAACCCTTTAAGTATCATTCGCCAGTCTATTCTAGTCAATTCACATCTCATACCATCGAAGCTACCTTTCCTTAAGTTCAGGACCCTTGACTCTGAATTAACTGCGTCACACTCCATCTTAATAAAGAATTCTACCATATTATGGTCACTCTTCCCCAAGGGGCCTCGCACAATAAGATTGCTAATTAGTCCTTTCTCATTACACAACACCCAGTCTAGGATGACCAGCCTTCTAGTTGGTTCCTCGAAATATTGGTCTAGAAAACCATCCTTAATACACTCCAGGAAATCCTCCTCCACGGTATTGCTGCCAGTTTGGTTAGCCCAATCTATATGTAGATTAAAGTCTACCATGATAACTGCTGCACCTTTATTGCACGAAGCATTCCTAATTTCTTGTTTGATGCATGACCTGCATTTCAAATGGCCAGAAATTGCTGCAAGTTCAGTGACCTCATGAATGATTGTCACTATTCTGCAGCATATGTTCACGAAGTGGGGCCTCCCAGAGGTCATAATCACTGACAATGGACCACAATTTGTGGCCGACCAGTTCGCGGATTTTCTGATTTGTCATGCTATCGATCATCACCTTACTGCTCAGTACAATCCTCAAAGCAACGGAGATGTTGAGCGTTTTAACCACATCATCAAAGAGGGTTCCAAAGCCAACCTCGCAGCAAACCAAACATTCGACAAAGCGGTTCAAATCATTCTCCACACATACCAGTCGATAAAGCATTCTCTAACGGGGAAGGCACCCGCTGAGCTCAAGATTGGGTGGAATCTTCGCTGGATACTGGACATTCTCAAACCCCCAGCCAAACCTAGCGCAAAGAGACCAGCAGGATGGAACAGAGGCACCATTCTGTTTCCCAACCAAAACCTAGAGCAAACACCGCAAGCTCCATGCCGGTCTCAGCGTATCGGAACACGACATGGCTATAAGAACATAAGTAATAGGAGCAGAAGTAGGCCATACGGCCGCTCGAGCCTGCGCCGCCATTTAATAAGATCATGGCCGATCTGATCATGGACTCTGTTATGTATGCATGCAAGCCTCACCAATATGTAAGACCTGCCACCAGGGGGCACACCTGTGGGAGACCTAAGGGTCACCTGTGCACCCTGAACAAGCAGGTATAAAAGATAATCTACCATGCTGCTTCGTGACTTTGAAGTCTGAATAAAGAGGCCATGGTCACAACAGCTTAAGCTTACAATACAGTCTTGTGGAGTTATTCTGAACATAACAATTAGCGACGAGTAACCGATCACTGACTTTCATGGAGTAATGACTGCCGTTGGTATTCTTGAGAGATTTATTGAGGGTGATGATTGGGAAGCCTTCAATGAGCGTCTCGCCCAGTACTTGGTGGCCAACAAACTGGACAAGGCTGAGATGGCGGTCAAACGCATAGCGATTTTCCTCACCGTATGTGGGTCTTCGATATATGGCCTCCTCAAAAATCTGCTGGCACCGGACAAACCAACGGACAAGACTTACACAGAGCTGTGCACGCTGGTTCAGGAACACCTCAAGCCGAAGGAGAGCATCTTAATTGCCAGGTATCGCTTTTACATGCACTATCGCTCCGAGGGCCAGAACGTGGCGAGCTTTGTCGCCGACCTAAGACGCCTTGTGGGACAGTGCGAATTTGCCGGATCTTTGGGGGAAATGTTGCGGGACTTTTTCATGCTTGGAATCGGCTACGAGGTCATTCTTCACAAACTGCTGTCTGCCGAATCCCTAGATCTGATCAAGGCCATTGCGATAGCCCAGGCTTTCATATCCATGAGCGACAACACAAAACAGATATCTTCACAGAAGCGAAGCTCACCAGCAAGGACTGTGCATAAAATAATGCTTTCAGCAGGCAGAACTGTACATGGCAGGGCCTACATGACCACAGAGGCCAGACCTAGGGTGACTCAGAGTCCGCTGTGGGGCGTGAATGCGTATCCATTAACACCATGTTGGCGCTGCGGGGGCAGTCATAGAGCCCACAAATGTCGATTCAAGCTCTATGTGTGCAAGGGCTCTGGAACAATGGGGCACCTCCAGCGAATGTGCAAATGACCTCTGACTCACCCCGTGGCAGTCAGGAGAGGACAACCAATCCAGCGAGGATCACGCTGAACGAGCAGGAGAGGCAACTCAACATGAGGATGAAGAGTAAGTATATGGGATACACACGTTCACCACCAAAAGCCCTCCGATAATGTTAAAAGTTAAACTCAAGAGCACTCCAGTCTCCATGGAAATGGACACGGGGGCGAGTCAATCAATAATGAGCCAGAAGACATTCGAGAGGCTGTGGGGCGACAGAGCACAACGACCCAAGCTGATCCTGATTCAGGCAAAGCTGCGCACCTACACCAAGGAACTGATACCAGTTATTGGTAGTGCGGACATAAGAGTATCCCATGAGGGAGCGGTGCACGATTTACCACTGTGGATTGTTTCAGGTGATGGGCCAATGCTGCTTGGTAGAAGGTGGATGGGGAAGATTCGATGGAACTGGGAAGACCTCTGTGTACCTTCTCCGGCGAATGACATCTCCCTTGCTCAAAGGCTGAGCAAGCCCCCACCTTCAACTGAACCAGGCATCGAAGTGCAGATCCATTTGCAGATCCCCGAGGCACAAGCCGCTCATCACGACCACGAGGAGGTGAAGATTAACCGAGCAGCGGTACAGGCCACCACCCAAAGCCGACGACCTCTTCGCGACGATGGAAGAGGCTCCAGATCAACCAAGCAGAGTGGGACTCTGGCCGAAACAATACGAATGCGTCTTCCCACACCAGAGGCAAAATCCCTAGGGAGGAAGATTGCAGTAGTCGGCATCACGGACATGGACGAGAGTGCGTCCAGACCATGGGACGATAGTGCATCCAGACCACGGGACGAGAAAGCGTCCAGACCACAAGATGAAAGTGCGTCCAGACCACGGGACGAGAGTGTGTCCAAACCATGGAACGAAAGAGCATCCAGACCACGGGACGAAAGTGCGTCCAAACCATGGGCCGAAAGTGCGTCCAGACCACGGGACAAGACAGCGTCCAGACCACAAGATGTCGCCGCAACGAAACAGAGGCAACGAAACGAAGTTGTTTGCGCTATATAACCCATATGAGCGCTCTTTCATGGCCAATGACGTATTATCATATGGGGTCGCGGGTAGCAGGCGAACACCAACCGGTCGTATATGTATCGGACAAAGTACTTGTTGCAAGTGATGTGTTATCACACGGGCATGTTATACAGCAAGCCAAAGTAACGGGCGAGCCCCAACTGGTTGTACATGTATCCAATAAGTTAACCAAGGCAGTAACCTGCGTTCACCAGACAAAAGAGACGTACCAAAGAGTGTCCCAATATTTGTTCGAGTCAGACAAGCTGCCAATCTCACAGTTTTTGGAGAGCAGAGACACTATTATCAATGCTTTGTTTCGCATATGTCTAACACTATCTGTGCACTGGAACATGATCCGCCACTGGTCAGGGACTGAGAACGGCACTGATGACCTCAGTTCGCTACCGTTGCCCACACCGGGGTGGAAACGGCGCAGCCCGCAGACCCGCTCATTGTTATGGAAGTGCTAGAAAGCAAGGGGTCAACCGTAACGTCTTCCCAGACTAGGACCTGAACCAGCCAGGATCCTACGTTACCGCCTTCTAATGGCGAACCGCTAGACGGGATGTTGCAGCTTATCCGTCGCAAAGATGAAATGCTCATCCCATCAGATTGCCCCCTATGGGGTAACCATGCAACATTGCAAAGAAAGGCAGGGAGGCTACACACAGTCGGTGGTCCGGGGCCTCCATACCATTGCCCAGGATCCACGGGGACCACACGGCCTCCCGTCATGACTGAAAGTCTCAAGGCCATATCGGCCATCCTTGGCTTGCCGGACCTGAGGGTCAGCGACAATAGTACGGAGCGGGCAGCCCAAATCATAAAGCCAAGCACCACACGTGTCACGGTAGACTCCCTACAGACCTGGCTATCCCGGGTGCTACGCAGTCACTAGAGAGAATCACTCAGAACCGAGCCTTTCGTATGCTATCAGTAGAGAATGTACCATGATCGCACAGCTCCTCCACGTGACATCAGAATAAATGATGTAGACCATGTTCATGACCCCAGATGGGCTGCTAGCACTATATTAGCCAAAGAGGGGAATGGAGTGTTTGTGATGAAAATGAAGTGTTTGTTGTGAAACCATGTAATGGGCAAATGCAGAAAGCATTTGGACCAGACCAAACTGCGAACTACAGATAACCAGGAACCACTGTGACAGGACCTGGCCCCCAGCAACCCACTAACACAATCGACCTCGCTGTCAACCACGAGGATGAACCCACCATGCCCCACAGTCCGATCAGACCAGCCGCGTGGCCGTGCAGCAATGATCCGACCAACTCACCCATGTCAGGACTTCAACTCAGGCGATCAACCTGGGAACGCAGAGCGCCAGATCGCCTCAACTTGTAAATAACTTGCACATAAGACTTTGGGGGGGGGGAGTGATGTTATGTATGTATGTAAACCTCACCAATATGTAAGACTTGCCACCACGGGTCACACCTGTGGGAGACCTAAGGGTCACCTGTGCACCCTGAGCAAGCAGGTATAAAAGGTAATCTATCATGCTGCTTCCTCACTCTGGAGTCTGAATAAAGAGACCAAGGTCATAACAGTTTGTGCTTACAGTACAGTCTTGTGAAGTTATTCTGAACATAACAGACTCAGCTCCACTTCCCTGCCCGCTCCCCATAACTCTTTATCCCCTTATCGTTTAAGAAACTGTCTATTTCTATCTTAAATTTATTCAATGTCCCAGCTTCCACAGCTCTCTGAGACAGCGAATTCCACAGATTAACAACCCTCTGAGAGAAGAAATTTCTCCTCATCTCTGTTTTAAATGGGCGGCCCTTTATTCTAAGATCATGCCCTCTAGTTCTCGTCTCCCCCATCAGTGGAAACATCCTCTCTGCATCCACCTTGTCAAACCCCTCATACGTTTCGATGAGATCCCTCTCATTCTTCTGAATTCCAAAGAGTAGAGGCCCAACCTACTCAACCTTTCCTCATAAATCAATCCCCTCATCTCCGGAATCAATCTAGTGAACCTTCTCTGAACTGCCTTCGAAGCAAATATATCCTTTCGTAAATATGGAAACCAAAACTGCAAGCAGTATTCCAGGTGTGGCCTCACCAGTACCTTATATAGATGCAGCAAGACTTCCCTGCTTTTATACTCCATCCCCTTTGCAATAAACGGCAAGATACCATTGGCCTTCCTGATCACTTGCTGTACCTGCATACTATCTTTTTGCGTTTCATGCATAAGTACCCCCAGGTCCCGCTGTACTGCGGCACTTTGCAATCTTTCTCCATTTAAATAATAACTTGCTCTTTGATTTTTTCTGCCAAAGTGCATGACCTCACACTTTCCAACATTATACTCCATCTGCCAAATTTTTACCCACTCACTTAGCCTGTCTATGTCCTTTTGCAGATTTTTGTGTCCTCCTCACTCATTGCTTTTCCTCCCATCTTTGTATCATCAGCAAACTTGGCTACATTACACTCAGTCCCTTCTTCCAAGTCGTTTATATAGATTGTAAATAGTTGGGGTCCCAGCACTGATCCCTGCGGCATCCCACTAGTTACTGGTTGCCAACCCGAGAATGAACCATTTATCCCGACTCTCTGTTTTCTGTTAGTTAGCCAATCCTCTATCCATGCTAATATATTACCCCCAACCCCATGAACTTTTAGCTTATGCAGTAACCTTTTATGTGGCACCTTGTCAAATGCCTTCTGGAAGTCCAAATACACCACATCCACTGGTTCCCCTTTATCCACCCTGTTCGTACATCTTCAAAGAACTCCAGCAAATTTATCAAACATGACTTCGCCTTCATAAATCCATGCTGACTCTGCCTGACCAAATTATGCTTTTCCAAATGTCCTGCTACTGCTTCTTTAATAATGGACTCCAACATTTTCCCAACCACAGATGTTTGGCTAACTGGTCTATCGTTTCCTGCTTTTCGTCTGCCTCCTTTTTTAAATAGGGGCGTTATATTTGCAGTTTTCCAATCTGCTGGGACCTCCCCAGAATCCAGGGAATTTTGGTAAATTACAACCAATACATCCACAATCCCTGCCGTTACTTCTCTTAAGACCCTGGGATGTAAACCATCAGGTCCAGGGGATTTATCTGCCTTTAGTCCCATTATCTTACTGAGTACCACCTCCTTAGTGATTGTGATTGTGTTAAGTTCCTCCCTCCCTATAGCCCCTTGACTATCCACTGTCGGAATATTGTTAGTGTCCTCTGCCATAAAGACTGATACAAAATATCAATCTCAAAGACTCTGTCTGTACATAGACTGGTTTTAAAAAGGGAGAAAATATGTTGTGTTCATACTCTATTTATTTGTTGCATTTCACTGGATGGGCAATTGGACCCTACGGGAGCTATTCACAGTTGTAGTCATGCTGGTTCATGCCGGTTTGAGACTCCTTTTTAAGTTGTATAAAGCACACGGTTTAAGTTATTTTTCTCTTAGCTCAGTTTGTCAGTTACACAAGCGTACACAACATCAAAGCCTAAGGTTTTTTTGTAAAATTGTGAGGTTTTGACTTGCATTATTGCCCTACAGCTGTACAATTTATGAAAAGGAAAGGATTTTTAAAAACATTTGTGAGACTTGACAAATGAAGGTTTGCACAATTGAACCTTAGGCAAAAATGAGTGCTTCACTATGCAGCAGTCTACTTCAATAAAGAGTGAACGGTATAACCTTAAGCACAGAACCCAGGGCATTTTCCCATCTGTACTCTTCTTATGAATGTATCAAGACCACCAGCTGCTGCAGAAATTACATTTCAGCAATTATATTAGCAAGAGTGACAGCAGTGAACTGAATCCACAATTCAAACTTTACAGGAGTCAGGCACCTAAGCAATAGTTTGTACTGGTGCTGAAGACCATGTTCTACCCAATTAGTTCTGATTGCATGGAATAGTGGCCTGTTTTCACATCTCCACCAATGTTATTATGAATCTAGCTGTTGTAAGATACATGAAGGCACCCTAGGCTGATGTTCTAGCCCCACAATCACTCCTCTCCCTCAGGGGTAGATCCTGGCCACAGCTCAGGGTGTCCCTGTCACAGTGCATGAGAATTCACTTGTGTGGAGAAGTTGTAGGCATAAATTCATATCTTACGACTCCACATACTGGTACTTTAACATAATGTGGGACCTTGTCAAAAGCCTTGCTAAAATCCATGTACACTACATCAAACGCATACCCTCATCGATCTTCCTTGTTACCTCCTCAAAAAAATAACCAAGTTAGGCAGACACACTCTTCCCTTAACAAATTCACGCTGACTGTCCTTGATTAATCTGTGCCTTTCTAAATGACGATTAATACTGTCCCTCAGATTTTTTCCAATAATTTACCCACCATCGAGGTTAGACTGACTGGCCGATAATCACTCAATCTATCCCTTTCTCCCTGTTTAAACAGCGGTACAATGTCCTCCAGTCATCCAACACTATACCTGTAGCCAAAAAAGATTGGAAAATGATGATCAGAACCATCGTTATTTCCTCACTTCGTTCTATTAACAGGCTAGTGGAGGACCTTTGTCTTGCGGACGTTTAGCGTAAGGCCCATGCTTTCATACGCCTCAGTAAATACATCGACTATGTCCTGGAGTTCAGCCACTGTATGTGCGCAGACGCAGGCGTCGTCCGTGTACTGTAGCTCGATGACAGACGTTGGGGTGGCCTTAGACCTGGTCATCAAGATCCATGGTGCGGCCCTGGACAACATGGACCACTTTCCATATCTCAGGAGTCTCCTATCACAAGAGCAGGCATTGATGACGAGATCCAACACCGCCTCCAGTGCGCCAGTGCAGCCTTCGGCCGCCTGAGGAAAAGAGTGTTTGAAGACCAGGCCCTCAAAACTGCCACCAAACTCATGGTCTACAGGGCTGTAGTAATACCCTCCTGTATGGCTCAGAGACATGGACCATGTACAGTAGACATCTCAAGTTGCTGGAGAAATACCACCAACGATGTCTTCGCAAGATCCTACAAATCCCCTAGGAGGACAGATGTACCAACGTTAGCGTCCTCGACCAGGCCAACATCCCCAGCATTGAAGCACTGACCACACTCGATCAGCTCCGCTGGGCAGGCCACATAGTTTGCATGCCAGACACGAGACTCCCAAAGCAAGTGCTCTACTCGGAACTCCTTCACGGCAAGCTAGCCAAAGGTGGGCAATGGAAGCGTTACAAGGTCACCCTCTAAGCCTCCCTGATAAAGTGCGACATCCCCACTGACACTTGGGAGTCCCTGGCGAAAGACCGCCCTAAGTGCAGGAAGTGCATCCGGGAGGGCGCTGAGCACCTCGAGTCTCATCGCCGAGAGCATGCAGAAATCAAGCGCAGGCAGCGGAAAGAGTGTGCGGCAAACCTGTCCCACCCACCCCTTCACTCAACGACCATCTATCCCACCTGTGACAGAGTCTGTGGCTCTCGTATTGGACTGTTCAGCCAAGTCTTCCTCAATTCCAAGGGACTGCCTATGATGATGATGATGATGATGATCTATTAAAGCCTGGGATACATTTCATTCGAGCCTGGTGATTTATCTACTTTCAAAGGTGCTAAACCCCTTAATACTTCCTCCCTCACTATGTTTATCTCATCTAATATTTCATACTCCTCCTCCTTAACTATGATGTCTGCATCATCCCTCTGTTTTGTGAAGACAGACACAAGATATTCATTAAAAACCATCCCCACGTCTTCCGCCTCAACACATAGGTTACCTTTTTGGTCTCTAATAGGCCTTACTCTTTCTTTAGTTATCCTCTTGCTCTTTATGTATTTATATTTTCCTTGATTTTACTAACCAATATTTTTTCATGCCCACTCTTTGCTTTCCCAATTTCCTTTTAAATTTCATCCCTGTATTTTGGCTTTCTGCGGTACTTAGTTCTCGGTATCTGACATAATCGTTGCCTTCCAGCTCTGCCAATCTCTCCCAAAACTCCCTGTTCAAATTGCTTCAGTTGTTTATGCTCTGCTTAGAGCCACAAAACTCCCTGGCCAAACTCGCAAATTACATCCTGTGCAACTGCAACCATAGTATATTATCCCTCCTCATCCTCTCAACTTCGCCACAGCATTCTACACAGTTGACAAAGCCAAGCTCTTCTATCAACCCTCCTCTATTGTTTATCTCAGCGCACTTCTACCTATTCCAACACAACCAGCATATCTCAACCAATGGTTCCTCGTCCTGCCGATGCACTGTCAACTCCAGAGTTCCTCAAGGAATTATCTTCAGCTTCCTCCTCTTCCTCATCCACATGCTGCTTCTCAGTGGAACCTTTTTCAGGCAACTTCCATTTGCATGCTGTTGACACTCAGCACTAACTCTCCGCCATTTCCAATGATCCCACCACTATCCTATTAGATTGTCTGATTGACCTTAAGTCTTGAATAAGTGAAAATTTATTTCAACTGAATATCATGAAACATAGAAACATAGAAAATAGGAGCAGTAGTAGACCATTCAGCCCTTCGAGCCTGCTCCACCATTCAATATGATCATGGCTGATCCTATATCGCAATACCATATTCCCGCTTTTTCCCCATACACCTTGATGCCTTTTGTGTCTAGAAATCTATCTATCTCCTTCTTAACTATATTCAGTGACTTGGCCTCCACAGCCTTCTGTGGTAGAGAATTCCACGGGTTCACCACCCTCTGAGTGAAAACATTTCTCCTCATCTCGGTCCTAAATTTCCTACCTCGTATCTTCAGATGGTGACCCCTTGTTCTAGACCGCCCAGCCAGGGAAACATCCTCCCCGCATCCAGTCTGTCCAACCCCGTCAGAATTTTATACGTTTCAATGAGATCCCTTCTCATTCTTCTAAACTCTAGTGAATACATGCCTAGTCGACCCAATCTCTCCTCATATGACAGTCCTGCCAACCCAGGAATTAGTCTGGTGAACCTTCGCTGCACCCCCTCTATGGCAAGTATATCCTTTCTTAGGTAAGGAGACCAAAACTGCACACAATACTCCAGGTGTGATCTCACCAAGGCCCTGTAGTAGACATCCTTGCTCCTGTAATCAAATCCTCTTGCAATGAAGGCCAACATACCATTTGCCTTCCTAACTGCTTGCTTTACCTTCATGTTTGCTTTCAATGACTGGTGTACAAAGACACCCAGGAACCTTTGTACATTGACATTTCCCAAGCTATCACCATTTAAATAATACATTGGGCTAGATTTTACACTTTTGTGCAGATCACCCAAAAATGGACGTTTTTTCCGGCGTGGGTGGTAAAAATGGGTTTTCAGATCGCTGGCTTCTCGCCCATTCTCAAAACCCCTAGTCTCCATTTTTGAAATTGGGCATTATCGCAAGCAATATGAAATGGGCGGTAGTGTTAAATTTCTCTGGCCTTCTGCCGTAAAGTGTAGCCGTCCTTAGCAACAGGATGGCAATGCTCGATTCCCGCGATTCAGGTCAAGGGTCATCATGACATGTGCAGAAGAGGAGACAGAGAGAGAGGGAGCTCAGAGGGACTGAAGGCCTGTGTGGGTGTGGTGTGGCTGCTTTGGGAGGAGGAAGGGAGAGTTTAGAGCAAATAGGGAAACAAAAATTAGCTGTTACCAGCCAGATATTTGCCTGAATTTGGCCTATAATGGAGGGAGAGGAGGAGGAGTCACAGCATGCTGTGGAGACTGAAACTGGTGAGAGCAGTGAGGTGGGAGAGGAGCACATTGGAGGGCACAAAAGAGCGAGCAGGTTCTCGGACGAGGCAAATGCCCCCTTCCTGCAGGAGGTCGAGTCACGCTGGGGTGATTTGACACAGGGAGAGCGTGGGAAGCCCACCCCAAAGGCCTACCAGAAGATATGGACCGAGATAGCAGATGTGGTCCCGTTGGCGACCAACAAAGTGCGTGAGGGCAACCAATGTCGCAAACGATGGAACAACCTTGCGGGATATGCAAGAGTAACTATTACATTGATTTACATCTACATATGTATTTATATAATTTGTTTTGTAACAGTCAGATGTGAGGTCTTTCACTTTTACCGGGAATGTTTTACTCAAAGCCTGCGGTCACGGTGCACGTCTTTAGGTAAAGAATGATAATTATCATAATAATCATGATTACATCTGTCGGTTATGTGTTGTATCAGTCTCTGTGACAGTACCTCGCAATGATATCACGCAATGATCTCATGCCATGTCGTCCTGTCATCTTTTACAGAAGAAGCTATTGACGATGAGGTCCGTGCAGAGACGAATGGGTGGGGGGCCACCAGTCACCAGCGACATCACTGAGATGAAGGAGTGGGTGCTCACACTCGTGGGGAAGCACCCCCGGACAGCCACGCAAGCATCTGCAGACCCTAAAGTGCAGCGACGTGAGCAAAGATTACACCATTGCGTGATGTAAAGTCAATAGATGCCACACCCACTCATATCCGAACAATCATATATGATAGATGATTTCTAAAATTGCACTAGAAATAATGCTGGCCGAATGATAATCGTTGCAATGCACCATGTGTTGATGGTCATCAAATGTGATGTCTGTAATGATCTTGATAGCGGTGGTGCTTTTGTCGTGCATATGCTGTGTGTAGCGCTGGAATCACCTTGTGACCCTAGCAACCCCTTCTCCTCTAATAACCTCATTTGTGTTTTGCAGCTCAGCCAGCAGCACGGCCCCAGGCAAGACCACAGAGGCCAGAAGATGGGGAAGTGGGGCCAGACTCTCTGGACGATCCTACATCTGCTGAGGAGCTCCGATTCTCGCCCGTCAATCAATTGGCTCTGTTCTCTACGGATGAGAGCGCCGACTTCAAGGAAGCTGCATCAGCATGCTCCAGAAGCCATTCCACCCCAAGGCCATCTAGAACATAGAACATAGAAATTTACAGCGCAGAAGGAGGCCATTTTGGCCCATTGTGTCCGCGCCAGCCGACAAAGAGCCACATGGCCCTTGGTCAGCAGCCCTAAAGGTTACATATAAACCTATGAACAATGACGGAAAGGCAAAGAGCACCCAGTCCAACCAGTCCGCCTCACACAACTGTGACACCCATTATACTAAAACATTCTACACTCCACCCCAACCGGAGCCATGTGATCTCCTGAGAGAGGCAAAAACCAGATAAAAATCCAGGCCAATTTAGGGAGAAAAAATCTGGTAAAATTCCTCTCTGATCCATCCAGGCGATCGAAAGTAGTCCAGGAGGTCACTCTGGCCGCATTCTATTCCCTGCACTACTTACCATTATATCTGCACCGCCCAACAAAAGGTCATCCAGTCTAATCCCAATTACCAGCTCTAGGTCCATAACCCTGCAGGTTACGGCACTTTAAGTCCCATCCAACAATCTCTTAAAAGTGGTGAGGGTTTCTGCATCCACCACTCTTCCAGGCAGCGAGTTCCAGATCCCCACTAGCCTCTGCGTAAAGAAGCCCCCCCTCAAAATCCCTCTAAACCTTCCACCAACCACCTTAAAACCAAGCCCCTCGTAATAGACCCTCCACCAATGGAAATAGACCCTTACTATCCACTATGTCCAGGCCCCTCAATATTTTGTACACCTCGATGAGGTCTCCTTTCAACTTCCTCTGTTCCAATGAGAACAAACCCAGCCTATCCAATCTGTCCTCATAACTCTCCATTCCAGGCAGCATCCTCGTAAATCTCCTCTGCACCCTCTCTAGTGCAATCCGTCCTTCCTATGATACGGCGACCAGAACTGCACGCAGTACTCCAGCTGTGGCCGAACCAAAGTATTATACAATTTAAGCATAACCTCCCTGCTCTTATATTCTATGCCTCGGCCAATAAAGGCAAGCATTCCGTATGTTTTCTTAACCACCTTATGCACCTGGCCTGCTGCTTTCAGGGATCTGTGGACAAGCACTCCAAGGTCCCTTTGTTCATCTACACTATTAAGTGGCCTACAACTTAATGTGTATACCCTTTCCTTATTAGTCCTCCCAAAGTGCATCACTTCTCATTTCTCTGAATTAAATTCCATTTGCCACTGCTCTGCCCACCTGACCAGTAGATTGATATCCTCCTGCAGCCCATGACTTTTCTCTTCATTATCAACCACACAGCCAATTTTAGTGTCGTCTGCAAACTTCTTAATCATACTACCTATATTCAAATCTAAATCATTGATATATAGCACAAAAAGCAAGGGACCCAGTAGTGAGCCCTGCAGGACCCCACTGGAAACATCCTTCCAGTCACAAAAACATCCATCAATCCTTATCCTTTGTTTCCTACCTCCAAGCCAATTTTGGATCCACCTTGCCACTTTGCCCTGTATCCCATGGGCTTTAACCTTCATGACTAGTCGACCATGTGGGACCTTATCAAAAGCCTTGCTAAAGTCCATATATACTAAATCGTACACACTACCCTCATCGACCCTCTTGGTTACTGTTATGTATGTAACCCTTGACAACCTGTATCACACCACCACCAGAGGGCCTACCTGTTGGAGACCCAAGGGATCCCAGCATCCCTTGGGAGCACTGTATATAAGCAGGCCTCCAACGCTGTACCAGCATCCTGGAGTTTAATTAAAGGAGCTTAGGTCACACTTACTCATTGCATACAGTACTCAGCTTCATCCTTTATTATGAACGTAATGGCGACGAGGTAACGAATAACCGCGCGAAAATGCAAAGAACTGTTAGTATCCTGGAGAAATTCTCGGAAGTGGATGATTGGGAGGCCTTCGTGGAGAGACTCGACAAATACTTTGTGACCAATGAGCTGGAAGGGGACGAGAATGCTGCCAAACGAAGGGCGATCCTCCTTACCGTCTGTGGGGCAACAACCTATGGCCTCATGAAGAATCTCCTAGCTCCGGTAAAACCAACAACCAAGTCCAATGAAGAATTGTGTACGCTGGTCTGGGAGCATCTAAATCCGAAGGAAAGCATTTTGATGGCAAGGTATCGGTTCTACAAATGTCAACGGTCGGAGGGCCAGGAAGTGGCGAGCTACGTCGCCGAACTAAGGCGCCTTGCAGGACATTGCGAATTCGATGGATTCCTTGAACAAATGCTAAGAGACATTTTTGTGCTTGCCATTGGCCATGAGGTTATCCTTCACAAACTATTGACTGTTGAAACACCCAATCTGAGCAAAGCCATAACGATAGCCTAGGCATTTATGTCCACCAGCGATAACACCAAACAAATTTCGCAGCATAAAGAGGTTTCGGCTAGTACTGTGCACAAAGTAATGTCGTTTTCAAGCAGGAATGCATATGGCAGAATGTACATGCTGGCTGCTGCACGACCTCAGATGACCCAGAGTCCGCCATCAATCGTTAATGCGAGGCAGTTAACACCCTGTTGGCGTTGTGGAGGTGATCATCGGGCCCATCAATGCCACTTCAAACACTATGCATGCAAAGGATGCAGAACAATGGGACACTTCCAGCGAATGTGCAGGCGAGCTGCAAATCCTGCAAACCCTGCAAACCACCACGTTGCAGAGGAAGATCGATCCAACGTGGATCAGGCCAAACTAGAGACTCGAACCGAGGAGGCAGAAGTGTATGGGGTACACACCTTCACCACGAAATGTCACCACCGATTATGTTAAAAGTTGAACTGAACGGAATTCCAGTATCCATGGAACTGGACACAGGTGCGAGTCAGTCTATAATGAACAAAAAGGCCTTCGACAGGCTGTGGTGCAACAAGGCACACAGGCCCAAGCTCAGCCCCATTCACACCAAGCTAAGAACTTACACCAAAGAACTGATCCCTGTAATTGGCAGCGCAGAAGTCAAAGTCTCCTATGATGGAGCAGAGCACGAACTCCCACTATGGATCATGCCAGGGGATGGCCCCACACTGTTCAGCAGAAGCTGGCTGGGAAAAATCTGCTGGAACTGGGATGACATCCAAGCGCTTTCGTCTGTCGACAACGCCTCATGTGCCCAGATTCTGAGCAGATTCCCATCATTGTTAGAGCCGGGCATTGGCAGTTTCTCAGGGGCGAAGGTACAGATCCACTTGGTTCCCGGTACACGACGCATCCACCACAAGGCTCGGGCGGTATCGTATATAATGCGAGAGAAAGTGGAAATTGAGCTGGACAGGCTGCAGCGAGAAGGTATCATCGCGCCGGTGGAATTCAATGAGTGGGCCAGTCCGATTGTTCCGGTACTCAAAGGTGACGGCACAGTCAGAATTTGTGGGGACTATAAAGTCATGATAAATCGTTTTTCGCTGCAGGACCAGTACCCGCTACCCAAGGCAGACGACCTATTTGCGACCCTGGCTGGAGAAAAGACGTTCACCAAGTTGGACCTGACCTCAGCCTACATGATGCAGGAGCTGGAGGAATCTTCGAAAGGCCTCACCTGCATCGACACGCACAAAGGTCTGTTCATCTATAACAGATGCCCGTTTGGGATTCATTCGGCCGTGGCAATTTTCCAACGAAACATGGAGAGCCTGCTAAAGTCGGTTCCACGCACCATGGTTTTCCAGGACGACATACAACATACTGGTCATAGGTCAGGACACCATCGAACACTTGAAGAACCTGGAAGAGGTTCTAAGTCAGCTAGATCACGTGGGACTCAGGTTGAAACGCTTGAAGTGTGTTTTCCTGGCACCAGAGATCGAGTTCTTAGGAAGAAGAATCGCAGCAGACGGCATCAGACCCACCGACGCCATGACGGAGGCCATCAAGAACGTGCCGAGACCACAGAACGTGACGGAGCTGCAGTCGTTCCTGTGACTCCTCAACTATTTCGGTAATTTCCTACCCGCGTTAAACACCCTGCTAGAACCCCTACATGTGCTACTACGCAAGGGAGATAACTGGGTATGGGGGAATTTACAAGAGGCTGCCTTTGAGAAAGCCAGAAATCTGTTATGTTCAAACAAACTGCTTGTCCTGTATAACCCATGTAAACGCTTAGTGCTAGCTTGCGATGCATCGTCATACGGGGTCGGGTGTGTGTTATAACAGGCTAACAAATCGGGGATTTTGCAACTGCTCGCCTATGCATCCAGGAGTCTGTCCAAGGCCGAAAGGGTCTACAGCATAATTGAAAAAGAAGCTCTGGCGTGCGTTTGCGGGGTGAAAGCAATGCACCAGTATTTGTTTGGCCTCAAGTTTGAGTTAGAAACTAACCATAAGCCGTTCATATCGCTATTCTCAGAGAGCAAAGGCCTCTGCTCGCATCCAAAGATGGGCACTCACCCAGTCGGCATACAACTATGTAATCCGCCACAGACCAGGCACAGAGAACTGCGCTGATGCTCTCAGTCGGCTACCATTGCCCACCACCGGGGTGGAAATGGCACAGCCTGCAGACTTGCTTATGGTGATGGATGCATTCGAAAACAAAAAGTCACCCATTACGGCCCGTCATATCAGGACCTGGACCAGCCAGGATCCTTTACTGTCCCTGGTAAAAAACTGTATCCTCCATGGGAGCTGGTCCAGTGTCCCAGCAGAGATGCAGGAAGAGATTAAGCCGTTCCACAGGCACAAAGACAAAATGTCCCTGCAGGCGGACTGTCTTTTGTTGGGTAATCGCGTGGTCTTGCCCAAGAAAGGCAGAGAAATGTTCATACGCGACCTACATAGCACTCACCCAGGCACAGTAATGATGAAAGCCATAGCCAGATCCCATGTGTGGTGGCCTGGCATCAACTCAGATTTAGAGTCATACGTGCGCCAGCGCAACACTTGCTCTCAACTGAGCAATGCACCCAGAGATGCACCGCTAAGTTTGTGGTCGTGGCCCTCCAAACCGTGGTCTAGGATCCACGTTGACTTTGCAGGCCCATTTCTAGGCAAAATGTTCTTGGTTGTTGTGGATGCTTATTCAAAATGGATTGAATGTGTAATAATGTCTGTAAGCACGTCCACCGCCATTATTGATAGCCTACGAGCCATGTTTGCCACATTCGGCCCGCCTGACGTCCTTGTCAGCGACAATGGGCCCTGTTTCACCAGTGCTGAATTCAAGGAATTCATGACCCGTAATGGGATCAAGCATATCACATCTGCCCAGTTCAAGCCCGCATCCAACGACCAGAAAGAATGGGCAGTTCAAACCATCAAGCAAAGCTTGAAACGCGTGTCGGAGGGGTCCCTGCAGACCCGACTGTCCCGAGTCCTGCTCAGCTACCGCACCAGACCGAACTCGCTCACCGGAGTTCCCCCAGCCGAGCTGCTCATGAAAACAACACTCAAAACAAGGCTCTCTCTTGTCCACCCTGATCTCCATGATCACGTCGAGGGCAGGCAGCATCAACAAAACATGTACCATGGTCGCGCAAACTTGTCACGCGATATTGAGGTCAATGACCCTGTGTTTGTACTCAATTATGGACATGGTCCCAAATGGCTTTCTGTTACCGTCATAGCCAAAGAAGGGAGTAGGGTGTTTCAGGTCAAATTCAGGTCAAAAGGGATCCCAGCATTCCTTGTGAGCACAGTATATAAGCAGGCCTCCTACGCTGTACCAACACTCTGGAGTTTAATTAAAGGAGCTAGGGTCACACTTACTCATTGCACACAGTACTCAGCTTCATCCTTTATTATGAGCATAACAGTTAATTCCTCAAAAAATTAAATCTGATCAGTCAAACACAATCTTCCCTTGCTGACTGTCCCTAATAAATCCTTGCTTTTCCAAATGCAGATTTATCCTGTCTTTCAGGATTATTTCCAATAATTTTCCCACACTGAGGTTAGGCTGACAGGCCTGTAATTACTCGGTCTATCCCTTTTTCCCTTCTTAAACAAGCGTATTACATTCGCAATCCTCCAATCCTCCAGCACCATGTCCAGATCCAAAGAGGACTGGAAAATGATGCTCAAGGCCTTTGCTATTTCCTCTTTTACTTCGCTCAACAGCCTGGGATGCATTTCATCCGGGCCTGGGGACATCTACTTTCAAAGTTGCTAAACCCCTTAATACTTCCCCTCTCACTATATTTATTTCATCCATAATATCACATTCCTCCTCAATAGCAGTATCTGCATTACCCCTTTCCTTTGTGAAAACAGATTCGTTAAGAACCCTACCAACATCTTCAGCCTCCACACAAAGATTACCCTCATGGTCTCTAATAGACCCTACCCTTTCTTTAGTTACCCTCTTACTCTTAATATATTTATAGAACATCTTAGGGTTTTCTTAATTTTACTGGCCAAGAATTTCTCGTTCTCTCTTAGTATTCCTAATATCCTTTTAAATTTTGCCTCTTAACTATCTATATTCCTCTAAAGATTCTAAAGTATTTAGCCGTTCGTATCTGACATAGGCGTCCCTTTTTTTCTTAATCCTTCCCTGTAAATCCGTAGACGTACAGGGGGCTCTAGAATTATTTTTCCAAACCTTTTTCTTTAAGGGCACATATTTGGCCTGAGCCTTCCGGATCTCCTACTTGAATGCCTCCCACTGTTCCGACACTGATTTACCCACAAGTAGCTGTTTCCAGTCCACTATGGCCAATTCACTCCTTAACTTAGCAAAATTAGCTTTTCCCCAATTCTGAACTTTTATTCCAGGCCTATTCTTGTCCTTATCCATAACTAACTTGAAACTGACTGAATTATGATCACTGGCACCTAAGTGCTCTCCCACTAATACCCCTTCAACCTGCCCAGCTTCATTCCCCAAAACTAAATCCAAGACCGCCCCCTCTCGTGTTGGGCTTGCTACATATTGACTAAAAAAGTTCTCTTGAATGCATTTCAAGAATTCCGCACCCTCTATACCCTTCACATTAAATTTGTCCCAATCAATATTTGGATAGTTAAAATCACCTACTATTACTACCCTATGGTTTTTAAACTTCACAGCAATTTGCCTATATATTTGCTCCTCTATCTCCCTCCCACTGTTTTGGGGTCTATAATACACGCTCAGCATTGTGATCGCCCCTTTTTTATTTTTCAATTCGACCCATATGGCCTCATTTGATGATCTCTCTAACATATCAGCCCTCCTCACCGCTGTAATAGTTTCTTTAATCAGTACCGCAACACCCCCCTCCCCCACCTGTTTTTTACCCCCTCTCTATCTTGTCTAAAAATCCTGTAGCCAGGAATATTGATCTGCCAAACCTGCCCCTCTTTCAGCCATGTTTCTATAATGGCTAAAATGTCATACTCCCAAGTGTCTACCTGTGCTCTTAGCTCATCCGCCTTATTCGCTATACACCTTACATTAAAGTATATACGATTCAGCACAGGAAGACCCCCTTGCTTACTGCATACTAAGCCCTTTTTCCTCTGTCTTACAGATACGCTTTCTAGATTCCTGTTATCCAATTTCTGCTTTACTTCTTTCCCTTTTGAATTTGTTCTCAGGTTCCCATCCCCCTGCCAAGCTAGCTTAAACTCTCCCCAACTGCACTAGCAAAACTCTCCGCAAGGATATTGGTCCCGGCGCTGTTGCGGTGCAACCCGTCCAGTTTGTACAGGTCTCATCTCCCCCAGAAGGGGTGCTGCTCCGGTCATTCCCTCCTCCACTCTGGAGGTACCGGCCCCAAGCACCTCGCCACAGGGCACCCCATTTGTCCCCAGGACGGCGCCGACCCCGCGGAGGCTTCCTGGATGCGGCAGGTCTGGTCCACGAGCGCGACATGAGAGCGGAGAGATGATACAGTTGTCCAGGAGGACTGTAGACATTGGTGACCAGCTCCTCGAAGCATTGGGGGGCATATCCTGACAGCTGGCCACCATGACTGAGTACGTTCCACAGATGGCGGAGGCCCTGGAGGCGACAGCCAGGAACAGGCTGGCACAGGCCTCCCAGTGGTCCCAGAGTGCGGCACTCCTCCGCTAGGTTCCGCACCACCACTGCAAATGACAGATGAGGGGCACGACCAAGATCCTGCTTCTGGATCAGAGAATGTTACCCCCTCGGCACCCACCGCTCCCGCACCCATGCAACCACTGTCTCTGCCTTCATCTCCCCCAATGAGGCACCACCTGAGGAGCACTTCGGCCAGGCAGCATAGAGCAAGGAGGGGAAGGGGTAGAGGTGGGGAGAAGAAGGGGAGAGGGGAAGGAAAGTGAGGCGCATGTCCACAGGTGATGGCTGTGTTATATCTCCATTTGGGTGTATGCAATTTGCTCCCTCCTCCCTTAGCAAAATTAGCTTTTCACCAATTCAGAACTTTTATTCCAGGCCTATTCTTGTCCTTATCCATAACTAACTATAAACTGACTGAATTATGATCACTGGCACCCAAGTGCTCTCCCATTAATACCCCTTCAACCTGCCCAGCTTCATTCCCCAAAACTAAATCCAAGACCTCCCCCTCTCGTGTTGGGCTTGCTACATATTGACTAAAAAAGTTCTCTTGAATGCATTTCAAGAATTCCGCACCCTCTATGCCCTTCACATTAAATTTGTCTCAATCTATATTTGGATAGTTAAAATCCCCCACTATTACTACCTTAAGGTTTTTAGACTTCACAGCAATTTGCCTATACATTTGCTCCTCTATCTCCCTCCGACTGTTTGGGGGTCTATAATACACGCTCAGCATTGTGATCGCCCCTTTTTTATTTTTCAATTCGACCCATATGGCCTCATTTGATGATCTCTCTAACATATCATCCCTCCTCACCGCTGTAATAGTTTCTTTAATCAGTACCGCAACTCCCCCCCCCACCTGTTTTTTACTCCCCTCTCTATCTTGTCTAAAAACCCTGTAGCCAGGAATATTGATCTGCCAAACCTGCCCCTTTTTCAGCCATGTTTCTGTAATGGCTAAAACGTCATACTCCCAAGTGTCTACCTGTGCTCTTAGCTCATCCGCCTTATTCGCTATACACCTTACATTAAAGTATATACGATTCAGCACAGGAAGACCTCCTTGCTTACTACATACTAAGCCCTTTTTCCTCTGTCTTACAGATACAGTATTCTGTGTTGCTGGACATGTTGAACATTTGATTGATGTCACTGGTGGAAAAAGTGGGGTGTGGCCGGGGGTTGGGTGTTTTTGCGCGTGATACTTATGATTTCAGACCAATGTTGGTATAAAAATGGTTTTATTAAACATAACCTTGTTCCATATTGTCTCAGATAGCTGGACCATTACACACTGGTGATTCCTTAACATGAAAGGGTTAAATAAAACTTAACTTCAATCAATGTAAACTTTAATTGGCACCAAGCTGATGGGCACCATTGATATCTGAGCTGTACACATAACAGTGTGTCAGCATTATCACTTACAGCAACGTTCTTTCAGGCAAATCGATCAGATATCAGCTCCTCACATAAGAGTCTTGCAGCCATGTAGCCACCACGGGCCCTTTCCTGTGGTCTGGAGGGGGTCGTGGGCATGGCTGCATAGCCAGCCTGATTGTCTGGGCCTAGGTCAGTGTCCAGCCCCTCATCGTCCGCTTCCTCTGTCTCCTGAGGTAGAGCATCAGTGCCTTCTGGCAATTCTTGTCCCCTCCTGATAGCCAGGTTGTGCCGTATGGAGCTACTTTCTCAGGGTTGTATTGTAGCTTCCCTCCTGAGTGGTCCAGACATCTGAAGCTCTGCTTAAGTACAGTTATTGTTTTCTGGACCACATTGCGTGTATCTCTGTGGCTCTGGTTATATCGATTCTCGGCCTCGGTGTGGGCGTCAGGCAGGGGGGTCATCAGCCAGGTGGCTAGGCCATATCGGTTATCACCAAGCATCCAGCATTGTACTTGTGGTTGACTCTTAAACATGTCAGAGACTGCGCTCTCATGCAGGATGTGAGCCTCATCGAAGCTGCCTGGACATTGGCATTCACTGCCAGTATGATCTGGTTGTGGTGGACAACTAGTTGGACCTTCAGGGGGTGAAATCCTTTTGTGTTACGAAAATGCTACAGTCCTGAGAAGGTGCTCGCATGGTGCTGTGAGTGCACTGTATTGTTCCCTGCACCCTGGGGAACTTAGCAATGCAGTAGAATGCTCCAGCCCTGTCAGTCTGAGCCTCCTTGGTCATGGGGAAGCTGAAAAAGTCCATCCTACGCGCGTACAGAGCTTCCGTGATCTGTCAAATGCAGCGATGGGTTGCATGGTGAGACAGAGGGGAAATCTCGACCGCGGAGGCCCGAAAGGAACCGGATGTGTAGAAAGATAGTGCCGCGGTGACCTTGATCTCGACCGACACTGCTGTCCTGACAGCAGGTTGCATATGTGGCCTGATGAGCTCACATATTTCATTGATCACCACCTTGTGGAAGCACAGTCTCGGAAGGCAGGTGTGGTTGGACACGTCGAGGTAAGACCTCTTTTTCCTGTATGTGCTGGGTGTGTATAATCTGGCCCTCCTCCTCATTCTTGCACATCTTAAATTGGGGACATAATGATGTGCATCACACATTGAGCCATCTGCAGCATCTGTGTATTAATCGATGCAGGCTGAGAAATGGCTGGCCCCATTGCAAAGAAAGTATAATAGCGATTGATCCGAAACAATAATTTCCTCACTAAAATACACCTAGAGTAAACTCCCAATAATCCAGAGTCTGAAAAGATGACTGTTGTGATGGTCACTTCACCTGAGAAGAACTCCAGAGTCAATGCAAAACTGCCCCAAAGTTGAAGCAGCTTTTTGAATGAAGCGACCTGCGATTTTAAAAATGGCATCCACACCACTGGAATTGGTTCAGAACAGTTCCACTATTTCCGGGCAGTTTTTTAGGTGAGCGATATTGTGGGCGATATGTGTGAGAGGTGGTGAAAGTGACGCTGGGCGATCTCCTGGGCTTTAGTTTAAGCAAATGTGATCTTCACGACAAAAAAAAAATGGGCGGGCGGTATTATTTTTTCCCGGCGTTACGCACATGGGGAAAGTAATGCTCGGCGATAAGTGTCCGAAAAATGCCCGTCAGTTTCCATTTTGTGGCTAAATGGGCGATATATGGACGTTATACGTTATTTCAGCGGTAAAATGGACGTTAAGTGGGCGTTAAGCATGCAAAAAAAAGTGGAAAATCTAGCCCTTTGTCTTTATGCTTTTCTTACCAAAGTGGATAACTTCACATTTATCCACGTTATACTGCATCTGCCATGTGTTTGCCCACTCACTCAACCTATCCAAATCGCCTTGCAGCGTCTTTGCATCCTCCTCACAACTCACAATCCCACCTAGTTTTGTGTTGTCAGCAAACTTGGAAATATTACATTTGGTTCCCTCATCCAAATCATTTATATATATTGAGAATAGCTGGGGCCCAAGCACTGATCCCTGTGGTTCCCCACTAGTCACTGCCCACCACCCCAAAAAAGACCCATTTATTCCTACTCTTTGTTTCCTGTCAGTTAACTAAATCCATGCCAGTACATTACCCCAATCCTATGTGCTTTAATTTTGCACAATAACATCTTATGTGGGACTTTATCAAAGGCCTTCTGAAAATCCTAATACACGACATCCACTGGCTCTCCCTTATCTAGTCTATCAGTTACATCCTCAAAAAACTCCAGTAGGTTTGTCAAACATAATTTTCCTTTCATAAATCCATGTTAACTTTGTCTAATCCCGTTGATATTATCCAAGTGTGCCATTCTCACATCATTTATAATAGACTCTAGCATTTTCTCTACCACTGATGTCAGGCTAACCGGTCTGTAGTTCCCTGTTTTCTCTCTCCCTCCATTTTTAAATAGTGGGGTTACATTTGCCACCCTCCAATCTGCAGGAACTGTTCCATAATCTATAGAATTTTAGAAGGTGACAACCAATGCATCCACTATTTCCATGGCTACCTCTTTTAGTACTCTGGGATGCAGATCATCAGGCCCTGGGGATTTATCGGCCTTCAGACCCATTAGTTTCTCCAGCACTATTTTCTTATTAATAATCATTTCCTTTAATTCCTCTTGCTCACTAGACCCTTGGTTCCCGAGCATTTCTGGGGCGTTATTTGTGTCCTCTTCCGTGAAGACAAACCGAAGTATTTATTTAATTGTTCTGGCATTTCCTTGTTCCCCTTAATAAATTCTCCCATTTCTGTTTATAAAGGACCTACATTTGTCTTCACTAATCTTTTTCTTTTAATGTACTTGTAGAAACTTTTGCAGTCATTTATTATGTTCCTTGCAAGTTTATTTTCATACTCTATTTTTCCCCTCTTAATCAAGACCTCAGTAAAGACCTACATTTGTCATCATTAATCTTTTTCTTTTAGCGTACTTGTAGGAACTTTTGCAGTCGTTTATTATGTTCCTTGTAAGTTTACTCTCATACTCTATTTTGCCCCTCTTAATCAATCTCTTGGTCCTTTTTTGCTGAATTCTAAACTGTTCCCAATCCTCAGGCTTGCTACTTTTTCTGGCAACTTTGTATAGCTCCTCTTTGGATCTAATACTATCCTTAATTTCTTTTGTTAGCCATGGTTGGGCCACTTTTCCTTTTGTGTTTTTACACCAGAAAGGAATGTATAACTGTTGCAATTCATGTATTCATTCCTTAAATGTTACCCATTGCCTATCCACCGTCATGCCTTTTAATGAATCTTCCCAATCTATCATAGCCAATTCATTTCTCATACCTTCTAGTTTCCTTTGTTTAGATTTAGGACCCTAGTTTCGGATTGGGCTATTTCTCTTTCCATCTTCATAAATAATTCAATCATGTTATGGTCACTCTTCCCTAAAGGACCCCGCGCAACAAAACTGTTAATTAACCCCTTTTCCTTACACAGTACCCAATCTAGGATAGCCTGCTCCCTAGTAGGCTCGTCAACATACTGGTCTAAAAAACCATCCCGTACACACTCCAGGAATTCATCTTCCACAGTATTATTACTAATTTAGTTTGGCCAGTCTATATGAAGATTAAAGTCACCTATGATTACTGTAGTACCCTTGTTACATGCATCTCTAATTTCCCGTTTGATGCCATCCTCTACATTACCACTACTCTTTGGAGGCCTATAGACAACTCCCACCAATGTTTTCTGCCCCTTGGTGCTCCTTAGCTCCACCAAGACTGATTCTACACCTTGATTTTCTGAGCCAATATCCTTTCTCACTATTGCTCTGATTTCATTCTTTACTAACAATGCCACACCACCTTCTTTTCCTTTTTGCCTGTCCTTCCTAAGTATTGAATATTCAGTTCCCAACCCTGGTCATCCTGAAACCATGTAAGATAATGGGACTAAAGGCAGATACATCCCTTGGACCTGATGCCTTGCATTCTAGGGTCAAGAGAAGTAGTGGCAGGGATTGTGGATGCATTGGTTGTAATTTACCAAAATTCCCTGAATTCTGGGGAGGTCCCAGCAGATTGAAAAACTGAAAATGTAATGCCCCTATTTAAAAAAGGAGCAGACAAAAAGCAGGAAACCATAGACTAGTTAGCTTAACATCTGTGGTTGGGAAAATGTTGGAGTCCATTATTAAAGGAGCAGTAGCAGGACATTTGGAAAAGCAAAATTCGGTCAGGCAGAGTCAGCATGGATTTATGAAGGGGAAGTCATGTTTGACAAATTTGCTGGAATTCTTTGAGGGTGTAATGAACAGGGTGGATAAAGGGGAACCAGTGGATGTGGTGTATTTGAACTTCCAGAAGGCATTTGACAAGGTGCCACATAAAAGATTACTGCACAAGATAAAAGTTCATGGGGTTGGGGGTACTATATTAGCATGGATAGAGGATTGACTAACTAACAGAAAACAGAGAGTCAGGATAAATGGTTCATTCTCTGGTTGGCAACCAGTAACTAGTGGGGTGGTGCAGGGATCAGTGCTGGGACTCCAACTATTTACAATCTATATAAACGACTTGGAAGAAGGGACTGAGTGTAACATAGCCAAGTTTGCTGACGATACAAAGATGGGAGGAAAAGCAATGTGTGAGGAGGACACAAAAATTTGCAAAAGGACATAGACAGGCTAAGTGGGTGGGTAAAAATTTGGCAGATGCAGTATAATGTTGGAAAGTGTGAGGTCATGCACTTTGGCAGAAAAAAAATCAAAGGGCACGTTATTATTTAAATGGAGAAAGATTGCAAAGTGCTGCAGTACAGCGGGACCTGGGGGTACTTGTGCATGAAACACAAAAGGATAGTATGCAGATACAGCAAGTGATCAGGAAGGCCAATGGAATCTTGGCCATTATTGCAAAGGGGATGGAGTATAAAAGCAGGGAAGTCTTGCTACAATTATACAGGGTATTGGTGAGGCCACACCTGGAATACTGCGTGCAGTTTTGGTTTCCATATTTACGAAAGGATATACTTGCTTTGGAGGCAGTTCAGAGAAGGTTCACTAGGTTGATTCCGGGGATGAGGGGGTTGTCTTATGAGGAAAGGTTGAGTAGTGGACCTAGACTCATTGGAATTCAGAAGAATGAGAGGTGATCTTATCAAAACGTATAAGATTATGAGGGGGCTTGACAAGGTGGATGCAGAGAGGATGTTTCCACTGATGGGGGAGACTAGAACTAGAGAGCAGATCTTAGAATAAGGGGCTGCCCATTTAAAACAGAGATGAGGAGAAATTTCTTCTCTCAGAGGGTTGTAAATCTATGGAATTCACTGCCTCAGAGAGCTGTGGAAGCTGGGACATTGAATAAATTTAAGACAGAAATAGACAGTTTCTTAAACGATCAGGGGATAAGGGGTTATGGGGAGCGGGCGGGGAAGTGGAGTTGAGTCCATGATCAGATCAGCCATGATCTTATTGAATGGCGGAGCAGGTTCGAGGGGCCATATGGCCTACTCCTGTTGCTATTTCTTATGTTCTTATGTTCTTACCTAGAAACATAGAAACATAGAAAATAGGTGCAGGAGTAGGCCATGTGGCCGTTTGAGCCTGCACCACCATTCAATAAGATCATGGCTGATCATTCACCTCAGTACCCCTTTCCTGCTTTCTCTCCATACCCCTTGATCCCCTTAGCCGTAAGAGCCATACCTAACACCCTCTTGAATATATCCAATGAACTGGCATCAACAACTCTCTGCAATCGGGAATTCCACAGGTTAACAACTCTCTGAGTGAAGAAGTTTCTCCTCATCTCAGTCCTAAATGGCCTACCCCTTATCGTAAGTCTGTGTCCCCTGGTACTGGACTTCCCTATCATCGGGAACATTCTTCCCGCATTTAACCTGTCCAGTCCCGTCAGAATCTTATAAGTTTCTATGAGATCCCCTCTCATCCTTCTAAACTCCAGTGTATAAAGGCCCAGTTGATCCAGTTTCTCCTCATATGTCAGTCCCACCATCCCGGGAATCAGTCTGGTGAACCTTCGCTGCACTCCCTCAATAGCAAGAACGTCCTTCCTCAGATTAAGAGACCAAAAGTGAACACAATATTGGAAGTCAACACAATGAGGCCTCACCAAAGCTCTGTGCAGCTGCAGTAAGACCTCCCTGCTCCTATACTCAAATCCCATAGCTATGAAGGCCAACATACCATTTGCCTTCCTCACCGCCTGCTGTACCTGCATGCCAACTTTCAATGACTGATGCACCATGACACCCAGGTCTCGTTGCACCTCCCCTTTTCCTAGTCATTCAAATAATATTCTGCCTTCGTGTTTTTGCTGCCAAAGTGGATAACCTCACATTTATCCACATTATACTGCATCTGCCATGCATTTGCCCACTCACCTAACCTGTCCAATTCACCTTGCAGCCTTTTAGTGTCCTCCTCACAGCTCACACCACCACCCAGTTTAGTGTCATCTGCAAACTTGGAGATATTACACTCAATTCCTTCATCTAAATCATTAATGTATATTGTAAAGAGCTGGGGTCCCAGCACTGAGCCCTGCGGCACTCCACTCGTCACTGCCCGCCATTCTGAAAAGGACCCGTTTATCCCGACTCTCTGCTTCCTGTCTGCCAACCAGTTCTCTATCCACATCAATACATTACCCCCAATACCATGTGCTTTGATTTTGCACACCAATCTCTTATGTGGGACCTTGTCAAAAGCCTTTTGAAAGTCCAAATACACCACATCCACTGGTTCTCCCTTGTCCACTCTACTAGTTAGATTCTCAAAAAATTCCAGAAGATTGGTCATGCATGATTTCCCTTTCATAAATCCATGCTGACTTGGCCCGATCCTGTCATTGCTTTCCAAATGCGCTGCTATTTCATCTTTAATAATTGATTCCAACATTTTCCCCACTACTGATGTCAGGCTAACCGGTCTATAATTATCCATTTTCTCTCTCCCTCCTTTTTTAAACAGTGGTGTTACATTAGCTACACTCCAGTCCATAGGAATTGATCCAGAGTCGATAGACTGTTGGAAAATGATCACCAATGCATCCACTATTTCTACGGCCACTTCCTTAAGTACTCTGGGATGCAGACTATCAGGCTCCGGGGATTTATCGGCCTTCAATCCCATCAATTTCCCTAACACAATTTCCCGCCAAATAAGGATTTCCTTCAGTTCCTCCTTCTCACTAGACCCTCGGTCCCCTAGTATTTCCAGAAGGTTATTTGTGTCTTCCTTCGTGGAAACAGAACCAAAGTATTTGTTTAACTGGTCCGCCATTTCTTTGTTCCCCATTAAAATTTCACCTGAATCTGACTGCAAGGGACCTACGTTTGTTTTCACTAATCTTTTTCTCCTCACATATCTATAGAAGCTTTTGCAGTCAGTTTTTATGTTCCCAGCAAGTTTTTTCTCATACTCTATTTTCCCCCTCCTAATTAAACCCTTTGTCCTCCTCTGCTGTATTACAAAATTCTCTCAATTCTCAGGTTTGCTGCTTTTTCTGGCCAATTTATATGCCTCTTCCTTGGATTTAACACTATCCTTAATTTACCTTGTTAGCCACAGTTGAGCCACCTTCCCCGTTTTATTTTCACTCCAGACAGGGATGTACAATTGTTGAAGTTCATCCATGTGATCTTTAAATGCTTGCCATTGCCTATCCACTGTCAATCCTTTAAGTATCACTCGCCAGTCTATTCTAGCCCAATTCACGTCTCATACCATCGAAGTTACCTTTCCTTAAGTTCAGGACCCTAGTCTCTGAATTAACTGTGTCACTCTCCATCTTAATAAAGAATGCTACCATATCATGGTCACTCTTCCCCAAGGGGCCTCGCACAACAAGATGTTGTGACAGGCTCCTGCAATACGACCTCCTCTGGATCCCCTTACCTGCTTCACTCACAGTCACACCCTCCTGTCCCTGACCACATGTCAATTCTAAATTATTTCATCTAGAGGGTGTGGCTGCCTCCGGGAGCAAAAGGTCCAGGTGAAGACTGTAGGTGGTTTGCCTTGGTGGTTTCGAATCACCCCAGCCTACGGTTCGAAACATGGGAATTATTTGGGGGAACAGAAAACTGAGCCAGAGATAGCTCTTTCGGCCTCAACCGTACAATACTTTATTTGGTTACACACACACACACACACACACACACTAGTAAAAGTAATACCTGGTGGCGTAAACGAAACAGTACAACAGTACAAAAACTGGCCCATCCTAACAGGCCCCTGTCGCAAAATTAAGATGACTAAGAAAAACAACACACTACGGTAATGTACAGGGTATAACTGGATACGTCCAACAAATCCCATCTTACACACACTCACACGCAGCACCTCCTCACTAAACCCCTAAGGCTTGGTTTGGGACACACGATACCTCCTCACACTCGATTCGGTGGTCTTAATGGCGCGTGGGTTTGGATAATGCTCACCCAGATTATCCATTGGCCGACCCGCTGCTTCTTCCTTGGGGAAAGCTTTCTCTTCCGATTCTGTGCCGCCATTGCAACATTCAGGTCCTGGTCTCGAGGATCCTTCCAAAGGTCGAGTAGCGAGGTTCTTGGTCCCTCATTGGTGGGTTTCCTCTCCGTCCCGGATGGAGTGCACAGCTCTTGAAGCAAAGAGAGAAGAGAGAGAAAGGGCAGCAAACTGCCTTCTCTTATACGTTACAGTCCATGCTTCTTCCTGCAAAAATAGAGTATTTCCTTTGTCTGGGGTGATTGTCAGTTTCCCGCCTTTTAAGGCTATCTCATCCAGATAATGGTGAAAATGGCCATTGATGGGTTTCTGCTTCCCACCCAATCTTGGGCTAAGTGGTTTCCCATTACTGAACAAGCCTGCCAATCGCCTGGGATGAGTTTTCTCTCCTGGCCGTTGTTACCCAGAGACCTCAGTCTGCTCCAGACATTTTCAGCAAAGATTGAAACACAATATGTCCAAAACTCCCAATCTTTAGGAAACAGTACAGTGTCCAGCATGTTCTTTAATAAAAACCTTCTGGCATAAGCACTTTGTCCAATATCCTTTAATATCTTCCTGGGACCTGTGCTGATGCTTACAAGACCAAAGCCTCCAACATAAAGGTTGAAAAATTCGGGTTCGCCACAAAGTTATCAGTGTTACCGGCAACTGCAGTTAACGGCTACTTAAAATAGGCACAACATTAACCGAGTGAAATTGGTCAAGGGGGGCCTGGAGCTAGGTGGCACAGCGTTCACCTTCCATGCTATACCGTCCTGGTGGTGTTGCTGGAGGGTGTTATGGTGTTCCAGGATGAAATCCCTGTCCTGGTCCGGTGGTGCAGCTTCCCACAGCTTCTGTGAGCAAAGCTGTGGCACTCGCAAGGAATTGTTGGCAATGAAGAGGTCTGTGAATTAAAGGGGCATGCATACTGAAGCAATACAAAATAAAATGCAGTGAATCAATACATTTTTCAGCAAATATCCAATGCTCGAAATTCCCTTTATAACGGCACCCATTAGCACCGGTGCTAGGCAGCTAACTGGCGGCAATGGCCTTCCGTCAGTGTTAAGCAGCGTCCATGGCTCAGGAGGAATTTGGTAGGCTCTTTGATAGAGGCACCAAGAGGTAATGCTGCACCATCCAGTGCCACCCACGTGGTGACGTCATCCAGCATGCAATGTTCCCTTGGCGCCACTCCCGCGATATTTGGTTTGTACGGATGCCTAATGGCAAGGCGTCCATACTACCTGGGAAAAGTGGAGGGAACATTGTGGTGCTCGGGGGTATTCACCCAGAGATCAAGGTAAGTTTTTTCTTTATTTATTTCATCTTCTTTTCAATAGTTGTAACAGTGGGGAAGTTTGTGTGTCAGTCGGAGAAGTTTGTGGGGTTTTTTCTATCTTCCCTTTTTTTCCCGTATTTCATCTAGCATGGCAGCAGCCTCCCGTTGCGAAATTCAATAGGCCTCCTGAGCTCCCGCTTGTGGATGAGTGTGCAACACCACTTTTTAGCATGGCTCTCTCATCTTTGGGCGTAAAAAATGAATTTGGCAGTTTGAGCCTGCACCTAACACCTGGCGGTAAAATCAGCACTCAGGTGGTGAAACCGTATCAAAAACGGCGATACCAAATTTCGACCCCTCAATATTAATAAGTTCCAAATGTGGGTATTCAGCTGTTAAAGCTGAATTACCTTCCTTACCTCAGCAAATGGGAAAGCTGCCTCAGCACTAACACAAATGGCTCAGCAGGCCATGGAAGGGACACCGAGGATTTCAGACGCAACAGTCCAGCTTTGTGCAGGGGGTCAACACTACAAGAACAGTCCTCTACCCACAGGGTCCAGGAGGCCCTCTAGAACTGTGGAAGTACATCACTAAGGCCATCATTGCCAGCAGTATCAGCCCCACCACCTGGCTCCAGTGCCCAAAGTAGCTTCATGACCTCAGACCACTAGTCAAGGTCAGTGAACTCATCTTCAAAAGCTATCTCCTAATAACTGCTTTCCTGTCCTCCCTTTACCACAACTCCCCCCTTGTGCCTTCCTCATTTCACACACCAAAAAAATGATGGAGGAGGAGATGAAGATGAAGGAGATGGAGATGGAGGAACATAAGAACATAAGAACATAAGAAATAGGAGCAGGAGTCGGCCATTTGGCCCCTCGAGCCTGCTCCACCATTCAATAAGATCATGGCTGATATGATCCTGCCCTCAACTCGACTTCCCCACCCACTCCCCATAACTCTTGACCCCCTTATCATTCAAAAGCCTGTCTGTCTCCACCTTAAATATATTCAAATCCCAACCTCCACAGCTCTCTGGGGTAGAGAATTCAAAAGATTCATGACCCTGTCAGAAGAAATTCCTCCTCATTTCTGTCTTAAATGGGCAACCCCTTATTCTGAAACTATGCCCCTAGTTCTAGATTTCTCCATGAGGGGAATTATCCTTTCTGCATCTACCCTGTCAAGCCCCCTCCGAATCTTATAGGTTTCAATAAGATCACCTCTCATTCTTTTAAACTCCAAGGAGTACAGGCCCAACCTGCTCAAACTTTCTTGATAAGACAACCCCATCATCTCAGGAATCAACCTGGTGAACCTTCTCTGAACTGCCTCCAATGCAAGTATATCCTTCCTTAAATAAGGAGACCAAAACTGTACGCAGTACTCCAGGTATGGTCTTATCAATGCCCTGTACAATTGTAGCAAGACTTCCCTACTTTTATACTCCATCCCCCTTGCAATAAAGGCCAACATTCCATTTGCCTTCCTGATTATTTGCTGTATCTGCATACTAACATTTTGCATTTGGTGCATAAGGACCTCCAGGTCCCTCTGAAGAGGAGATAGAGGAGGAGGAGAAGATGGAGATGGAGATGATGGAGGAGGAGGAGGAAGACAAGGATGAGGAGGACCAGCGAGGCCATTTGCAGTATCCCCCAATGAAAGTCATCAGCCTTCCACCAGCCATGCTGCAGCCACTGGGGTCGCACTCCATGACATCAGTAGTTTAAGCAAGAAAATGCGTAAGGCTGATAGGTAGATTTCTTGATGTCATATTGGATGAATAAATGTATAAAATTGGATTGGAAAGTTTGCTTTCTGGTGGCTTTTATTTCAGCATTGGGGCCAAGAGAATGCTGTGATGGTCAATAACAGAGGAAAGGTAAAGTGCGGGACTATTATTGAAAGGGGAATTGGGGTTGTGATCACCAGTACCGCAAGCGGATGATTCCATCCCGGATATCCCAGCCAAGCGGGGTTGTCTGGGTTTCATCCTTCCTTCTGCTTCCTCGTCTTCTGTGTCTTCCTCTTCCCTCTGCGAGTGCGAGCGGATACTTTAAACCTGAAATGACAGCATAAAATGCTGGGAAAAACTCAGCAGGTCAGGCAGCAACTCAACCTGAGACGTGAACTCTGTTTCTCTCTCCTCGGATGTTGCTGACCAGCTGAGTATTGCAGCATTTTCTGTCTTCTCAAAGGCCTTCATTTACCATCTGAGGCCTTGCAAGCGTCCAGCAGCACTCCTACACACATAAAAACCTTTTAATATCTACTACAGCAAACCACTATTTTAATAAAATCCAAAAAAAACAAAGGTTTAATTGCAAACTTACTTGACGGGTGTGTGTGTCCCTTTAAGAGGTGCTGACATTGCCTCTGTCAGCCTGAATTCAGTGCTAGGGTAGAAGTTCGGTGTGGTGACAGTAAGTTGGCGTTGCACTTCAATTGATCTCACTACGCCGCCATTTTCTTTTCAGGGCACTGCCAGTTACCGGCAGCGCAAAGAGGGAGAAGAATATGGCAGCTACCGTGGACCCACCACCAGCTAGCGAAAGAATGGTGGCCGTCATTTTATCGTCATTTCATGGTGCTATGGAATGATGCTTAGCAGATGCATTTCTAGCCCAAAATCTATTTCTTTGCCACTGATTCCATTCCCCATTTTCAGCCACTTTCTCAGGCTGTATCAGGCTATATGAAACCTCGGTGTCCTGTTCTTCCCAGAGTTGAGGTTTAAACCCACATGGAATCCATCACCAAGACTGTTTACTGCTATTACTACACCTACCTCATTCCCACTGCTGCTAAAAGTCTTATCTATGCTTTTGTCATCTTTTACCTCGATTCTTTAATGTTGTCCTTGCCAGCTTATCTTTTGCTCTCCATTAACTTCAAATTGTTCAAAATTCAGCCATCAGTATCCTGTCCACATTAAATACCATTCGCCCTTCATACCAATCGTAGTTGATCTATCCTGCCTCTTAGTTCCCCAAAACATTGTACTTAAAATCCTCAATCCTATCTTCAGATCTCTCCTCTGAGTGTCAGCAATGGCTCAGTTGGTAGCACCCTCTCCTCGGAGTCAGAAGGTTGCGGGTTCATAATCCCACTCCAGGCACTTTGAGCACAAAAATCTAGGCTGACACTCCAGTGCAGTACTGAGTGAGTGCTGTGCTGTCAGAGGTGCCAACTTTCAGATAAGATGTTCAAAGCCTATCTGCTCTCTTAGGTGGACACATGGCACTATTTTGACGAAAAGTAGGGGAGTTATCCCCGGTGTCAAAGCCAATATTATCCCTCAGTCAACATCACTTAAACAGATTATCTGGTCATTATCACATTACTGTTTGGGGGAGCTTGCCGTGTGTAAATTGGCTGCTGCATTTCCTACTTTACAATAAGGACTACACTTCAAAAAGTATTTCATTGGCTGTAACGCGCTTTGAAAGAAAGACATACATTTATATAGTGCTGTTCACAACCACCAGACATCTCAAAGTGCTTTACAGTCAATTAAGTACTTTTGGAGTGCAGTCACTGTTGGGACGTCATGAGGCTGTGAAAGACACTATATTTTTATTTTTCCATGGCCTTGTCCCATCCGAGCTTGTAATATCCTTTAGACTTACATCCACCATTGCACCCTTTAATTCTCCTAACTCTTGTCTTCTGTGCATTGCCCTCTTCATTTGCCCTAACATTAATGGCAGAGCTTAAGCTACTTTGCCCCATTCTCCGGAGATTCCCGCAAAAACTTCTCTGCCTTTTTACTTCTCTCCCCAGTTATAAACGTTTGATTTAAAACCCATCTTTTTGACCAAACTTTCTGTCACTTCTCCTAAATCTCCCATCATTACTTGCCGACCGTTTCACCTCTGAAAAACACCTTAACATGGTTTTCTATTTTAAAGGTGCTATATAAAAGTAGTTGTCGGATAATATAAATGTATTTTATAGCATGTGATTAGCATATGTATTGATCTGGAAGCAAAAAGTTCTACACTAAATAAAGGGTTAACTTTTGTCTGCGCAAAGCAGTATTTTTAGATATTGACATTACTCTCTACCTACCGTGCTGAATGAATTCGCTGGAGCTGAAACACCATCTCATTTTATTCAAACCTCAATTTAATTCACTGTACTATTACAACATCAAAAAGGCAATAATTACTCCGACATAATGACAAAAAGGATTATTCAACATTCTCATCGAGTTAATGATATAACCTTCTGATTTACAACTGTATCTGAAGTCCACTTGACGCAATAGCATGAGCCTCATTCTTTCTGATGAGAGGAGTTAGCGCTGGAAGTCTGAGATATTTAATTACTTGGGTGATGAGATGCCCTACCACTACAGCCAGCCCCTCACCTACAGGACTTGATCTCTTATGTGATGAAGCACATTTATTTTATGATGTGAAACTACATACTAGATTCGAATGAAACAGAGGTTTTATTTCTTTCTAATACAGGTTCACCACTCCTAACTACACAATTAACACTAAATCAACTGTAGCATCTCATATCCTTTGAAATACTATGATTCTCAATGTTTTCAGGACCATGGCTATGTATTAAAGAAATTGAGTCAGATCGAATTTGAGAACACAGCTATGTACTTTGGATTTTCCATTACACACTGCCACTGTAATGCCATTTGTTACTGTCCACATGCACTCTGCATAGCTACAACCTGACATGTTCTAGGGGTCTGTACTTGTCAAAATGGTGCTTTCTGCAGTGAAGGAGTTAACATTGCACCAGCGCTTCTTATAATTCCACATCTTGATTCTATTCAAATCCACTAACCTCTCCGCTCTTTTACATCTGCCAGAGTCTTCTTGAAAAGCTTTTATCAGCAGCCACAACTGTCTCCGAATAGTGATTCCCATCGAAATTCATTGGTTTCCAGTAAATCTCAGTAAATCCAACAGGCATGTATAGCTACAACAGATTAAGTGGCATGCTGTTGGGATCCTGATTGCAAGCAATGATGGGGAAAAAAACACACAAGCAATAAAGCACCAGTGGTCAACCCAAATGTGTGTTTAATTATAAATACACCATCAAGAAATGTGTTAATGAGTTATGTGAGAATTCCAGCAAGTCAGTAATAGAGGTACAATTGCTTTTACTTCCTTATTGAATGTTCCACAGCAAGTGAACTCATAATAAACATAATAACATAATGAAATTATTTCTCCTTTCAAAGGCTACAAGGCCAACCAATAGCCCTTCAAAATATTTCAAAAAAGAAAATAATCAGATTTTAATTCTGTAAAGGTATAAGTTGCATTTTCAAACCTAAACTTTAATCTCATTAGATGAATTAAAGAATAGGAGGTATTACATAGCAATGTAGTAATGTTTTGGGCAGGAGAGGATCATTGGTCTAAAGCTCTTGTGATTTTAGAATGAATAGTCCTGAATCCTATTTACCAACAGGAACATATTTGGTACTTTTTAAAAACTGTCATGGTTTTCTGATTTACCACCTCTGACCCCAAGTGAGAATCGACTCCTTCTTCTCTTACTGAAAAAATGTTGCCTAAATTTCTTATTGTCTATTGTCATCCTCAGGCCATTTCCCTCTGGTGTAAATCAATTCTAAAATGTTAAGATCTGATGCTAATCCTGCCTGAATGGTAATCTGATATGAACCTGTAGAGCACCGTGGAGTGAGTGATAACTCCAGGGCATCCAGTGGGCAACTCTCTAGGACATAAGGTGCAGTCACTGGTGCAACTGTGTCTGCAGCTATTAAGACTCTGGGCATGACATATTGGAGGTGTTGCTTCTGATCTGGGGTGACCAGGAGATCAGCTTGAGAGGACTTTGATGTTAGGCTTCCTGCTCTTTAGTGCAGACCAAGGGTTTGTCCCCCACACAGAGCCATTGTTATCGGTAAAGTGCAGCTAGCAACAGGGGCATGTCAGGGGGGCATTAAATGAGGACTTAACCTCTTAATTATACATGCCACCCAGCTGGCCCATTTCAGAGGACTGCAGAAAAAGCAAGTAGGTGAGAGAAGCAGTCAGTCAGTTCAGATGCTGAGATGCTGGCTATAGTAGCAGGGCCATCTCATGACCCAACAGAATCACGAGGTCCCCACTAGGTAGCAACAGTGTGAAACTACATTTGCTCCTTCCTTTGACTTAGCAGTTAGAAGGAGAAAGCAGATACCCTATACTATTACCAAGGACAAACACGTGGAACAGGACAATAAACTGGCTGCACCTTCTTTGGGATGTTTGATTGTGACTCGGTGGCCAGGAAGGACATATAAATGCTGGTGCTGGGGGTACATATGTATGGTTGGTAGTGAATTTGACCAACATTTTGGGAGGGATGTTTAGCGCCTTGGGATATTTTCATACGTTAAAGGCGCTATATAAATAAATGCAAATTGTTGATTCTACAAAATCAGCAGCCCGCTTTACACTCTGCCCACGTTTCTTCTCCATTGTCAGTGTAAAACGGCTGCCGATTCACTATCATCCCTTTTGTATTACTGCCAAAGACGAATTTCACCCAATGTGTTTATTTCTCCTTCCCGTGCTCTAATTCATGAGATCATCCTGCTATCGTCATTCTTTTTCTCTTTCAAGTTACTGCATAAAAAATCATTCCTTTGACATGATTCCAATATATAAAACACAGATCTTATTAAGCTTTAGTTATTGGTGGCATATTGCTCAGTCTGCCTAACAACAAAGTCCAAGATTGGTAGGTTACAAACATTTAATTTCCATCTCAGTGACTTTGAAAATAAAATCACAGGAGAACTTAATGTAAGACTGACGGATCCTATTTCTACATCAATAAACACCTTAATTAGTTTTACAGATCAGGAGTGAACTGGCTGAGCACTTTAAATGTTTTTAACCTGCCAAACTTTGAATACTTGAGCAGCTCACTGGAAAGGTACAAGTTCAAAGATGCAGGTCACTGAAATGTGTTTGTCCATTTAGCTGGGTTATGTTAATAGGAAAAATGGAGAGCAAACATGATTTGAAAAAATATCAAATTAGTCATATTATGCTAAAAAATAATAAGAACAATCATTAATTGTTGGATATAACAGTCTCCTGATATTGGTTGGTACTGGATCTCAGCTCAGATTTTTAATAACCTAACCATATTTATCATTAATCTTTTTCTTACTTTTCTCCTGTCACAGTGATAAGGTTTCTTAATAGTAAACTGTTCTTAACCATTTTCCAAACATTCCTCCTTTAACATGATAATGTAAATCTCTTTTCATCAAATGCACAATTTATAATGCAACTCAATGACTGCATTCAATAAAAATTTATCATTTTCTGAGAGTGTATAATCTAGTCTAGCAAAATGGTGCAAATACATCACCTTCAACAATATGAACTCAGGCTGGTATTTCCATTACAACAAGAAATATTCATTTGCAAACTAAAGGGGCTGAAATTGCCCCTTTTTATAGCCCTATTAGCGCCACTAAGGGAACAGTCTTTTCACCTGGCGGAGGGGGTTGCTACCACCACCCGGGAAATTGCCCAGGAGTTTGCCATAACAGCGCCGTACCCGTGGTTAGCAACGCGGGCCGCCGCGCAACCAGCGATGACATCATCGCCGCGCACAGTGACTCCTCACCACCCTGCACCGACCCCTTAACGCTCCGCAGGGGAAAGTGCCCCTGTGGGCCACAAAGCTGGCGTGAGCAGATGTCCACGCCAGCTTCGCGCGTCGCTAAGCTGGCCGACATCCGCTCTTGTGGCGCTACTTAAAGGGGAGAGCGCCAATGCCCCAAGCCGCCATCTCTTTTTCATTGCCAACTCTCAGGTCAGCTCTATGATGGCGGCTCTAGCATGGTCCGTATTATGTATGTTAACTGGGTTTTACCTGCCACCGGAGGGCACGACTGTCGGAGTCCTAATGGTCACTGGCAGACACGTGCAAGCCGTGTATATAATGTTGGCAGCCATGTTGAATCCTCACTTTGAGAATTAATAAACTGGAGTAAGGTCATGCCTGAACTAGCTCACCGTACTTAGCATCATGGAGTTATTCGATACTTAACAATTGGCGACGAGTTAAAAATACGAACTTTCACACAACCATGTCTGTTGGAATTTTGGAGAGATTTGTGGAAGGGGAAGACTGGGAGGATTTCACTGATCGCCTCGACCAGTACTTTGTAGCCAACGAATTAGAAGGAACCGAAAACGCAATTCAGCGCAGGGCGGTTCTCCTCACCGTTTGTGGGTCAAAAATTTATGGCCTTATCAAGAATCTACTCTTACCGACTCGACCAAGGGATAAGACTTACGATGAATTGTGTACGCTGGTTCGGAACCACTTTAAACTGAAGGAAAGCATCATCATGGCGAGGTATCGTTTCTATATGCACCATCGCTCCGACGGCCAGGACGTGGCGGAATTTGTCGCTGACCTGAGACGTCTCGCTGGGCCGTGCAACTGCGGAGCTGCATTGGAGGAAATGCTACGGGACTTTTTCATGCTTGGCATTGCTACGAGGTCATCCTTCGAAAGCTGCCGGCTGCTGAATCTCTAGACCTGAGCAGGGCCATCACGATCGGCCAGGCATGCATGTCCACGGACGAAAACTCGAAACAGATATCTTCCCAGCATCGAAACTCACTGGCAATACTGTGCATAAAATAATATCGTCGGCAGGCAGAGCTGCACATGGCAGGGCCTACTTGTCTGTGTTTTTACGACCTGTAACTGCTCAAAGTCCGCCATCGGAGGTGAATCAAATCTCACCTTGTTGGTGTTGCGGGGGCTAACATCGGGCCCATCAATGCCAATTCAAGTAATACATGTGCAAAGGCTGTGCAACAATGGGGCACCTTCAGCGAATGTGTCTGCAACCGAGCAAGTTTGCTGTGGCACACCACGTGGCTGAGGATGATCGATCCAGCATGGATCAAGCGGCACAGACAACTCAACCCAAGGTACAGGATGAAGAAGTGTATGGGGTACATTCTTTTACCAAAAGTCCTCCAATAATGCTGGAAGTTAAATTAAATGGGGTTCCAGTATCCATGGAATTGGACACGGGTGCAAGTCAGTCAATAATGAGCCAGAGGGTTTTTGAAAAGCTGTGGGACACTAAGGCAAAAAGATCCAAACTGAGCCCAATCAATGCGAAGCTGTGAACCTACACCAGTCATTGGCAGCGCGGCAGTAAAGGTATCATACGATGGAGCTGTGCATGATTTATCATTGTGGATCTTTCCAGGCAAAGGCCCAACGCTGTTCGGCAGGAGTTGGCTTGAGCAAACTAAATGGAACTGCAATTATATTAAAGCCTTATCATCAGTGGATGAGGCTTCATGTGCTCAAGTGCTGAGCAAGTTTCCCTCGTAGTTCGAACCAGGCATCGGCAACTTCACGGGAGCCAAACTGCAGATCCACCTAGGCTCGGATGCAAGAGTCGGCCAACTAAAGAGCTGGCCATCCTAGACTGGGTGTTGTTTAATGAGAGATGATTAATTAGCAATATTATGCGAGGCTCCTTGGGGAAGAGGGACATAATATGGTAGAATTCTTCATTAAGGTGGAGAGTGACACAGTTAATTCAGAGACTAGAGTCCTGAATTTAAAGAAAGGTAACTTCGACGGTATGAGACATGATTTGGCTAGGATAGACTGGCAAATGATACTTAAAGGGTTGACAGTGGATAGGCAATGGCAGACATTTAAAGATCACATGGATGAACTACAACAATTGCACATCCCTGTCTGGCGTAAAAATAAAACGGGGCTTACAAGGGAAATTAGGGATAGTGTTAAATCCAAGGAAGAAGCATATAAATTGGCCAAAAAAAAGCAGCAAACCTGAGGACTGGGAGAAATTTAGAATTCAGCAGAGGAGGACAAAGGGTTTAATTAAGAGGGGGAAAATATAATTTGAGAGGAAGCTTGCAGGGAACATAAAAACTGACTGCAAAAGCTTCTACAGATACATGAAGAGAAAAAGATTAGTGAAGACAAATGTAGGTCCGTTACAGTCAGAATCAGGTGAATTTAAAATGGGGAACAAAGAAATGGCAGATCAATTGAACAAATACTTTGGTTCTGTCTTCACTAAGGAAGACACAAATAACCTTCCAGAAATACTCGGGGACCGAGGGTCTAGCGAGAAGGAGGAACTAAAGGAAATCCTTATTAGTCAGCAAATTGTGTTAGAAAAATTGATGGGATTGAAAGCTGATAAATGCCCAGGGTCTGATAGTCTGCATCCCAGAGTGCTTAAGGAAGTGGCCCTAGAAATAGTGGATGCATTGGTAGTCATTTTTCAACATTCTATAAACTCTGGATCAGATTCTATGGACTGGAGGGTAGCTAATGTAACCCCACTTTTTAAAAAAGGAGGGAGAGAGAAAACAGGGAATTATAGACCGGTCAGCCTGACATCGCTGGTGGGAAAACTGTTGGAATCAATTATTAAAGATGTAATAGCAGCGCATTTGGAAAGCAGTGACAGGATCGGTCCAAGTCAGCATGGATTTATGAAAGGGAAATCATGCTTGACAAGTCTTCTAGAATTTTTTGAGGATGTAACGAGCAGAGTGGACAAGGGGGAGCCAGTGGATGTGGCGTGTTTAGACTTTCAAAAGGCTTTTAACAAGGTCCTACACAAGAGATTAGTATGCAAAATTAAAGCACATGGTATTGGGGGTAATGTATTGACGTGGATAGAGAACTGGTTGGCAGACAGGAAGCAAAGAGTGGGAATAAACGGGTCCTTTTCAGAATGGCAGGCAGTGACTAGTGGGGTACTGTGGTACTGATTAAAGAAACTATTACAGCGGAGAAGAAGGATCATCAAATGAGGCCATATGGGTCGAATTGAAAAATAAAAAAGGGGCGACCACACTGCTGGGCATGTATTATAGACCCCCAAACAGTGGGAGAGAGATAGAGGAGCAAATATGTAGGCAAATTGCTATGAAGTCCAAAAACCATAGGATAGTAATAGTAGGGGATTTTAACTGTCCAAATATTGATTGGGACAAATTTAGTGTGAAGGGTATAGAGGGTGCGGAATTCTTGAAATGCATTCAAGAGAACTTTTTTAGTCAGTATGTAGCAAGCCTAACACGAGAGGGGGAGGTCTTGGATTTAGTTTTGGGGAATGAAGCTGGGCAGGTTGAAGGGGTATTAGTGGGAGAGCACTTTGGCACCAATGACCATAATTCAGTCAGATTCAAGTTGGTTATGATTAAGGACAAGAATAGGCCTGGAATAAAAGTTCCGAATTGGGGAAAAGCTAATTTTGCTAAGTTAAGGAGTGATTTGGCCATAATGGATTGGAAACAGCTACTTGTGTGTAAATCAGTGTCGGAACAGTGGGAGGCATTCAAGGAGGAGATCCGGAAGACTCAGGCCAAATATGTGCCCTTAAAGAAAAAGGCTGGGAAAAATAATTCTAAAGCCCCCTGGATATCTAAGGACTTACAGGGGAGATTAAGAAAAAAAGGGATGCTTATGTCATATACCAACAGCTAAATACTTTAGAATCTTTAGAGGAATATAGAAAGTTAAGAGGCAAAATTAAAAAGGATATTAGGAATGCTAAGAGAGAGCACGAGAAATTTTTGGCCAGTAAAATTAAGGAAAACCCAAAGATGTTCTATAAATATATTAAGAGTAAGAGGGTAACTAAAGAAAGGATAGAGCCTATTAGAGACCACGAGGGTAATCTTTGTGTGGAGGTGGAAGATGTTGGGAGGGTTCTTAATGAATATTTTGCATCTGTTTTCACAAAGGAAAGGGGTAATGCAAATACTGCTATTGAGGAAGAGTGTGATATTCTGGATGAAATAAATATAGCGAGAGAGGAAGTATTAAGGGGTTTAACAGCTTTGAAAGTAGATAAGTCCCTAGGTCTGGATGAAATGCATCCCAGGCTGTTGAGCGAAGTAAAAGAGGAAATAGCAGAGGCCTTGACTATCATTTTCCAGTCCTCTTTGGATCTGGGCATGGTGCTGGAGGATTGGAGGACTGCTAATGTGGTACCCTTGTTTAAGAAGGGAGAAAGGGATAGGCCGAGTAATTACAGGCCTGTCAGTCTAACCTCAGTGGTGGGAAAATTACTGGAAAAATTCCTGAAAGACAGGATAAATATGCATTTGGAAAGGCAGGGATTAATTAGGGACAGTCAGCACGGATTTGTTAAGGGAAGATCGTGTTTGACTAAGCTGATTGAATTTTTTGAGGAGCTAACTAAGAGGGTTGATGAGGGTAGTGCGTACGATGTAGTATATATGGACTTTAGCAAGGCTTTTGATAAGGTCCCACATGGTAGACTGGTCATGAAGGATAAAGCCCATGGGATACAGGGCAAAGTGGCAAGTTGGATCCAAAATTGGCTTGGGGTGAGGAAGCAAAGGGTAATGATTGATGGATGTTTTTGTGACTGGAAGGATGTTTCCTGTGAGGTTTCGCAGGCCCTCAGTACTGGGTCCCTTGCTTTTTATGGTACATATCAACGATTTAGATTTGAATATAGGGAGTATGATTAAGAAGTTTGCAGATGACACTAAAATTGGCTGTGTGGTTGATAATGAAGAGGAAAGTCATGGGCTGCAGGAGGATATCAATCTACTGGTCAGGTGGGCAGAGCAATGGCAAATGGAATTTAATTCAGAGAAGTGTGAGGTGATGCACTTTGGGAGGGCTAATAAGGAAAGGTATATACATTAAGCGGTAGGCCACTTAATAGTGTAGATGAACAAAGGGACCTTGGAGTGCTTATCCACAGATCCCTGAAAGTAGCAGGCCAGGTGGATAAGGTGGTTAAGAAGGCATACAGAATGCCTGCCTTTATTGGCCGAGGCATAGAATAGAAGAGCCAGGAGGTTATGCTTAAATTGTATAAGACTTTGATTAGGCCACAGCTGGAGTACTGCGTGCAGTTCTAGTCGCCATATTATAGGAATTACATGATTGCACTAGAGAGGGTGCAGAGGAGATTTACTAGGATACTGCCTGGAATGGAGAATCTTAGTTATGAGGACAGATTGAATAGGCTGGGTTTGTTCTCATTGGAACAGAGGAGGTTGAGAGGAGGCCTCATTGAGCTATCAAAATATTGAGGGGCCTGGACATAGTGGATAGTAAGGGTCTATTTCCATTGGTGGAGGGGTCTATTCCGGGGGGGGGCATAGTTTTAAGATGGTTGGTGGAAGATTTTGAGGGGGGGGGCGCTTCTTTACACAAAGGGTTGTGGGGATCTGGAACTGGCTGCCTGGAAGAGTGGTGGATGCAGAAACCCTCACCACTTTTAAGAGATGGTTGGATGGGCACCTAAAGTGCAGTAACCTGCAGGGTTACGGACCTAGAGCTGGTAATTGGGATTAGACTGGATGACCTTTTGTTGAACGGCGCAGATATAATGGCAAGTATGCAGGGAATCGAATATGACCAGGGTGATCTCCTGGACTAGTTTTGATCATCTGGATGGGTCGGAGAGGAATTTTCCCAGTTTTTTTCTCCTTAAATTGGCCTGGGTTTTTATCTGGTTTTTGCCTTTCCCAAGAGATCACATGACTCTGGTTGGGGTGGAGTGTAGAATGTTTTAGTATAAGGGATGTTGTCGTTTTGTGGGGAGGACTGGTTGGGCTGGGTGCTCTTTGCCTTTCTGTCATTGTTCATAGGTTTATATGTAACCATTAGGGCTGCTGACCATGGGCCGTGCGGCTCTTTGTCGGCCGGCGCGGACACGATGGACCGAAATGGCCTCCTTCTGTGCTGTAAATTTCTATGTTTCTATGTTTCTAAGAAGGCAAATGGCATATTGGCCTTCATAGCAAGAGGATTTGAATATAGGAGCAGGGAGGTCTTACTACAGTTGTACAGGGCCTTGGTGAGGCCACACCTTGAATATTGTGTACCTTTTTGGTCTCCTAATCTGAGGAAGGACATTCTTTCTATTGAGGGAGTGCAGCGAAGGTTCACCAGGCTGATGCCCCGGATGACAGGACTGACATATGAAGAAAGACTGGACCAACTAGGCTTATATTCAATGGAATTTAGAAGAATGAGAGGGGATCTCATAGAAATATATAAAATTCTGATGGGATTGGACAGGTTAAATGCAGGAAGAATGTTCCCGATGTTGGGGAAGTCCAGAACCAGGGGTCACAGTCTAAGGGTAAGGGGTAAGCCATTTAGGACCGAGATAAGGAGAATCTTCTTCACTCAGAGAGTTGTGAGCATGTGGCATTCTCTACCACAGAAAGTTGTTGAGGCCAATTCGTTGGATATATTCAAATGGGAGTTAGATGTGGCCCTTACTGCTAAAGGGATCAAGGGGTATGGAGAGAAAGTGGGAATGGGGTACTGAAGTGCATGATCAGCCATGATCATATTGAATGGTGGTGCTGACTCAAAGGGCCGAATGGCCTACTCCTGCACCTATTTTCTATGTTTCTAAGTTTCTATCACAAGGCTCAGGTGGTTCCGTACATGGTGAGGGAGAAGGTCGAGATCGAACTGGACAGACTTATAAGAACATAAGAATTAGGAACAGGAGGAGGCCATCTAGCCCCTCGAGCCTGCTCCGCCATTCAAAAAGATCATGGCTGATCTGGCCGTGGACTCAGCTCCACTTACCCGCCCGCTCCCCATAACTCTTAATTCCCTTATTGGTTAAAAATTTATCTTTCTGTGATTTGAATACATTCAATGAGCTAGCCTCAACTGCTTCCCTGGGCAGAGAATTCCACAGATTCACAACCCTCTGGGAGAAGAAATTCCTTCTCAACTTGGTTTTAAATTGGCTCCCCCGTATTTTGAGGCTGTGCCCCCGAGTTCTAGTCTCCCCGACTAGTGGAAACAACCTCTCTGCCTCTATCTTTCATTATTTTAGATGTTTCTATAAGATCACCACTCATCCTTCTGAACTCCAACAAGTAAAGACCCAGTCTACTCAATCTATCATCATAAGGTAACCCCCTCATCTTCGGAATCAGCCTAGTGAATCGTCACTGTACCCCCTCCAAAGCTAGTATATCCTTCCTTAAGTAAGGTGACCAAAACTGCACGCAGTACTCCAGGTGCGGCCTCACCAATACCCTGTACAGTTGCAGCAGGACCTCCCTGCTTTTGTACTCCATCCCTCTTGCAATGAAGGCCAACATTCCATTAGCCTTCCTGATTACCTGCTGTACCTGCAAACTAACTTTTTGGGATTCATGCACAAGAACCCCCAGGTCCCTCTGCACCAGAGCATGTTGTAATTTCTCCCCATTCAAATAATATTCCCTTTTACTGTTTTTTTTTCCAAGGTGGATGACCTCACATTTTCCGACATTGTATTCCATCTGCAAAACCTTAGCCCATTCACTTAATCTATCTAAATCTCTTTGCAGCCTCTCTGTGTCCCCTACACAACTCGCTTCCCCACTAATCTTTGTGTCATCTGCAAATTTTGTTACACTACACTCTGTCCCTTCCTCCAAGTCATCTATGTATATTTTAAACAGTTGTGCTCCCAGCACCGATCCCTGTGACACACCACTAACCACCGATTTCCAACCTGAAAAGGACCCATTTATCCCAACTCTCTGCTTTCTGTTAGCCAGCCAATTCTCTATCCATGCTAATACATTTCCGCTGACTCCGTGTACCTTTATCTTTTGCAGTAACCTTTTGTGTGGCACCTTATCGAATGCCCTTTGGAAATCTAAATTCACCACATCCATCGGTACACCTCTATCCACCATGCTCAAAGAATTCCAGTAAATTAGTTAAACATGATTTCCCCTTCATGAATCCATGTTGTGTCTGCTTGATTGCACTATTCCTATCTAGATGTCCCGCTATTTCTTCCTTAATGATAGCTTCAAGCATTTTCCCCACTACAGATGTTAAACTAACCAGCCTATGGTTACCTGCCTTTTGTCTGCCCCCTTTTTTAAACAGAGACGTTACATGAGCTGCTTTCCAATCCACTGGTACCTCCCCAGAGTCCAGAGAATTTTGGTAGATTATAACCAATGCATCTGCTATAACTTCCGCCATCTTTTTTAATACCCTGGGATGCATTTCATCAGGACCAGGGGACTTGTCTACCTTGGGTCCCATTAGCCTGTCCAGCAATACCTCCCTAGTGATAGTGATTGTCTCAAAGTTCTCCCTTCCCACATTCCCATGACCAGCAATTTTTGGCATGGTTTTTGTGTCTTCCACTGTGAAGACCGAAGCAAAATAATTGTTTAAGGTCTCAGCCATTTCCACATTTCCCATGACTAAATCCCCCTTCTCAACTTCTAAAGGACCAACATTTACTTTAGTCACTCTTTTCCTTTTTATATATCGGTAAAAGCTTTTACTATCTGTTTTTATGTTTTGCACAAGTTTACTTTCGTAATCTATCTTTCCTTTCTTTATTGCTTTCTTAGACTTCAACAGGAAGGAATCATATCACCAGTCAAGTTCAACGAATGGGCCAGTCCAATTGTCCCGGTGTTGAAAAGTGAAGGCACGGTCATTATCTGCGGCGACTACAAGGTAACGATCAACCGAGTCTCGATACAGGATTAGTACCCGTTACCCAAGGCTGACGACCTGTTTGTAACGCTAGCAGGGGCGAAGTCGTTCACCAAATTGGACTGACCTCCGCTTACATGACACAGGAGCTGGGTGAACCTTCAAAAAAACTGACGTGCACAAAGGACTGTTTATATATCACAGATGCCCTTTCGGAATTCGCTCGGCAGCAACCATATCTCAGAGAAACATGAAGCGTTTGCTGAAATCCGTCCCGAGAACCGTCGTGTTCCAAGATGACAACCTAATCATCGGTCGCGACGCCACCGAACACCTGCACAACCTGGAAGAGGTTCTACGTCGTCTGGACAGAGTGGGACTCAGGCTAAAACGCTCCAAGTGCATTTTCATGGCACCAGAAGTCGAATTCCTGGGGAGAAAGATTGTAGCAGATGGCATCAGGTCTACGGACTTGAAGACAGAGGCCATCAAGAATGCACCCAAACCCTAGAGTGTGATGGAGCTGCGTTCGTTCCTGATTATCTTCTCAACTATTTCGGTAACTTTCTACCTAGTTTGAGCATATTGCTAGAGCCCTTGCACATGTTGCTGAGAAAGAGTAATGATTGGATTTTGGGCAAATCTCAAGACAGAGCCTTTGAGATGGCCAGGAACCTGTTATGTTCTAATAAATTACTGGTACACTATGACCCATGTAAGCGGTTAGTGCTGGCCTGCGACGCCTCATCATATGGGGTCGGTTGTGTGCTCCAGCAAGCCAATGTATCAGGCAAACTCCAAGCAGTTCCATATGCATCCAGAAGTCTGTCTAAGGCTGAAAGAGCCTATAGTATGGTAGAGAAAGAGGCTTTAGCATGCGTATATGGGGTTAGGAAAATGTACCAATACCTGTTTGGGCTTCAGGTTGAGCTTGAAACAGACCACAAGTCGCTCATTTCATTGTTTTCTGAGAGCAAAGGTATAAACACCAATGCCTCGTCCCACATCCAAAGATGGGCACTGACATTATCCGCTTATGATTATGTCATCCGCCACAGACCAGGCACTGAAACCTGTGCTGATGCGCTTAGCCAGCTACCATTGCCCACAACCAGAGTGGAAATGCCACAGCCCGCAGACTTGCTGCCTTCGAAAGTGAGGGGTCACCCGTCACGGCTCGCCAAATTAGGACCTGGCCCAGCCAGGATCCTGTACTGTCAAGCGTAAAAAGGTGTTCCTAAATGGAAATTGATCTGCCATTCCCAGGGAAATGCAGGATGAAATTAAGCCTTATAGCCGCCGCAAAGATGAATTGTCTATTCACTCTGATTGTCTGTTATGCGGTAATCGTGTTGTTATGCTAAAAAAGGCAGGGAAACTTTTGTGCGAGATTTACACAGTACTCACCCAGGCATTGTCATGATGAAGGCCATTGCCAGGTCTCACGTTTGGTGGCCCGGCATTGACTCGGACTTGGAGTCATGTGTGCATCAGTGCAACTGATAATGCACCTGTGGAGGCTCCGCTGAGTCTGTGATCATGGCTATCCAAACCGTGGTCAAGGATTCACATAGACTTTGCCGGCCCCTTTCTTGGCAAAATGTTTTTAGTGGTAGTGGACGCTTACTCCAAATGGATTGAATGCGTAACACGTCATCCAGCACGTCCACAGCCACTATTGAAAGTCTCCGGGCCATGTTTGCCACCCATGGCCTGCCCGACGTCCTTGTCAGTGACAACGGACCGTGTTTCACCAGTTCGGATTTCCACGAGTTTATGACCCGTAATGGCATCAAGCATGTCAGGTCTGTCCCTTTCAAACCCGTTTCTAATGGTCAAGCAGTGCGGGCTGTCCAAACCATTAAGCAGAGCCTAGTTTCATGCTCCTCCTGTGCTGTGTGGGAAATCAGGGATGCTTCCAATGTCCCTGACTACTATGTGTGCAGGAAGTCTATCCAGCTACAGCTCCTGACAGACCGCATTGCGGCACTGGAGCTGCGCATGGATTCACTCTGGAGCATCCGCGATGCTGAGGATGTCGTGAATAACATGTTTAGTGAGTTGGTCACACCGCAGGTAAAGATTACTCAGGCAGATAGGGAATGGGTGACCATCAGGAAGAGCAATGGAAGGAAGGTAGTGCAGGGGGTCCCCTGTGGTCATCTCCCTCCAAAACAGATATACCACCTTGGGTACTGTTAGGGGAGAGGCTCATCAGGGGAAGCGAGCAGCAGCAAAGTTCATGGCACCATGGGTGGCTCTGCTGCACAGGAGGGCAGGAAAAAGAGTGGGAGAACTATAGTGGTAAGGGATTTTTTGTAAGGGGAATAGATAGGTGTTTCTGCAGCCGCAAACGAGACTCCAGGATGGTATGTTGCCTCCCTGGTGCAAGGGTCAAGGATGTGTTGGAGTGGCTGTAGGGTATTCTGGAGGGGGAGGGTGAACAGCCAGTTGTCGTGGTGCATATAGGTACCAATGATATAGGTAAAAAATGGGATGAGGTTGTACAAGCTGAATTTAGGGAGCTAGGAGTTAACTTAAAAAGTAGGACCTCAAAAGTAGTAATCTCAGGATTGCTACCAGTGCCACGTGCTAGTCCGAATAGAAATAGCAAGATAGTTAAGATGAAGATGTGGCTTGAGGAATGGTGCAAGAGGGAGGGATTCCATTGGTAACTTGAATCCCACAACATCTATGTGGATTTTGATACTTTTTGAATTGCTGTCCATTACCCTCATGCTCCTGATGACATGTAACTCTGACATCTCCATATTCTGTTGTTGTTCTTCCATGCTATGTAGTCTCTAGGGATTTCTACTCATAGAACTAGAGGATTGGGAAAATTTTAAGCAACAGCAAAGAATGACTAAAAAAGCAATTAAAAAAAGGGAAGATAGATTACGAAGGTAAACTTGCGCAAAACATAAAAACAGATAGTAAAAGCTTTTACAGATATATAAAACGGAAAAGAGTGACTAAAGTAAATGTTGGTCCCTTAGAAGATCAGAAGGGGGATTTAATAATGGGAAATGTGGAACTGGCTGAGACCTTAAACAATTATTTTGCTTCGGTCTTCACAGTGGAAGACACAAAAACCATGCCAAAAATTGCAGGCCACAGGAATGTGGGAAGGGAAGACCTTGAGACAATCACTATCACTAGCGGGGTAGTGCTGGACAGGCTAATGGGACTCAAGGTAGACAAGTCCCCTGGTCCTGATGAAATGCATCCCAGGGTATTAAAAGAGATAGCGGAAGTTATAGCAGATGCATTTGTTATAATCTATCAAAATTCTCTGGACTCTGGGGAGGTACCAGTGGATTGGAAAGCAGCTAGTGTAACACCTCTGTTTAAAAAAGGGGGCAGGCAAAAGGCAGGTAACTATAGGCCGGTTAGTTTAACATCTGTAGTGGGGAAAATGCTTGAAACTATCATTAAGGAAGAAACAGCGGGACATCTAGATAGGAATAGTGCAATCCTCTAGTTTCCATGTTTCTTATGTTCTTATGATTCAAATTCGTGGGACATTGGAACCGGTTCTGGGGGATGTGGGACCAGTACAAACCAGTCAGTCTGCACCTGGGCAGGACCGGAACCGATGTCCTAGGGGGATGTAATGTCTATTTTCCGGAGACTTCGGAGAGCTGCCTGCCATGTTAGGAACTGTGTGTGCTGTATTCTGTGAATATATCACATTTTGTGGCGAGATGGGATTTTTCGGATGATTTAAAGCTGAAATTTTGTTGGTGAAGGATTCAGCCAGCTGACAGAGAGACTTTGGAAGTTTTCTGCTTTTGGAAAAAGCTACAAAATCTGAGGTAAAAACGAGCACACTGTCTGCTCTGCAGAGACAAAATGGCAGCACCCGCAGGTGTAATGGGACATTTGGGTGAATATAGACCCGACCGCGAACTTTTTAAAGCATATGTGGACCAGCTAGAAATGTATTTCACTGCAAATAACATCATCGAAGTTCCAGAGAATGCAGGTCAGAACCGGGCGGTGTTGGAACGGAAGCAAGCTACCTTCTTATCGGAGGTGGGTCCGGCATTGTATGAAACGCTGATAAATCTGCTTGTGCCTGATGAACCAAAGGACATAACGATTAAAGTGATTTTAATGAAGCTGGAGCAGCACTATAACCCCAAACCGTTAGAAATTTCTGAAAGCTATCGTTTCGGTATACGAAATCAAAAGATTGATGCAAGTATCAGTGATTACATTGTAGCATTAAAAAAGCTATCTATTCACTGTAATTTCGGAAACTTTCAAAACCAAGCATTGCGGGATCGTTTTGTTTGTGGGGTTAAAAATGATGCGATCAGAAGAAAGTTATTGACGATGGATCATTTGACTTTTGAGCTTGCTTGTCAGACAGCGAGGTCAATGGGCATGGCCGACCAATATTCCCGAGAATTGCATAATAATTACGGTCATCAGTCAACCGAGGTGAATCGTCTGCAGATTCAAACTAAAAGACGGTGGCGGCCCAAAGTCTCAGAAACTGGAAATTCTAACAGAGCACCAAAGTCATGCGATCGGTGCCTGGGACAACACATTGCTCAAAGTTGTCCATATGTGAAGGCAGAGTGTTTCTTCTGCAGAAAGACTGGGCATCCTGCGAAGACATGCCGACTGAAGGGTAAATCAGCTTTCAAAGCGATGAGTCCAGTGTTCAAAGCTATGAGTAGAAATCCCCAGAGACTACATTGCATGGAAGAACAACAACAGGATGTGGAGATGTTAGAGTTACACGTCATCAGGAGCATGAGGATAATGGACAGCAATTCAAAAAGTATCAAAATCCACATAGATGTTGTGAGATTCAAGTTACCAATGAAATTCGACACTGGTGCATCTGTGAGTGTAGTACCGGAGTCGCTATACCTTGACAAATTGCATGATTTCCCATTGGAGAAATCCAAGATAGAGCTGCGAGGCTACTTGGGAGAGAAAATTCCTGTGGTAGGTTGTATCACCATACCGGTGAAATATAAGGATCAATTTCAGAACTTGCCTCTAATAGTAGTGAAATGAGACAAGCCTGCCTTACTAGGAAGAAATTGGTTGGGATAACTGAAGCTGGATTGGAGTAAGATTTTTCATGTGGAAGCGAGATTTGCATCGACGGATGATGTTATCAAGAAGTATCCGAAGGTGTTCTGCAAAACGGGCAGTCTGATCCAAGGCTTCAAGGCGAGTGTCAGGGTACAGAAGGACGCTAGATCGGCTTACTGCAAGCCACGTTCCGTACCATATGCACTCAAGGAGAAAGTTGAGCAAGAACTCAAAAGACTAGAGACCGAGAACATTATTTGTAAGATTGATCGATGTAATTGAGTTACACCCATTGTTGTTGTACCTAAGTCCGATGGTAAGGTAAGATTGTGTGGTGATTATAAAATAACCGTAAACCAGGTTCTAGAGGGTAATGTCCCCAATACATTGGCAAATATAGAAGATTTGTTTACAACACTGACAGGTGGACAGATTTTCTCAAAACTGGATCTTACAAATGCCTACTTACAGCTTGAACTAGATGAGGAGTCCAAGTCATGTTTGACTATAAATACTCATCTAGGCCTATATCAATTTAATAGGCTACGGTTTGGAGTGTTTTCCACCCCGGCCATATTCCAAGGGGTGATGAACCAGATTTTGCAAGGTATTGAAGGGGTAGTATGTTATTTAGATGACATACTAATTTCAGCACCAAATAGGCAAATTCATAATAACATATTGAATGAAGTCCTCAAACGGCTAGAGAAACACAGAGTATGAGTGTCTGCTCGTAAGTATGAGTTACTTCAAAACTCAGTGGAGTACTTAGAGTACAGAGTAGACAAAGATGGTTTACATCCAACCATGGGAAAGCTGGATGCAATCAGAAATACACCCACTCCCAGGAAGGTCACTGAACTTTGTTCATTCTTGGGTCTTTTGAACTATTATGGGAAGTTCCTACCAAATTTGGCTACAGTATTACATCCACTGAATGAACTATTGAAAAAACAGGTCCATTGGAAGTGGTCAAAAGAATGCGATACAGCATTCAAGGAGTGTAAAAACAAATTGGTAGAGAGCACCATGTTAGTTCACTATGACATATCTAAGGAGATTAAGCTAGCATGTGATGCCTCTCTGTATGGAGTTGGGGCAGTGATCTCTCATGTATCACGTAGTGGAGAGGAGAGACCAATTGCTTTTGCTTCACGCATTCTCAGTGCCAGTGAGAGTAATTATGCGCAAATTGAAAGGGAAGCTTTGACCTTAATTTTTAGGGTCAAGAAGTTCCACAAATACTTGTATGGTCATAAGTTTACCATCGTTACGGACCATGAGCCCCTGACAGCAATCCTCCATCCAAAATCCCCAGTTCCAACATTAGCTGCAGCCCGAATGCAGAGATGGGCTTTGATTTTGTCAGCATATACATATGATATTAAATACAGACGATCAGCAGATCTCAGTAATGCTGATGTAATGTCTAGATTGCATTCCCCATCACAAGTAACACTCGATAGGGAAGAAGTGTTTTATTTTTCATACATTGATGAACTGCCAGTTGCAGCTGAAGAGATTGGTAGAGCAACCAAACATGACCCAGTGATGTCAAAGGTGTATGTGTATTTTGCAAACGGATGGCCAAACCAGGTAATAGACAAAGATATGCATCCATTCTTCATTCAAAGGAATTAATTAGCAGTCGATAAAGATTGTATTATGTGGGGTGCAAGAGTGGTTATACTAAATAAATTCAGGTCCAAATTATTAGGAGACCTCCATGACCAACACCTGGGAATGTGCTTGACCAAGCAATGTGCATGCAGTTACTTATTGGCCAGGTCTTGATAAAGATATAGAGTACATCGTGAGTCAGTGTACGACATGTCAATCAGTAAGCAAGCAACCACCATCAATACCATTACAGCCATGGAAATTGTTGTGCATCACTAATGCATGCACTCCCATGTTCTGCCACCAGGGAGAGCATTCCTTGTAGTCCCAAGGGATCCCAACATCCCTTGGGAGCACTGTATATAAGCTGGCCTCTAAGGCCCGTTCTTCACTCTGGAGTGTCTTAATAAAGACTGAGGTCACTGTTACTTTAACCTCCCTGTGTGCAGTCTCATCTGTGTTAGGAACACAACAACTGGCGACGATTACACGAATCCAACACAAAGATGCAGCAAACTGTGGGCATCCTGGAGAAGTTCTCGGAGGGTGAGGACTGGGAAGCCTATGTCAAACGGCTAGACCGGTACTTTGTAGGCAACGAGCTGGACGGAGAAGAAAGCGTTGCAAAAAAGAGAGCGATCCTCCTCACGGTCTGCGGGGCACAGACCTATAGCCTCATGAAGAATCTTCTGGCTCCAGTGAAACCCATAGATAAGTTGTATGAGGAGCTGTGTACACTGGTTCGGGAGCATCTTAACCCAAGGAAGAGCTTGCTGATGGCGAGGTATCGGTTCCACACGTGCCAGCGATCTGAATGTCAGGAAGTGGCGAGCTACGTCGCCGAGCTAAGACGACTTGCAGGACAATGTGTGTTTGATGGCTACCTGGAGCAAATGCTCAGAGACTTTTTTGTACTGGGCATTGGCCACGAGACCAGCCTACGAAAACTTTTGACTGTAGAGACACCGACCCTCAGTAAGGCCATTGCGATAGCACAGGCGTTTATGTCCACCAGTGATAACACCAAACAAATCTCTCAGCACACAAGTGCTAGCAATGTTCATAAATTAACTGGAACTGTGTTTGCGAGCAGAAATGTACAGTGCAGAAACCACGAGTCTGCAACTGCCAGCAGGCCTCAGGTGACCCAGATGACTCAGAGTCCGCAACAAAGGATGAATGCAAGGCAATTCACACCTTGCTTGCGTTGTGGAGGCTTCCATTCAGCCTATTCATGCTGCTTCAAAGGGTATGCTCTGCAAAACCTGGCAGAGGAAGATCGGTCAATGGTGGATCAAAGCAATTTCGGGCCTCAGAGAGAGGAGGCAGATGCTGAAGTACACGGGGTGCACACATTTTCGACGAAATGTCCACCTATAATGCTAAATGTAAAATTGAATGGTTTACCCACAGCCATGGAACTGGACACTGGCGCTAGCCAATCCATCATGAGTAAAAAGATGTTTGAAAGACCGTGGTGCAACAAGGCACTCAGACCAGCCCTGAGCCCAATCCACACGAAACTGAGACGTACACCAAAGAGCTTATCACTGTCCTGGGCAGCGCCATGGTCAAGGTCACCTACGAGGGCATGGTGCATGAACTGCCACTTTGGATTGTCCCGGGTGATGGCCCCACACTGTTTGGAAGGAGCTGGCTGGGCAAAATCCGCTGGAACTGGGATGACATCCGAGTGCTATCACATGTCGATGAGGGCTCATGTACCCAGATTCTTAACAAATTTCCTTCCCTTTTTGAGCCAGGCATTGGAAACTTTTCCAGGGCGAAGGTGCGGATCCACTTGGTCACAGAGGCACAGCCCATTCACCACAAGGCGCGAGCGGTACCTCACATGATGAGGGAGAGAATGGAAATCGAGCTGGACAGGCTGCAACGCGAGGGCATCATCTCCCAAGTGGAATTCAGCAAGTGGGCCAGCCCAATTGTTCCAGTACTCAAAAGTGATGGCACGGTCAGGATTTGCGGTGATTATAAAGTAACTATTAATCGTTTCTCGCTACAGGACCAATACCCGCTACCTAAGGCAGACGACCTATTTGCGACGCTGGCAGGAGGCAAGATGTTCACCAAGCTCGACCTGACTTCGGCCTACATGACGCAGGAGCTGGAGGAGTCTTCGAAGGGCCTCACCTGCATCAACACGCAGAAGGGACTGTTCATCTACAGCAGATGCCCGTTTGGAATTCGATCGGCTGCAGCGATCTTCCAGAGAAACATGGAGAGCCTACTCAAGTCGGTACCACGCATGGTGGTTTTTCAGGACGACATATTGGTCACGGGTCAGGACACTGTCGAGCACCTACAAAACCTGGAGGAGGTCCTCTGGCGACTGAATCGCGTAGGGCTGCGGCTGAAGAAGTCGAAATGCGTCTTCATGGCAACAGAAGTGGAGTTTTTGGGGAGAAAGATCGCAGCAGATGGCATTCGGCCCACAGACGCCAAGACAGAGGCTATCAGGAACGTGCCCAGGCCACAGAACGTCACGGAGCTGCAGTCGCTCCTGGGACTCCTCAACTATTTTGGTAATTTCCTACCGGGGTTAAGCAACCTCTTAGAGCCCCTACATGTGTTATTGCGTAAAGGTGAGAACTGGTTATGGGGAAAAAAACAAGTAATTGCTTTTGAGAAAGCCAGAAACATTTTATGCTCCAACAAGCTGCTTGTATTGTATAACCCGTGTAAAAGACTTGTGCTAGCATGTGATGCGTCGTCGTACAGAGTCGGGTGTGTATTACAACAAGCCAACGTTGCGGGGAAGTTGCAACCTGTCGCCTATGCCTCCAGGAGCTTGTCTAAGGCCAAAAGGGCCTACAGCATGATTGAGAAAGAGGCATTAGCGTGTGTGTTCGGGGTAAAGAAAATGCATCAATACCTGTTTGGCCTCAAATTTGAGCTGGAAACCGATCACAAGCCCCTCATATCCCTGTTCGCTGAAAACAAGGGGATAAATACTAATGCCTCAGCCCGCATACAAAAGTGGGCACTCGCGCTATCAGCGTATAACTATACATCCGCCACAGGCCAAGCACCGAGAACTGTGCGGATGCTCTCAGTAGGCTACCATTGCCCATCACGGGGGTGGAAATGGCGCAGCCTGCAAACTTGTTGATGGTGGCGCAGCCCACAGACTTGTTGATGGTCATGAAAGCGTTTGAAAATGATAAATCACCTGTCACGGTCCGCCAGATTAGGAGTTGGACCAGCCAAGATCCTCTGCTGTCCCTAGTAAAAAACTGTGTGCTGCATGGGAGCTGGGCCAGTATCACCGTTGAACTACAAGAGCTAATCAAGCCATTCCAGTGGCGAAAGGACAACTGTCCATTCAGGCAGACTGCCTGTTGTGGGGTAACTGCATAGTGCTACCCAAAAAGGGCAGGGAGACATTCATCTCGGACCTCCACAGCACACACCCGGGTATAGTAATGATGAAAGCGATAGCCAGATCCCACGTGTGGTGGTCCGGTATCGACTCTGACTTAGAGTCCTGTGTACGGCAATGCAGCGTGTGTGCTCAGTTGAGCAACGCGCCCAGAGAGGCACCACTAAGTTTGTGGTCCTGGCCCTCCAGACCATGGTCGAGGATCCATGTCGACTATGCGGGTCCGTTTCTCGGTAAAATGTTCCTGTTGGTGGTGGATGCTTTCTCAAAATGGATTGAATGTGAAATAATGTCAGGAAACACCACCACCGCCACCATTGAAAGCCTGAGGGCCATGTTTGCCACCCACGGCCTGCCTGACATACTGGTCAGTGACAACGGGCCATGTTTCACCAGTGCAGAATTTAAAGAATTCATGACCGGCAATGGTATCAAACATGTCATCTCGGCCCCGTTTAAACCAGCCTCCAATGGGCAGGCAGTACAAACAATCAAACAGAGCCTTAAATGAGTCATAGAAGGCTCACTCCAAACCCGCCTGTCCCGAGTACTGCTCAGCTACCATACGAGACCCGACTCGCTCACAGTGGTGCCCCCGGCTGAGCTACTCATGAAAAGGACACTTAAAACCAGACTCTTGCTGGTTCACCCCAACCTGCATGATCAGGTTGAGAGCAGGCGGCAGCAACAAAATGTAAATGATGGTCGTGCCACTGTGTCACGGGAAATTGATCTGAATGACCCTGTCTATGTGCTAAACTATGGACAAGGTCCCAAGTGGATCGCGGGCACAGTGATAGCTAAAGAAAGGAATAGGGTGTTTTAGTCAAACTAGACAATGGACAAATTTGCAGAAAGCACCTGGACCAAACGAAGCTGTGGTTCACAGACTGCCCTGAACAACCCACAGCAGACATCACCTTTTTCGAGCCCACAACACACACCCAAAGGATCAACGACACCACCCCACCACCCCAGACCAGGAAATTGAACCTATCATGCCCAACAGCCCAGCAAGGCCAGGCTCACCCAGCAGCCCTGCAGGACCAACAACACGCCAGCCCAGCGAGGGCACAGCCAACACACCAGAACAGACATTTATACCAAGGCGGTCCACCAGGGAAAGAAAGGCTCCCGACTGCCTCACCTTGTAAATAGTTTTCACTTTGACTTTGGGGGGGGGAGTGATGTTGTGTATCTGTAAAGCATGCACTCCCATGTTCCACCACCAGGGAGAGCATCCCCTGTAGTCCCAAGGGATCCCAGCATCCCTTGGGAGCACTGTATATAAGCCGGCCCCTAAGGCCTGTTTCTCACTTTGGATTGTCTTAATAAAGACTGAGGTCACTGTTACTTTAACCTCGCTGTGTGCAGTCTCATCTGTGTTCGGAACACAATAGTAATGGCCTCCCAGGGTGTGGCAAAGGCTACATATTGATTTTGCTGAACTAGAAGGACAACAATTGTTCATTGTGATTGATAGCCATTCGAAGTGGGTTGAGATGTTTCCAATATGGAAAATAACAACAAGTAAAACATTGGACATTTTACAAAGTTTACTTTCTTCATTTGGCCTCCCAGAAGAAATTGTTTTGGATAATGGACCACAATTTTGTTCAGAAGAATTTGCACAGTTCACAAGCAAAAATGGTGTGCAACATACCAAGGTTCCACCATATCAACCTGCTTCGAATGGTACAGCAGAGTGCACTGTACAAATTGTAAAACATACCTTCATAAAACAAATGTTAGATCCAAATCCAAGGAAATGACAGTTGTCATTGGATCACAAATTGGAGAATTTTTTGATTGCGTATCATAATACTCCTCACACAACTACTGGTAGCACTCCAGCAAAGTTGTTTCTCAAACAACAGCCACAAACCAGATTCTCGTTGTTAAAACCAAATTTGGCAGTCCATAGTAGAGACACAATTAAGACAGAAAGAGAATCATGATAGAGGTAGAGTAAA